>NW_024737042.1:13687944-13957609 GCF_018991925.1 Homarus americanus
CACTTCAAATTCACATCAGCATCATCATCCAGGAGCCTTCTACATACGCACCTCAAGGTAAGTGTCAATTTCTAAAATTTTTGTTGAAATTAGGCAATTTTCGGTGAGCTGGCACCAATTACCCAAAAACCCATTGAAACAATGGTTTCGGTTAACGAGATTTTCGGTTAACGAGCAACCTGCTGGAACAGATTGTGCCCGTTAACCGAGGGACCACAGTACCTCATAGGTAAAAAATAATGTAATTCAAGACATATTCAGGTCACAAGACCCACTAATCCCCCACCCAACACTGGGTGACCTGACGTTGCATCAGGTCAAGTTAGTAACGTGACCCAATAATCTCTCACCCAACCTTCATCGCAAATGTTAAGACACAATTAGACATTCACACCCGTATCATATCGAACATTTGTTTTTTTAAATATATTTATTTAACCAAAGTTTTAGATAAAGTATTCAGAATTATTTTGATAAAAAAATGGTGTGTCTAACGAAATTAGAACTGATTTTACTGACTCTGGTATCAACATTTCTTACATTGTTTTTATATAGAAGAATGGCATTCCCATCAGTATATCATATAGAAATATTTTGTTTAAGGATATCTTATTGGAAACGTTTGGTAGAGAATTTATTAAGCATCATTATGGTATCAAATTCATCTCCCTATCACAATTAGCCACGCTTGAGCGAGGAAATGGGGGAAGGGGACTGACCACGCAATCCTACCCCCCACATACACCCCTACATCACACACAAACACACCCTCTAACAACCACACACAGACCCCAACACCACTCACACACCCCTAGCAAGGGAACTGAGACACATCTGTGTGTGTGTGTGACTGCATGGTAGCGAGTTAAATATCAGCTGTTGAGGAGTACTTGGCAACACTCATTTCCAATCCATCTCTCTATTCACCCACACCTTTCTTCTTTCTCACTCCATATTTTAAAATATTATGTAGAGTAACGTTGAAGGGATACAACTTTGCTCATTTATACTTATATCTGTACTTACCACAATCTCTCTAAAAATGTTTCAGGTTTTGTGTTTATTCAAGATGTCTTCAGGTCATAGGACCCACTAATCCTCCACCCAAGGAAGGGTAACCTGACATTCCAACTGATCAGTAATATGAGACTGCTAATCCCCCATCCTACCTCCACCTGACAGTGCATCAGGTCAGATCAGTTACACAAGACCCACTAATCCCCCCACAGCTCTATGGGAGTCTTTGCTGTAACACACAGCTTCTTTCATGCCCATATAGTGATATCCCCGGGAATGAGAGATTTCCGGGTAACGAGACGACTCTCTCAAAGCCAGAAAAAATCTCTCATCCCCGGAATTTTCCGGAATTTTCCGGGTAACAAAAAAAAGTTCTCGGAAGTTCCAGAAATTGACCATTACATCATCTTTCAAACCCGGAAAAATATCCCTCATTCCCGAATTTCCCGGGTAACGGAAAAATTTTCTCGGAAGTTCCAGAAATTGAGCATTACATCATCTCTCAAACCCAGAAAAATATCCCTCATCCCCGGAATATTCTGGAATTTTCCGGGTAACGGAAAAATTTTCTCGTAATTTCCAGAAAATGTGTCTGATTTTCATCTCTCAAACCCGGGAAAAAAAAATATATCCCCGGAATTTTCCGGATATCGGGGAAAAAACTCAGAATTTTCTGGAAAATATGCCCCTCGGAAGATCGTTCCCAAAACCGGAATTTTCCGGAAAATTACAGCTTTCGGAACGATTTTCCGAGACAATTTCAATTCCGGGTATCGGAGATTTCCAGGTTTGAGGGATTCTGGCTAAGGGCGATATTAATGTATTTATTTAACCAAACTTTTAGATAAACTATTTTGGATTATTATAGTAAAGATTTCAAGTCTTTAACTTAATTAGAACTGTATTTACAGATTCCAGTATAGTTTAGACTCAAGGAAAGCATCTCCAGCTCCCAGAAACGTTCTGGAGAAGTGGGCTAGTGTGCGTCTGTGCAAGAGGTCTTGTTTAGACACTCGGAAACTTTTCCCAGTAATCGGAAAAGGTTCCGGGGATAAGGAATTTTTTCGGGTTTGAGAAAGTCGTCTTGTTACCCGGAAATCTCTCATCCCCAGAAGTCCTTTGCACCAATTGTTCCGGCTAATGGGGATATCACTGTACTTTGTACTGTACTCAGTGTTTACCACCCTATCGTTTGAGCCTGTTATTCACTCTCCATGCTTTGCTGTTATCCCTTGTTTAACAATAATTTTGCTTAAAGTTAGGTTTTTCAGGAAAACAACCTCATTGTTAAACGAGGGATACCAGTATTCAGTTTCATAAAAAAATACTGTACTTCTCAAATATTAATTTGCTGATTCTGATGTAATTAACTTACCATACAGTAGAGAACAGGTAGACTGAAATGAGACAAAACACCATGGTGAAATTTGACAGAATGGCAGGAATTGAAGAACACAATAATCTTCTTTTTTCTTAATGTCTGCAACACAGTCACGAGCATTGAAATTCTATCGCTGGTGCCCACTGACAAATAGTCTGAAAGAAATAAACAAGAAATCAATAAAAAGAATACAGGAGTGGTAAAGAATTCCTATTTTATAACAAGTATGTATTGGGTAACTTACACACTGTGCTAACAAGTTTACAGGTATAAACCCAGTGTTCCTCATAACCAGTGATGTACAGTACAGAGAACATTACAGGGGGCAGGAGGCCCTTTTTTCCTCAATGAGCCTTCTTGAGGATAAAAGGGCAACTTTTCAAGCATGTGTAATATGACACTGAAAGACAGGAAACCCTGTTCAGAGCTAAGAGGGCAGCTGGGTATGGAGAGTATGGATGAAGTTTTGCATAGAGGCAGGTTGAGATGGTTTGGGCATGTGGACAGAATGGATGAGACCAATTGTGTCATGAGGTGCATGAACCCAAATGTGGATGGGGTAAGCCAAGAATGACATAAGGAGAGATTGTAAGAAATAAGGTAAGAGTTAGGAACCTGACAAGTTAGACTGCAAAAGATTGCGCAGCATGGAGAGCTGTCATCAGGTAACCCACACAAGCAAAATGGCCAAAAAACAACGATGATGATGCTGAACTGATGTGAAAAGTGTTGTGCCATATACAGTGACCCCTCGCTAATCTAACGCTTAAATGGGCCAATCTAACTGCCTTCCATAAGGATCTTCAATTCGGTTAACGAACAAAAATTTGGTTAACGAATTTCTTACGAACCGACCTCAACATGTTTTCGCTTGCACTGGCCGGGCAACCAGCTTTAGTATCAGTCCGCCAATACATTAATCGGTTCTAGGGCTTAAATTCCTAACTATTTTAGTAAATATCAAGAAGTTTATACTATTCAATAATTTTAAAAGTTTAATATTCAATTTTTTAGTCATTTTAACAATTATTGAACATAATTGAAGGTAAAGTGACTAGTTTAAAGCGCAGCATCCAGCCTCTTAACACAGCAAACAGGCGTTAGTCTCTCTGTTTTCACTGGAGGTAACATCTTGCTTGAGACTCTCTTCAACTAAACGCTTTTTTCTGTGTTTCCAAGCAAATTATTGGTCATTTTGAAATATATTTTACATATTGACAATATATAATGCAGTACAGTGTTGATTTAAAGAAAATAATCTTGAAATACACCAAGAGAACTAAAATTTTATGGGTGAAATGGTGCCATGGGGTGACTTCTCTTCCACCCCAATGCCTTCTCTTCTTCCTTCTCCTCCACCCCCATTGTAATTCCCATCATCATCATCATCATCATCCAGGAGCCTTCTACATACACACCTCAAAGTAAGTGAACTTTTCTACCATTTTTGTTGAATTTAGGAAATTTTCGGTGAGCTGGAACCAATTACCCAAAACCCATTGAAACAATGGTTTGGGTTAACGAACTTTTCGGTTAACGAACGACCTTCTGGAACGGATTGAGTTCGTTAACCGAGGGTCACTGTACAGTGCTGTATGCGGCGTCAACGAAAAAAGTGGAGCCGCCAGTGTGTAAACGGCTGAGAAATTTGATGCCGTCAGCATCGGCGTAAACGATTTCATAAATTGACGCCGTTAGCGTCAGCGTCAACAACTAGCGTCAACGAGTTTTCAGTGACGTACAAATGCAGCCCCGAAATGCGTATTCTCCTGTGTATGGGAGTAACATATGCAAAATCAAAAAAATATAAATTCATTTTTCATCATTTATTATGATTTACGGGTATATTATATAATTTTAATTATTCATTTGTTCCCCCGCAAGAATACTAGCATCTCAAAATGCTTGTCACTCATTCTGCTGAATGTTCTCCATGGACGTCCTTGTCCATGGAGAACATGTGCTCCACGGCAGCACTAGAGGGGATGGGGGTGTTGTATTTGATGAACAACTCCCTCATGGCCTTGTTGGGGAAAGTGTCCTTGTCGAAAATCGGGCGTCGGGCGAGGCAAAACTTTTCCTAGTCATCTTTATAACAAGATACAGTAATTGAAAATCGAACTTGGAAAATTTGAACATTTTAGAAGTTGACGAACAAATTGACGCTTGGGTGAAAAGTTAACTGCGTCACCTGCCCAAAAAATTAATGGCGTCAGCATTAACAAAAAGTTCCCGCCGTTCATTGACAGCGTTAAATTAACGGCATCAACGTACAACACTGGCCATATAGCATTGAGTCATTGGCTTCAGTGAACTTAAATAAGAATGGTGAGGTGGATGTGCAATGGTAGCAGCATGACTTTTTTTTTAAGGGGATTAGCCAACCTGGGCACAGGTCACTGACCCACATCGGGGCCGGGGGGAATAATGTAAACCCTTGATTACTCAGCAATCAATATCTCGGAATTTTATAATTCAGCATGTATATGGTCTCAGAATTTATTATAAAATAATTTGGGAAATGTCGAGTTATATAAAATTATCTGGGAAAATCTCAGCATATTTGGCCAAGTGGGTAACACTCGCCGCGCTGCATTCCACGCTTGGTTAGTCTGGTGTTTGTTATTGTTGTGGTCGGGTGTGTGCTGGCTCACTCCACCCAGTACATGGATGTGGGAAGGGAGGGTGCTGTAGTACCCCAATATTTTGGGTATAAAGTACAGCTGCTCCTTGACTTACGGCGGGGTTAGGGACCCATATCCAGGTCGTAAGTCGAATTGGTCGTAAGTCGAAAATGCTTAAATAATACATAGAAAATCTAAAATGGGTGCCTCTTTTTCTTCTCAGCACCACAAAACTCTCACTTTTAAGCTTGCCAGCCATTTTAAAGTGAATTACAAACGAAAATTTTGTCAGCACACAGCGCAATCACTAACGTTGGGACTCGAAAATACGTAATTTGACAAAATTTTGGTACGACTGAGGCGGTCGTATGTCCGGGTGGTCGTAGGTCAAGTATGTCGTAAGTCGAGGAGTAGTTGTACTATACATTGCACCACAGAGTATCTAGGGCACCAAAATTAATATTCAACACTCACTGGTAAAATCTGGTTCCTGCGGTACTAGCCCAGTAACACCCAACAGCCTCCCCCATTCATGTCAGGCCAGCCACTGTAAGCAGAACGTCTCCACTATTAAGGTAAATCCAATGACATAGACTATTTCATTTACAGTGCAATTGATTTTATCAGAATTCCAACTGTTTGAATCTTCCCGGTATCCCAACTATGTCCCCTTTGGTAAAAATTCTAATTCAGTCCAACAATACGAAAGCAACTTAAGTCATTTCTTCATATGTCTGACACCAGTAGTGACATACCCACTTTATAAACAATACTTGCTATGATAATCTATAAAACTGATACATAGCATATCATAAAATACACTAGCACATATTTTATGTAAAAAAAAGATAAAAATAAAATAAAATAAAATCTTCCACACTCAAACCATCATCTAAGCGATGCCACAGTTCAACCAGGCAGTCAACCAGCTGACTGAGACTATTGTATGTGTGTGTGTGTGTGTGCCATGACATCACATGGGAGGGAGGGAGGCGGGTGAGTCAACCACGCAGGACAGCTCACTGAGTGGCCTTAACATGCGTTCACCTTCCACACACACACACACACACACACACACACACACACATACTCTGTTTTCTTATTTTATAGTTTTATATTATATTTTCTTTATTTATAACCCACATTAGAACATTTAAATTTTTACTCTTTTGCTCTGTAATAGAGAAAATAGTTTTACTGTACAAGAGTGGACTATAAAATCCTGAGTGATATAAGTTACATGCTTATTTACAAATTATATGTAGAGAAAACAATTATTTTAGTTAAAATTTATTCTTTATTTTGTATAAGCGACCAAATTACAGTACAGTAGAACGTCGATATAATACAAGATACATTCCAAGAGAGGTCGCTTTAAACCAAATTCGCAGTAAATCGAAGTGTTGTTTCAATGGAATAATTTAGTTTGGTATTTGAGAGAAACACAAAATACTAAAAAGACCGAGAGTCTACCCGGATGCACCTCAGCCCATCTCCTAGAATAAACAAAACATTGTTTTTTGTAGTATTATGTTAAAACAAACACTCATAAATCAACACAGCTAAAATTATGGGACGTGAAATGGTCTGTTTACTAGCGATCAGCTGATGTGAAGATTGGGGAGAGGGGGGGGAGGCGAGGTGATATGTTTGACAGTTGATGCCAAGGTCTAGTGCTTATTTATTTATCTGTCCTTAAGAGTGCCTTTAAGGTTTTCTCTTATAAAATGTCACTGAACTGACATGTTCCAATTAATTTTATTACATAGGGATAAAAAAAATTATCTTGTGCAAAATATATGACATTTATATTCAAAATATTCGGTCTTGGAAGGATTATAGCAATGCAAATTATATTCTCCTAACTTTAGTCTGTGATATTTTATAAGATAAAAACTGCAAGCCTAAAACCACCAAACCATGACTGGGAAAATGGGGGAGGGGGAGGGAGGGGAGGGAAGTGACAGTGACATGATGTGGAAAGTGTGAGGGTGAAGGTGTGGAATATGAGGGTGTTGTGGAGTGAGAGGCTGTGGAATATGAGAGGGTGGTGTGTGGATGTGTAGAAATGAGGGTGGTGTGCAGTTGAGGGTGGAGTGTGGGTGTGTGCAGTGTGATGGTGGTGTGTGGGAGTGGACATGTGGAGTGTAAGAGAGAGGTGGGTGTGTGTGTGTGTGTGTGTGCCAGGCCTATTGTCCCCCCTGCACACTCACATAAGTTGTTCACCTTTATCACCTGCTCTTAACTATCACAGCTCATTCTTACTGCTGCCTCATTAAGCAACACTTGAAACAATCCCTGTTCACATTTACACCGTAACTACAGCTTAACCACACAACGGCCAGACAAGCACAGAGAGCAGCGGATCTCCGTACCTGGTCGGTCACTGCTGAGTCCTGAAATGAGAGCGACAGCTCCCTATGGTCCCGACCAACCCATACTAGGTCCATACGCGTCCAGAACAAGGACGGTCCCTGCCCGAGACACGAGAGTGGCGGCTTCCTTTACCAGGAACCGCTTGTACACGTCCAGGGCAAGGACAGTCTCAAATTTGGAAACCAGTAGCATGATAGTTATTTGAAGACCAAAATTCTGACCTTGCTCTGAAAAAGGATAAATTAAAAGCCAAAGAGCATTTAGCCATAAAATATATATTTTCTCTAACCAACAACCCATCAAAAAGGCTACTTTGGACATTTTGGACTCATCTCTTTATTCCCCCCTGGAATATCCAAATTTCCCCCAGGGGGAATTCCCCCCGGTTGGGAACTCCTGTTCTAACGCGTTCTGTACTCCAGGCGCCTTTCCATGTCTTCCTCAGTCAGGTGTGGCTTCTTTGTGGGTATATGGGCATGGCGGTCAATGCTGTGGTGTCTGTTTCTGATTGCCTGTGGTGTGCAAGCCAATCCAAGTTCTTGTTGGATGCTGGGGGGCAGTGGTAAATGGTCTGTTTTGGATGGTAGCTGCTATTGCTCTCTCCTGTGCAGGGGTTGTGCAGCGATGCCGCCCGGCTCCAAGCTGGTGCAGGATCTGTCCTGTATTATCGTGGCGCTTTATCCATAAGGCTATGGCGTGCTTGGAAACACCAAGCCGCCTAGCAATCGCACCATTGCTCAGGCCTTCTCCATGAAGTGCTATGATTGTTGTGCGTGTTCTCTCTGAGGTCTTCATAATGACTGACACAGCTATTACTGGAGTATGGCCTATTACAACTCCTGCTGTTTGCTCTGATTATCTGCCCTTTGCAGATCGAAACTGCTCCGTTTTTAACAGATTCATTACATTCTTTTAAACGAGCACACTTCCTCTGGCAAAATTCTTTGCTACACTGTGTTAAATAACACTGACAATGTTTTTGCTTTGTGAATTTTACTACCAGTTACCCTCAGTTAACCCCCTATTCATCTCATATATTGTGACATATTAAAGAGATATAGCTCGTTTCTTAACTCACATATTTCCGGTAGCTCAATTCCCTCTGCGTAATATTGTATAACTTTCCTACGTTACAAATGTTTTGTAAAAAAAATTTCTGGTTGAGGTCTTTTATTATGCCACTTCTCATCACTTTCTCAGATACAGTGGTCCCTCGGTTAACAAACACAATTCGTTCCAGAAGGTCGTTCGTTAACCAAAAATTTCATTAACCGAAACTATTGTTTCAATGGGATTTTGGGTAATTGGTTCCAGCTCACCGAAAATTACATACAAACTAAAAATAAATGCAGTAAAATACAGTGGGGTATGCTATAACGAACGTAATTGGTTCCAGAACCTCGTTCATTATAGCATTCGTTCGTTATAGGATTAATCCGTTCCAGGCCCCCAAATACAACCACTTAACACTGAAAAAATTCTGTGGAAAATGTAAAAAATACGGTACTTTATCTTACCTTAGTGTTGTTCAGCATGCAGGACAGGAGGCAGAGGGGGAGGGGGGAGGAGGGGGAGGAGAGAATTATTGAGAAGAGGTGGAAGGAGAGGAGTCATCCTTCCTAGCCCTCTTTGGTGACTGTCTCACAGGCACTTTGTCTGTATGTTCTTTTGTTATCTTTGTAAAGAAGGTATCCAGGGTTGGCTGCTTCAACCTTGATTTCTGGACCTTCCAAAAGTAGTTCATAACATTGTCATTGAACACACTGATGGCCTTTTGCACAGAACCAACATCAGGATGATAATCCTCAGCAAGCTTGGACAGTTTGCTCCAGCAAAAGAACGCATCCTTGAGATCTTTGGCTGGAATGATGCGGCTTTCCTCCTTGTCCTCCTCCTCCCCTGACTCCTCAGAAGTTAAGCTCCGCTTCAGTGTCTCGTTTTCCTCTTTGTGAAGCTCAAGCAGCTCCTCAGTGGACAATTCCTTACTGTGCTCTTCCACCAACTCCTCAACATCATCATCATCCACTTCCAGGCCCATGGAATTGCCCAGAGCCACAATTTCATGAACAACAGCCTCTTCTTCTAACTCTTCGAAGCCTTCAAAGTCTCTTTGAAGGACACATTCAGGCCACAATGGCCTCCAAGCAGCACAAAGACACCTCACAGTAACCTCTTTCCAGGCTGAGGTAATTAAAAAAACAGCATCTGCTATATTGAAGTGACTCTTCCAAAATTCCTTCAAGCTAACATCACTGGAAGAAGTGGACACAAAACATTTTCTAAACAGTGCCTTTGTGTACAGCTTCTTAAAGTTAGAAATTACCTGTTGATCCATGGGCTGGATGAGAGGTGTTGTGTTGGGTGGCAAGAAGTGCACAGTGATGAAGTTCAACTCCTCTGGCAATTCAACCATCAAATTAGGAGGGTGGGCTGGTGCATTGTCCATCACCAACAAAGCTTTTAGTGGAAGATTATTCTCCCTGAGGTATTCCCGAACACTGGGTCCAAACACCTCAATCACCCACTCAGAGAATAAATTCCTGGTCACCCAAGCCTTTGGGTTTGACCGCCACATAACACCAAGGCGGGTCTTCCTAGTGTTTTTTAAAGCTCTGGGGTTTTCTGCATGGTACACAAGGAGTGGCTTTATTTTGCAGTCACCAGAAGCATTAGCACAAAGAAGGAGGGTAAGCCTGTCTTTCATTGGCTTATGGCCAGGGACAGAAGTTTCCTCCTTGGTAATGTATGTACGGCGAGGCATTTTTTTCCAAAATAGTCCAGTTTCATCACAGTTGAATACCTGCTGAGAAACAAAGCCTCCCTCTTTAATAATATTCAAAAAAATGTCATGGTGTTCCTTAGCTGCTTCCTTATCGGCACTAGCAGCATCACCATGTCTCACAACACTATGTATTTTATTTCTCCTTCTGAAACCAGTAAACCACCCCTTGGTACCCATAAACACTGGCACATCACTATCACTTGCACTGGGAGTCTTGGCTTTAAGGTCCTCAAACAATTGTCTGGCCTTCTCACAAATTATAGCTTCACTAATGCTATCACCTGCCATTTCTTTCTCCTTTATCCACACTAAGAGTAAATTTTCCATCTCCTCAATCACATTACACCTTGCTTTGCTAAGTCTAGAGATTCCCTTAGCCACTTGCACTGTTTTCAACTCCTCTTTATTCTTTAAAATCGTACATATAGTCGATTTAGCCATCCCATACTCATCACTAAGTTTCGCAATGCTTGTTCCATCCTCACGTTTCTTTATGATTTCTTTCTTAGTTTCAAGAGTTATGAGCTTTCTCACTCGCTTTGGACGATTCATTGTCACAATTGTACACTTGTATAACAAAATATTTATACAAATAACTCTATTTCCACATCAAAAGACGAAATTTCAACAATAACAGTGGTGCACTGGCTACACAATGAGACAAAGATGGCGCCTGACGCTCTTGTTGTGGGTCGCGGTACAACAATATTCATGCGCCAGGCGAAATAGTCCCGTATTCATCCGCGTTCGTTGTAGGAGTTGCGTTCGTTATAACTTCTCAATTTTATAGGTAAAACAGTTAGATTATATGAATATTACGTGAAGCCAGGATCGATTCGTTATAGCATACCCCTGCACCCACTGCACTTGTATGTCTCGGCTTATAAGAGGAATTTGAACATTAAAAAATCTGCCCAAAGTTAGGGGTCGTCTTAATCACCAAGTATAAAATTCTTACCTCTTAAATATTGTGATGTTCAAGGGAGTGGAAACATAGTAAGCCACTCACAAGTCCTACCACTAATTATTTTATACTGAAACTTCGTTTGGCAATCTGAATTCAAATTAAGATTACGGTATATTAAAATAATAAAAATGTATTATAAACCTGTCTAACATACCGTAAAGAACATTATACCCTGTAATAAACACAGCTATCATCACACCTCCCCGCCCCCAACATGATGAGAGACAAGGAAAGTGACCGCAAGATTGGGCTATTTATAGCCGTGGAGGTGGTCAGTAATGCATATCGGTATATTTACTGATAATAATACTTATCTCCTATAAATAATTAATTTAAAATTTATTTTTACAAAGGAATATTCAGTAAATGACTGCATTAATTCTTGAAACTACCGACAGTTAAATACAGATCTTAAGTGGCGTCACTAGTGTTTACACTACACCAGCTGGTAACATTTGATGCCATTACTTGAAGTGAATTGGCCTTATTTTAAGTAACTAACCATAAATAAATACAAAAAGTAAAAAAATATCAAAAGTGAGAAATAATATACTGTATGTATGTAGTGTTGTCAAAGTTAGAGGAACAATTCAAACTGCAATTGTGTGTAAATGGGCAGGAAAGTCAGGTCAGCGCTGAACCTGGGACTTGGTCACAATTTTGTGATGCCATATGGCAGCAGGGTCTACCATTAGACAACACATTATGCTTCCAATATCTTCCCAGGCGGTAGTATCTACCTGTTTGGTAGCTGCCTACTACCTACACACAATTTTAGTAATATTACTTTGATACATGATAAATTAGACAAACAATGAAAATAAACATCAAATTTAATTACCAAGACACTTCCCATTGGCAGCTGTAAGAAAGGGGGAGATGGGCTATTTTATCCGTCTTTGTGTCTGGAATGATAATACCATATTTACTGATCATAATTTATCTCCTATAAATAATTAATTTAAAATTTATTTTTACATAGAATATTCAGTAAATGACTTTTAAATAAATAAACAAATAATTAGGTAAATCTATTTCAAGTAAATGGAAAAAAAGCAAACAAATGTTATTTACCACGACCCTTCCCTCTGGCTCAGGGTGAGATGGAGATAAAGAAAGGCTATTTATAGCCCGTCTTTTCAAGGACCAGTACCTAAAAAAATAATTCAAAAATATATATATATATATATATATATATATATATATATATATATATATATATATATATATATATATATATATATATATATGTTTGTGTAATAAATGTATGTAGTAAGTACGTGCCGTAATCTTTTTCACTCAAATCCTAATGAAACACCACAATTAGAATACGGTGGTAGCTGTTGGTAGCTGTTGTATAAACAGTGGGAACACAGTCCCACCACCGAGACGAGGGAACACTCCCACCACCGATCGTCTCGTGCGAAGCAAGCGTATAAATTAAAGAAAATACTTGCAGTGTGTTTAATATGTTACAGTATATTATAAATAAATAAATAAACAAATAAATCGGTAAATCCATTTCAAGTAAATGGAAAAATTTTACTCGACACAGACATTAGTTCCAGTTACCGGTAAATAGCAGACGCTTCAGTGACGTCACTAGTGTTTACACTACACCAGCAGGTAACATTTGATGACATTACTTGAAGTGAATTGGCCTTATTTTAAAAAACCAAGGATGGTTGGTAAAGGACTACTGAGTCAGTGGGTAAGTGCCACATTTGGGGTACTGGTCTTATACAGCGAATAGAGCTCAAAAGCTACTTTTTAAATGGAAATTTGGGGGGGCCGTCTTATGCACCCCGACGCCTTATAGGCCGAGATATACGGGCACTTTGAGGTGTGCATGTAGAAGGCTCCTGGTTGATGATGATGGGAACTAGAAGTGGGGTGGAGGAGAAGGGAGAAGAGAAGGCAGTGGGGTGGAAGAGAAGTCACCCCATGTTTCATGCCGCCATTTCACCCATAAAATTTTAAGTTCATTTGGTGTAATTCAAGATTAAATCAGCACTGCACTGCACTATGTATTGTCAATATGTAAAATATATTTCAGAATGACCAATAATTGTTCTGTAAAAACGTAAAAGTAGTTTATGTTCAAGAGAGTCTCAAGCAAGATGCTTCCTCCACTGAGCAGAGACACAAACTGACACCATTCTGGGTGAGTCAAGTGGCTGTTTGGCTCGCTAACAACTAGTTCCCTGTACTTCAATTATGTTAAATAATTGTTAAAATGACTAAAAATTTTAATATAAAACTTGGAAAATTATTGAATAGTACAACCTTCTTGATATTTACTCAAATGGTAACGAATTTAAGCCCTAAAACCGATTACTGTATTGGTGGACTAATACTTCAGCTGGTGAGCAGGCGAAAACATGTTGACACGATTTCGTAAGGATTTCGTAAACCGAATTTTTGTTTGTTAATCGAGTTGAAGATTCTTTTGGAAGGTAATTCGTTAACGAAATTTCGTCTAACGGCGTTCATTAACTGAGGATCACTGTAGTGGTTATAATCATAGTATTACAATTTAGTTGTATCTCATAGTATGCAAAATTCCTCTGGCACCTCAGTTTCTCAGTGCCTGCCATTCCTACCGTATGTGGGTGATTAAACGTAGTACTATGGTGTAGTACAGCAAGATCTTGTATTTTATAGTAATATAGACGGGAAAAATTGCACCAAATTTAATTAGCCAAATGCAAATACATAAACTAATGGGAAAAATAACAATATAGACTGGCCACCCACATCAACCTCTGATTTTCCCATCTATAACCTCCAAATGATACAAATTCTGCCTTTTGTGACCTGATTGTGCTTTCCGAAACTAGTTTTAGGCCTTCCTCAAGTAACTTAATCTACGCTGCCCCTACGCCAGTACTTGGCAAACTTAACTCCTTATGATAGTCCTTCTCCTTTTCCTTATTTGGCCGCTTAGGTGGGTCTGTCCCACCCCCACCAGCACCAGTAGGACCCCCAGTAGAGGTAGAGGCCATTACCTTACTAGACAGGTGGTAGCACCACCAAAAAAAAGCACACAATAGTAGCCCGGCGGTCACTAGGATGGCGCGGGCTACAACGCGATAGTCAGTTCTGCTATAGCTAATAGTTGTGTTCTTGTAAAACCTTGCGTTCTAGAAATTAGCTAACAGAAATAACAGGGCTTTTGGAGAAAATAGGGTTAGGTGCAAATTACTCAAATCGAAAAAAAAATTGTAGTTAGCCAAACACAAAGAATAGCACAGTCTAAATAAATGTTACATTCATATCTAATAATGAAAGCATACAGTAAATATTACACCTTACCTTGAAAAAATATGAATATAACTTGATGGGGAGAAGGTTGATGTTGAGTTGAGGAGTCATGCAGACAGGATTTGACAGTTGTCATCGTCATCATCATCAGGTGCAGTTTTGGTTGCATGGGAGGGACGAAAAAACGTCTAATTCGAAGTGGATGGCTGTGGTTCAGTGTCTTCAGTCTGCTTCTTGGGGTTAACTTAAAAAGACGTCTAATGTTTGCTGCTTTGCCGTCTTTCTTCTTTCAAAAAAAGCTGTTTATAAGGTGCCAAAAAGATTTAACACCACGAACTGCAATCCTGCTCCTTTCTGCATTGTAGTCATTGTCTTCAGAGCTGCAACTGCTTATCAATTTCCTCAGGATAGAAGACAAATTAAAATTTGGTCTAAGGTGTAGCCTTCTTCCTGAATCAATTTCTTTACAGTGGGAGGAAATGCCCGGGCACTTGTAAATCGGCACTTCCTGCTTCACCACATAACTTTACATTATAAACGCATAGCAGTTCTTAAAACCAAAACCATCCACTACTAGCACTAAAGGCAACACATCATCAGGATTTTCAGCTTTTTCTTTAGGTCCTCATATATTGATAAGGCTTTCTCTTTAATGGTGAGGAAGCTGGTCCCAGATCGCTTTTTGTTTGATCTTCTATCAAACACTTAGAAGCCATTCCATCTCCTCAAGTTCCTTTGGCCGTGATCTCACACTTTTGCTAGCACTCAAGGTTTTCCAGCAATACAGCTTGCTTTAATCTTTGCTGCATTGTCTCTAATGGTGCGTAAAGTAGACTCCTTTATTCCGTTGCATGCACAATATCACATGTTCTTTCCTTATTTTCAAAACGGCTTGACAACATCAAGCTTTTCTTCAAGTGTTATAGCCTTTCTTTATGATCACCGCCGGAAATCGATCCAGACGCTTCCCTGAGATATTCTTCTTTTCCATAGTCACAAAATTGGAGAAACAGTAATAAAAAATCACTGAGGGCGGCAAAAACTTCCCACTTGTTTCAAACTGATGGTATTGATGTAAACAGATGGGTGTAAAACGCTACGTATTTTGTTTTTCTCTCTTATTTAAAATTTTACAATTTACATATACTGTACAAGTATACTGTATACATAAATATTGCATAAATTATTTCGGCAATTCTTCACAAACAAAACATATAAATCAATTGAACATGTGATGTCGAACGTGAACTGGAAACACTGCATTACCGGCAAGCCACAACAACTGTTAGAGTGGAATGCATTACAGCAAAGCGCGTTAGCGTTTTACAAATATTGTTCTTCTATTCATCAATCGCGTTACAGTCAATTAGCGTTGACAAAACACACGTTATAGCAGAACTCACTGTAGTTGCATTCTTGTAAACCTCTTTTATGTTCACCACTGGCAATTTGAACACCAGAGCGGCGAAACATTCTACTTACCTTGTCTTTCCATATTCACCAGCTAACACAACAAAATTGGAAAAACAGCGAAAATGGAAGAGCAATCGACAGAAACCGCGAATTCAACTGATCCGCGATGTAAACAGAGGGCTGGTGTAAACCATTATTATTCCTCCCTGCAAACATTCTATTTACTTATTCTTTTCATACAGTATTAATGGGTAACAGCTAAATTTGGAGAAAAATAAAAGATTACAGAGTACCTCTCAAAAACACTTCACAAACAAGACCACGAATCAATTGAACATGTGATGTCAAACGTGAACTGTAAACATTACATAACCCGGCGGACCATGCTCAAAACGTTGAGGATGGAATCAAACATTGAGGATGGAATCGTGTTACAGCCAACATTCGTATGCAAAAGTTCACATTTACAAACAGCGTTCCTTATTCTTCAATCACGTTGCACCAATTCAGCTGACAAAACCGGCGTTGTAACAGAAATGACTAACTGGTATGAGGGCTGTGACGTCATTCAAGACGGTGGCCAGCATTCAGCTTGCTGGATCTCGCGTTCAGCTGGCTGGATCTCACGCTCAGCTGGTTGGATCTCGCAAAATTCACAATATTTTACGCCAAATATAGGACTTGGTTACATTAGGTAGGGCTCACTGAAATTCAAAAACGCAAAATGAAATCGAAATATGAGATCTTACTGTATATAATGCTATGACATTATCTGGTTTTAGTGCTTTGGTTTATACTGTATATGTATTCTGATAATTTCTCTGTGGTTACTACACATGATATAAGGAATAACAGCACATTAGTTTTACAATGAATCATACAATCAGCGGTACCAACCCTATCAATACATGGTGTCAGTCTCACAGTGTTCGTTGTGACAGCCATTGCATGCAGAGGTGCAGAATAATTTTATGCTGACTGTACAGCATACTCTCGATTCGGAATCATTATACTAACTCTTGATTTAGCGGAAGGCATTATTTGTTCATTATTTTTAGCTCGATTTAGTGAACTAGTACACTAAATGAGATTAATTCCATTAATACACTCACACCTACGGAGACACCTCAGACACATGATACAGTAAAACCTACTTCAGCCTAAGGTGAATGTACTAAATGTATAGAAACTATAAATAATGATATAAAGCAATACGGTACTGGAAAATCTGAGCAAATGGCGATAAAATCAGTTCAAACATTTCTGCTCCGGCCTGAAGACAAGGTTCCCAACTTTCTGAAAGATTGCAGCATCTTCACAAGGTTGGGAAGGCCAATAGTAAAGTTTTTATGAGCTGGGTCTATTTATAATTACTCTGCAAACATAAATATTTCTTTAAATGTACATACAGTAACAAATCAATGTAACTCGAACTGCGCTAATGAGATGAGGGGTGATTAGTCAGATGGCGAGGTGGTGAGGTGACATGAGACACTTACACAACACACATATTAACAGCACTACTAAACCACTGTCTTATAACATTTTACTTTATAATTTCTATTTTAAAATTAATTCATACATGATGGCTTGATTTGACTACTGCGATTACACAACTGATAAGTGAATAAACTAGGGCATATGGAGAGCAAAACAGCATTACCCGCTTTACGCGGTTTCACTTTCTGTGATTTCTCATATACGGGTGCCTCGCCAGAACCAAACTTTCACTTTCCGCAGGTCATCTACCCATATCACGTAGTATAATTTTTTTTTATTTAGCTCATAAAATTCATACACATTACCCAGCCAGAATATAATTTACATTGCTGGATTTCCTACAATTTGATGATCATTTTGAATATAAACATCATAGATTTTGCATTAGACATACAAATTTTAGATCTAATGTTTACTCTGAGTAAATATGTTATCTTTTTGAGCAAAATATATGACATTTATATTCAAAATATTCCTGGTCTTACAAGGAATCCAGCAATGTCAATTATATTATCCTAACTTTAGTCTGAGGTATTATTTATTACTAAAAGTTAAATATTCTGGTTTTCCCTCACATTTATCTGGTAGGGAGGGTTGGTGGGGTGGGGGGAGGGAGGACCAACCGACCATCTTGCCTGATTGGAAGAGGGGGAGGCAAGTTGGGGTACTTTGATTGACAGATAGTGTCGTGAAGAATATTTTTTTTTATTAACTGAAGATATTTGTTTTAGCTCATAAAATTCATACAAATGACTGGACCAGAATATAATTTACATTGCTGGAATTCTTACAATATGATGATCATTTTGAATATAAACATCATGGATTTTATTAGACATACAATTTGATGATCATTTTGAATATAAACATCATAGATTTTGCATTAGACATACAAATTTTAGATCTAATGTTTACTCTGAGTAAATATGTTATCTTTTGTGCAAAATATATGACATTTATATTCAAAATATTCCTGGTCTTACAAGGAATCCAGCAATGTCAATTATATTATCCTAACTTTAGTCTGAGGTATTATTTATTACTAAAAAGGTAAATATTCTGGTTTCTCCCAAACATTTATCTGGTAGGGAGGGTTGGTGGGGGGTGGAGGGGAGGGAGGAACCGACCGACCATCTGGCGCGGTTGGAAGAGGGGGGGAGGCAAGGTGGGGTACTTTGATTGACAGATAGTGTCGTGAAGAATATTTTTTTTTTTTATTAACTGAAGATATTTGTTTTAGCTCATAAAATTCATACAAATTACTCGACCAGAATATAATTTACGTTGCTGGAATTCTTACAATACGATGATCATTTTGAATATAAACATCATGGATTTTGCATTAGACATACAAATTTTAGATCTAGAGTAATAATTTGGTTTACGCAAAGCAAGTATTTTATCTTTTGTGCAAAATAGATGAAATTTACATTCAAAATATTCCCTGACCTGCAAGGAATCCAGAAATGTCAATTATATTATCCTAACTTTAGTCTGAGGTATTATTTATTACTAAACGTTAAAATCTAGTGTTTCACCCAATCATTTCTCAAGAGAGGTAGGGGCCAGTGAGCTGGGAAGAGGAGGGGGGGGGGATTTGAGTCCATTATTTGAATGGACATTAACCTGGCGACTGTATTTCTCTTAAATATTAATTGTGTGAGCATACCATCATAAAATTTAGATGTTATTTTAACTACAACATAGGTATTGTGTCGGAAAAAGTGGAGTTTGGGGTTCGGGCCATTCTCGATTGGAATTAATCCCTTATGTTCTGTTGTTCCATTTATGCGGATTTCACTTAACGCGGTACCCTGTAGGTTCAATTGACCGCGTAAATCGGGGTACTACTGTATACACTATACAATAGTGATGTGTCACAAAGCTTGAAACTGCAACCACAATGCATAAATTATCTAACCTGTACTCATATGTACAGTAGAACGTCGATTTAAAGCAATTCAATTTAAGATTATTGATTCAAGGCGACACCCACAATTAAGGACAATGTTTTAATTTAAAGCAAATCTTTCATATTTTGCGCGAGTCAATCTGGTGCATCATATTTAAAATTTGGAGCCTAATGGTTCTCTGGGCACGCTACACTGTCCTAAGGGCAAAAGCTGTACTGCATGTACTCAAAAATAATGTACAGTGGTCCTTAATTAAAAGCGCCTCGGTTTCTGAATTTGGGTTAACGAGTTACCTTCCATAAGATTCTTAACTTCGGTTAACGAGCAATCCCTCGATTAACGAGTTTTTTACAAGCCGACCTCAACATGTTTTCGCTTGCATTTGGCGGTCCACCAGCTGTAGTATTAGTCCGCCAATACAGTAATCAGTTTTAGGGCTTAAATTCCTTACTATTTTAGTAAATATCAAGAAGTTTATACTATTCAATAATTTTAAAAGTTTAATATTAATATTTTTTAGTCATTTTAACAATTATTGAACATAATTAATGCAGGTTGTGCCTCTAGTCCGGCAACCTGGGACCTGGCCGGTGCAGACAATGATACCTTTTTCCTGGATAGATAGTGACTTGTGCTTATGCTTGGAAGCACTAGCACCACTTTCTCTGCATCATGTTCTCTTTGAAGACATATTGAAGGGTTAAATGTCGTATAGTAGCTTCTCAAATTTCGTGAGTTTTTAATTCAACGTATTTTATTGGAACACACGCAAAAAAAAATAAATAAAAATTTTGAAGGCGGAAACTTGAATTTCGACGGGTTTGAACGGCCCGCCAACGTGCAGACGACGTGCATAATCGTGTAAACAGCGTCATTTCTCTTATGTACAAAAGATTCATTATTGTTTATTACTGAATGTCTTTTTTATTGAATTAATGTTTATGTGTGCAAAATGAGCAATACAATTCATTAATAATACGTAGAATATTAAAACACGAGGAAATGACACAGCATTGTTTTCGTTGATTACAAAACCAGTGACTGACTGGTTCTACATATAAAAGTGAAGAAAATAAGACCTTGGTTGTAGCTGTAGTAAAATTAATATGGTTGTTTTAAGTAATGTTATTTAATGTTAATAAATGGAACAATAGAAGTAGCTAACGATAATGGTAAAGAAAAAAGAGAGATTGCGTATGTAAGTGCGCATGCGCTACGTTATTATACCAACCTCCTCCTGAACCCTCCTCCCCACCGGAATATCAACAAGTTCTCGCCAGAAGTTACAATTTCATTTAGGAAAGGAACGGAACCAGTGTTAAACAGAGGTGAACAGTGGTGAACAGTGCTTAAGTCAGTGAGAACAACTCAACAGTGACAGTCGTACCCAAGTTAACCTTCACACAGTGAGGTCCCAGGTACCCAGTGATAACGGCCAGTGAGACCCAACAACAACCAGCGATGTGTTAATCCGTCTACGATAGGAAGGCCTAAGACCACACCTCACTCATATAACACCATCTGTGAGGGAATTACTACACCACATGTCCCTCATAACACCATCTGTGAGGGAATTACTACACCACGTCAAGTCCCTCATCACACCATCTGTGAGGGAATTACTACACCACTTGTCCCTCATAACACCATCTGTGAGGGAATTACTACACCACGTCAGGCCCCTCATAACACCATCTGTGAGGGAATTACTACACCACGTGAGGCCCCTCATAACATCATCTGTGAGGTAATTACTACACCATGTGAGGTCCCTCATAACACCATCTGTGAGGTAATTACTACACCACGTGAGGTCCCTCATAACACCATCTGTGAAGGAATTACTACACCACGTGAGGCCCCTCATAACACCATCTGCGAGGGAATTACTACACCACGCCAGGTCCCTCATAACACCATCTAAGGGAACTACTACACCACTTGAGTTCCTCCTAACATCATCTGGGAGGGAGTTACTACACTACGAGTTTGCTGTTCAACACCTACATTAATCTGTATGTTCACTGTATGTTCCTTTACCTTTCTCTAATGAAGGCTTTTGTTAAACCACCAATGTATGTAATAAGTCATTTTATGTCAATGTATATTTTTCAGCCTTAGGGCTGCAGAATTTTTCAATAAACTTAGATTAATTATTATTATTATCATTAATTAAACCCATTAGTATTATATCGTCATTACTTTACATAAGAACATGAAAGCAACACTTATTTACTGTTCATATATATTTTAATTAATGTTTCTGAATTTGTTTTTATTGAATTAATGTATGTGTGCAAAATTAACAATACAATTTATTAATAATACGTGGAATATTAGAGGAGACGAGACGGCTGCCGGCATTGTTTATGTTAAAGCTTACGAAACCAGTGACTGATTGGTTCGACATATAAAACTGAAGAAAATAAGACCCTGATTTTAGCTGTAGTAAAATTAATGTAAAAAAAATAATATGGTTGTTTGAAGTACCTGTAATGTTATTTAATGTTAATAAATGGAACAATATACTGTAAGTAGCTAACCATTAATGGTAAAAAAAAGTGAGTGCGCGTATGTAAGTGCGCACATGTGAAAACATATCGTCATTACTCTACATAAGAATATGAAAGCAACACTTATTTACTGCTCATATATATTGAAGGGTTAAATGTTGTACTCTGTATAGACAAGCAGAGAGAGAGAGAGAGAGAGCAGCCGAACTGCCGGATGTAAACAAACCTTAATTTCCCGCGGCTTTGTTGTTGTTTTTTTTACGAGGATTAGCCCACCCGGGCATAGGTCACTGACCCACATTGGAGCCTGAGGGGCAAAAATTTAATACTCCTGTAATAATAATAATAATTCAGATAAGTAAAAAAAAAAAGAAAAAAAAGCTGCCTATCTACCTATTGGACAAACTAAAATCGTTCCGGACCACAGGAGTTTCCGGACCACAGAATGCCGGACTAGAGAGGTACAACCTGTACAAAAACTAGTTTTATCTGGCGCCGACCTGCCAACACAGCATACAGGCGTCAGTCTTTGTGTCTTTTCAGTGGAGGTAACATCTTGCTTAAGACTCTCTTCAACTAAACGCTTTTTTTCTGTGTTTGCAAGCAAATTATTGGTCATTTTAAAATTTATTTTACATATTGACACTATATAATGCAGTGCAGTGTTGATTTAAAGAAAATAATCTTGAATTACACCAAGAGAACTAAAATTTTATCAGTGAAATGGCCCCATGGGGTGACTTCTCTTCCACCCCAATGCCTTCTCTTCTCCTTTCTCCTCCACCCCCATTCTAATTCCCATCATCATCATCCAGGAGCCTTCTACATACATACCTCAAAGTAAGTGTACTTTTCTACCCTTTTTGTTGAATTTAGGCAATTTTTGGTGAGCTGGAACCAATTACCCAAAAACCCATTGAAACAATGGTTTCGGTTAACGAGCAACCTTCTAGAGCAATTGTTATAGTTAACGAAGAATTTCTCGCTAAATGATTACTAAAAAATTTCTAATGCAAACTATAGCATGATTATATTCAAATTAATTCAAATTAATCACTATCTTATAAGAATTCCAAAAATGTAAATTATATTCTCCCCAGTCACTTCTGTGACATTTTACTGTATAAACAAAAACCCAATCTAAAGGACATAAATAAACAAATAAATACTTCACCAAACCTTCCACCAACTGTCAAACATGTCACTGCTCCCCCCCCATCTTGCCAGCCAGGGTTGGGTAGTTATAGGCTTACAGTTTTTATCTTATATAATATCACAGACTAAAGTTAGCAGAATATAATTTGCATTGCCGGAATCTTTGCAAGACAGCGAATAATTTGAATATAAAAGTCATATATTTTGCACAAGAGATAAAAATTTTAGCCTTTTGTAATAAAATTAATTAGAACATGTCAGTTCAGTGACATTTTATAAGAGAAAAACTTAAAAGTCACTCTTAAGGACAGATAAATAAATAAGCACTAGACCTTGGCATCAACTGTCAAACATATCACCTCACCTTTCCCCCCCCACAAATCTTCCCATCAGCTGATCGCTAGTAAACAGACCATTTCACGTCCCATAATTTTAGCTGTGTTGATTTATGAGTGTTTGTTTTAACATAATACTACAAAAAACAATGTTTTGTTTATTCTAGGAGATGGGCTGAGGTGCATCTGGGTAGACTCTCAGTCTTTTTAGTATTTTGTGTTTCTCTCAAGTACCAAACTAAATTATTCCATTGAAACAACACTTCGATTTACTGCGAATTCGGTTTAAAGCGACCTCTCTTGGAATGTATCTCGTGTTATATCGAAGTTCTACTGTACTGTAATTTGGTCGCTTATACAAAATAAAGAATAAATTTTAACAAAAATAATTGTTTTCTCTACATATAATTTGATAGGCTCATCGCTGATTTAGTGAATGCAGGTTTCGGTGATGTAGAGGTAAATCTGTTGCCAGTTGGTCAACTTATTGCTGCTTTACATATACTGTACAGTAGTTGAAACTGACTATTATCTAACTCCTATCTGTCAGGAGCACGACCTGGAATATTATTACCCCTTATTGAAGGCATCCTTAATGTATGAGGAAATAGTAACACACATTCCACTAAAATCACAGAAAAAAGTTTAATGCATGGCATTTGGAACCATTTCCATTGAAGGCAAATGATGATCTTTTTCATTCTTAACAGACAAACAGAACTAATTGTGGTTTCAGAAGATTTTTTGGTAGTTGCTGTGACTTTTTCTTTATGGAGTATAGCCCACCTGGGCACAGGTCATCGACCCACAATGGGGCCTAG
Organism: Homarus americanus; assembly: GCF_018991925.1. NCBI lineage: Eukaryota > Metazoa > Arthropoda > Malacostraca > Decapoda > Nephropidae > Homarus > Homarus americanus. The sequence goes on from NW_024737042.1 coordinate 13,712,006, forward strand.
GGGGCAAAAAAAAACAGTAAAAAGAAATTAAAAATAGAATACAAAAAGATTATATTAGTCTACACCACGAAGATGCCGGAAAATCAGCTTTTAGAAGCGAGACAGACCGTATGAGTATGGAAACACAGAAGGTAAAGCATTCCACAGTTTCGCCGTTTGAGGAAAGAAAGATGTACTATAATGGGTTATTCTAGTGTGACTGACATCCAGAGAAACGGTGGGCACTGCGGACAAGACGAGTGGGCACTGAGGGTAAGTGTTACGAGCCCACGACCTTACCGGCGGTACACAGGATGCCAAATCCACTGAACATTGCCCATTAAAGTACCTGTAAAAGAGAGAGAGTGAAGCAACACTGCGGCGAAGAGAAAGGGAAGAAAGAGTATCAATGAAAGGAGTCGAGTTAATAAGACGAAATGTCTTTGATTCCACCCTATCTAACAGTTGGACAAAAGAAGAGCCACCCCATATATGAGAGCAGTACTCCATGTTAGGACGAATGAATCCCTTATAAACGTGAAGCAACTGCTCAGGAGTGAAGTAGCTACGGTATCTGTACAACAGTCCCAGCTTTCAGGAGGCAGTTTTAGCAATGTTATGGATGTGTGGTTTCCATGACATCCTGAAATGTGTTTGGTGGGAGATCATCTAATTTGGAAAGTGTAATTGGCAAATACTGTGTTTTCTTATCACTGAATTTAACCAAGTTTCTACCTCCCCATTCGGAGATGCTGCACAGATCCGCATTAATAGATGAAATGATATCAGCTCTAGAAACAGATCTAGTTTGAGAATTAGGGGAAGGGGAAAATGAGAAGAGTGAAGAGTAGAATCATCAATGTAAGAATGGATAGAATTAGTCATAGTGTGAAGTAAATCATTGATAAAGATAAGGTAGAGAGTAGGTAAAAGAACAGAACCCTGTGGGACACCACTATTGGTAGAGAAAGAGCGAGAGATTGACCCCTCGACAACAACTGCCATGGATCGGTTCTCAAGGAAGCTAGAAATTAGAGAACAAATTGGGGGAGAGAAACCATAAGAGGGAAGTTTAGAAAGCAAAGACTTGTGCCATACCCTGTCAAATGCTTTGGAGATGTCGAGGGCCATGACGAAAGTTCCCCATAATCCCGAAGAGAGGATGACCAAAGATGGGTGCAGTCGTAGAGCAGATCACCAGTAGATCTAGCCTGGCGATAGCCATACTGGTGATCCGACAAAAGAGAAAGGTGTTCAAGGCGATGGAGAAAATGAAAGCTAAAGATAGTTTCGAAAATCTTAGAGAGGGATGAAGTTCAGGCAATGGGGCGATAGTTAGAGGGATTGGAATGGTCACCCTTCTTCGGGATGGGCTGAACCGAGGCATGCTTCCAGGAAGAAAGAAAAGTTTGGGTATTGAGGCAAAGGCAAAAGAGGCGAGCAAGCACAGGGGCCAGAATTTCAGCACACTCCCTCAGAACACGAGGGGGTATTCTGTCCGGTCCATGCGCCTTACTCACATCCAACCTGGATAACACACAGGGATCCTACGAATGGAGATTATAGGAAAGTGCATAGGTTCAGTAGGAGGAGCAGGGGAAGGAGGGATAGAGTTGGAATCGTCTGAGGTGGAGTTAGAGGAGACTAAGGTGCCAAAGAGATTGGCTTTATCAAGGGGAGAGTTGGCTATAGAGTTATCACGTCGGAAAAGAGGACCAGAAGGATTTACCAGAAGCAGAGTTAGTCAGGTTAGCGGTCTTTCTTTCCATAAAATTCCGCTTGGCCCTATGAAGAATAACCTAACAACAATGAAGTCCTAAATCTTTGTCAGTCATCATACTTACACGTACATGTATGTCCTGCTCATGCTTTTACTTTCACCTGGGCTGCAGAAGCTACATGTGAACTAGCTATAGTACAAACAAATGCTTCTACAACTCTGTAGCAATGTGAATACACTCCAATACCTCACAGGTTAGTGTTTCACGTGCATGTCAATAACGTGCAATAGTTTTATTTCCTAAAGGAAACCAGTGTAATATTCATATGCCAGGGTGTAGGTAAACATTTAGTAGTAGAAGGTTATTATATAGCACCAGACTATTGTGAGCTCAGCAGTAATGCAATCACAACCTTGCCGACTAAACGTCATCTTGCATTTGTATCAAACATTTCTTCTGAACTGGTAACCATACCATTTTTACTGAATATCAATTAAGCAGCCTTCATATTGTCTCTGATAAGCTTGTCTTACATTTATGAAACACAGTTTTGTACATTACAGGATTCTCTTCCTTTTTATTTATCTTACGGAGTAATCCTACCTGGTTTCATCATACCTACCATTATATTTGTCCTTTCCTTGACCGCTATATTTTGTTACAGGAAACTTTCCTCTAGGTACACAATAGTTTCCAATAAAACTTTCCAAAAGGCACTGAAAAAACATGTGCAAGATGCAACAGTTTAGCTAAAGCACACTTTATTGTAACATGGATAGGTATACTTAGGTTTTAAACTGCGAGGACTCGGTTGATGGTGGCTGAACGGTGTAACAGCACCTTTGCTTTATATAAATATACCCAAGTTATTCACCAAGAGATTCACAATGTTATTCACATAGATCAATTAGATTAGATTTGTCACAGGGATCGAGTCAGGGTCAGCTAATTTAGCAAACACCCACTCACTCTGCTTCACTCTCTCTACAGTAGAGAGGGGCAGTTCACTTAGGACCACTGGACAGGGAAGCCGAGCACTTAAAACAAGTGTTATCTCAAAGTAATATTCACAACACTTCCCTGGGGAGAATTCACAATATGTTCTCTCAGATTGTACCTGTGTATATACCTGCTTCAGTAATAAAACAGAAATCGCCTTAAAGTGTTTACATCAAGCCCTGCCACTTAAGAGTTCCAGAACTTAATTAAAACAATTAATGTGATACCAATACAGTTATCACAAGTGCAGTGAAGTGAGTATCCAGCCAGACCCCAAGTGTCTCACCAGAGTGCATCTCCCTGAACCCAAGAGTGTTAATTGGATAAGTTTAGCATTTCTTCTTCAGATAAAACTTCACAAAAAATCAATTCCACTAAGTGCAAGACATTTCAAAATGTATATAGTATATGCATAGTGCAGTAGACACTCTTTTGATGAGTCATCATGAAATTAAAACTAGTGGCACAGTTTCTCAGTAATTTTTGCATGCTCTACTGCATGTACAGTTGAGGACAAAAGCTTACTCCCCGTGGTGAAACTGAGTCACGGGAATGAGTCTCCGAACTGACTTATCCTGACTGTTTCATCTCATTAGAGGTAAATGCTGCTTCATTTTGGGCAGGAGCAAACTTTTAACCCCGACTGTACTGGAATACCCCAGTTATTGCAAGGGATGCATTCCTAAATGTCATTGCAAATAATGAAATTGTGAATATCGAGGGAATTTTCTCAATAAGAATTAATGTAAATAGGAGGGAAAGCGTTCCCAGCTGGCAACTTTTACCACATATCTTTCAATATATACTGTACTCCTCATTATGCAAGGCTATTAGGGACCAGGGTCGCATATATACTGTAGTACCAGTGCCAGTTGGCAATAGTTTCACTTCACACGGGAGACTGAAGCGGCTGAGAAGTGTTTATTATCTTTATGTTTTTGAAGATTGTGTCTGCATGAAACGGTAAAAAAAAAATATGAAAACAATTATGTATACAGTATCTACCTGAAAATAAGAGATGAAAAATAAAAATAACGCAACTTACAGCTTGGCTCCTTTGGGGGGAGGATATCACACACACCGGATGCACGTAGGTCACTTTTCAAAACTAACACTCACCGTCACCACCAATAGTCTACAGGGTGAGTCAAAAGTCTCCATACATAGGCAAAATGATCACTTTATTATACAATCACTTGTAAGTCACAAAATATGCTCTATGTGGGTACCATTACACTGAATGCACATATGGATGCATTCCTCCCACTCATGATGAACGCCTGTTAACAAGTCTGGTGTTATGCGAGCACACGCACCACGAATTTGTTCCTTTAGGTGGTCCATGTTTTGTATCTTCACCTGGTACACCATGGCCTTCAAGTGCCCCCACAAGTAAAAGTCAACAGGGGTGAGGTCTGGGGACCTCCGAGGTCACTCCACGGGACCACGGCGGTCAATCCAATGAGCCGGAAACTACTGATCCAGCCACTGGCGCACGCATCTTGCTGAAATGTAATGGTGCCCACATAGAGCATATTTTGTGACTTACAAGTGATTGTATAATAAAGTGATCATTTTGCCTATGTATGGAGACTTTTGACTCACCCATATATCACTACCAACATTCCCCACCACCACCCTGATGCTACACTCCACCTCCCACTCCCCCTTTCACCTCTCACCATTCCTGCTCCCACAATCCACACTCACTCGCCGGGATGTAAAATATGTTTAAATTCTGTACGTTTTTAACCTTATGATAATCTTTTTTTTCTTTTCTTTTTTTACACATTCTGTATGAAAATTGTGTGTGCAGTTAACAGATTAAAAAATAAATTAATTAAAATACGGCAGTAGGGGGAGAGGTAAGGAGATGTAGCTACGATGCTTGACGACCTACCGAGTCCACACAAACACATTCATTACAGTATTACCCCGCCTAACGCGGTTTCACTTAACGCGTTTTATCATATACGCGGTGCCTCGCCAGAGCTGAACTTTCACTTAACATGGATTTTTTCCACATATACGCGGTGAGTGTCCGGCTCGAGACGCTATTTTTAGATTTGCCCCACCCGCCACCCTGCCTGACTGCCTGTTTTAGCTCATAAAATTCATACAAATTACCCGGCCAGAATATAATTTACATTGCTGGAATTCTTATAATTTGGTGATCATTTTGAATATAAACATCATATATTTTGCATTAAACATACAATTTTTAGATAAAAAATTTTCTCAGGTAACTATGTTATCTTTTGTGCAAAATATATGACATTTATATTCAAAATATTCCTGGTCTTACAAGGAATCCAGCAATGTCAATTATATTATCCTAACTTTAGTTTGAGGTATTATTTATTAAAATTTAGTGGTTATCCCACACATCTCCTTGGGACGGTTGGTGGGGGGTGGGGGGGAGGGAGGGACCGACCGACCATCTGTTACCCCGTGAAGAATTATTTTTTTTTTTATTAACTGAAGATATTTGTTTTAGCTCATAAAATTCATACAAATTACCCGGTCAGAATATAATTTACATTGCTGGAATTCTTATAATTTGGTGATCATTTTGAATATAAACATCATATATTTTGCATTAAACATACAATTTTTAGATAAAATTTTTCTCTAGGTAACTATGTTATCTTTTGTGCAAAATATATGACATTTATATTCAAAATATTCCTGGTCTTACAAGGAATCCAGCAATGTCAATTATATTATCCTAACTTTAATCTGAGGTATTATTTAATACTAAATGTTAAAAACTCTGGAAGGGAGGATTGGTGGGGGGTGGGGGGGAGGGTTGGGACTGACCGCGCGGTTGGAAGAGGGGGGAGGCAAGGTGGGGTACTTTGATTGACAGATAGTGTCGTGAAGATTATTTTTTTTTTTATTAACTGAAGATATTTGTTTTAGCTCATAAAATTCATACAAATTACCCGGTCAGAATATAATTTACATTGCTGGAATTCTTATAATTTGGTGATCATTTTGAATATAAACATCATATATTTTGCATTAAACATACAATTTTTAGATAAAAATTTTTCTCTAGGTAACTATGTTATCTTTTGTGCAAAATATATGACATTTATATTCAAAATATTCCTGGTCTTACAAGGAATCCAGCAATGTCAATTGTATTATCCTAACTTTAGTTTGAGGTATTATTTATTAAAATTTAGTGGTTTTCCCCCAAGCAGTGTAGTGTGAGAGGGGGAGGGAGTTGAGTCCATTATTTGAATGGACATTAACTTGGCGACTGTATTTCTCTATTTCTCTTAAGTATTAATTGTGTGCATGTACCATCATAAAATTAAGATGTTATTTTTACTACAACATAGGTATGTGCCTTCAAAAAGTGGAGTTTGGGGGTCGGGCCGGTTTCTATTGGAATTAATCCCATATGTTCTGTTGTTCACTTAATGCGGATTTCACTTAACGCGGGACCCTCTGGGTTCAATTGACCGCGTTAAGTGGGGTACAACTGTATGTCGGGCCTTACTTAGGCCTACTTCACACGAGTGTTTTTGTCCTGCGAGGGAGAAGGCATGTGTTCACACGGGCATGTTTTTCACAACCTCAGTTTGTCTGCATCTGACAAACATAATCACAGGCACTTCCAGCCCCTACCATAGATGCACCACAACTAACACGAGGGAAAAACACGCTCGTGAATTTTCACGCACGTTCTCCATCCAAATGAACTTCATTAATTTCTAAACCACACAAGTCAGTATGCGCAGAAATAAAAACACTTGTGTGTTACACTTGTGGGTGAAACAGGCCTTACGTCGGAATATTTGCGACTAAGTGGGGTATGCTTTGCGAATATCGAATAGGGGTTTAAATTACCAATTGCAGATAAGCAGGGTTGTGATTAGTGAGATAACTCTGTATTTCACTCCTGTATATCATTGACTATGTTTGTCAATAGCTTACAATCAATGTGTATGCCAAAATTGTGATCAAAAGCATACTTTTTTCACAGAAACATATTCTCTGTGAGAAAATGTAATCCAATTTACAAAAAAATTATTAACAAAAGGTTTCTCAAGAATGGAAACCTGTAAATCAGAGAATGCCTGTATAGATATTTTATTAAGTGAAATACTGGAAGCTACACAGAAAAAAAAATCCACATGTCAGAGTAAATTTTTTACAAATTTTGTAACTATGACATTGTGCTTCATAGATCAGGATTTGTTTCTTAACATCTGCAACATATAACTGCAAGGTTTTGTAAATCAATGGGTGCTTACCGGTATACATGACCCTTTTTGGGATGGTGCCCACAAAAAACACAAAGTTTTTTTTAAATTTACTTTTGTCCTGACCATACAATATTACCAAATAGTATTTGACAAATGGTAGCGCATACTTATTAATATACTAAACACACCCAAAGAATCAGTAAGAATCAATAACAGGTTCTCATCCTGGGGGTATTCCTTTTAAATGAGCATTTCTGTAATCTACCTACCCGTACCATATGTTATTCTTTAGACAAATCATAGTAAACTTGAATTAAAATTTCTTACTTTGTTTAACTTGTGCAGATGTTGTTGATGCTTCTTTTTCAGCAGTAATATACAAGAAGTCTGTTTTTAGGACTTCCTTTGCGACTTCTTTACACTTTGACGTCACAGTTGCACTTACTAGAATCTTTTGAACTTTTTCTGAAAACAAAATTTTTTTTTAATTAATAATAATTATAATAATACTAATACAGAATTATTATTATTAATACAAAACTGTAATACTAATAATAATAATAACCATTATGAAAATGATGGATTGAAATCTAAAAATCTATACAGTACTGTACAGCATATAATAATTATAATTGTTGGGAAAGTGTGTGACCAATGAGATCCCTACTTCTAAATGCCTTCTGTATACCCTCGGTAATGGCAGATCATTCTTTTTACCAATGTATATTATAAATTAATCTATAACTGATGAAACAATAGACTACTGTCGAACATTCATGAGGTGGGTCAGTTAGTCGGAGGTCCGGTGCCTGGCGGTGGAGACAAGGGTGGAAGTGGCCTCTTTCAGTTAGTTGGTTTCACTGGCTGGGGAGTTCCTACAGTAGGTATAAACCCCAAAAAGGTGAGGTAGCAGTTACAACAAGTGTATCTCACTCCCCTCATGGCTTTACCACACCATGGGGGTCCCACAGTCAGAGACCTCAGCTGGTGAAGGGGTGTTGTTCACTTGTCTGCCCTCCACCATCTACTGCATGTCAGGATCCAAACATATCTCCTGGACCACTGTGTCTCTGTGTCACATGGCTCACCGCATTTATGTTTAATAGTACTGAGTGTGGCAGCTAAGTGCATACGGCACTTATCTCCTATCCTTAGAGTAGCCGGTTCAATCCTGGGGCACTTCCAGTCTACCGAGCTTTACAAGTTAGAGAAGTGAAAGTGGTAGAGTGCAGTGCCAGTCCTGCTGCCTCCTTGTGTACCAAAGGCCTAGTATACAGTGTGCCATATCCACACTGTCCCAAGCAAGCAGTCATGCCTATGAGACCCACTTCCCTTTCCAATCTAACTCTCAGAAAAAGGACAAATGATGAAAATTTACTAAGACTAGCACTTCTTACTCATCAGATTCAAAATTATTTACCAAATAAAAGTACATTTAGCATTGAATTATGTGATGACAAACATGTAAAAAAAATATTCTGTATCTACAGGTAATGAAATATCAAAAATTAAAAATTAAATAAAAATTATGTCAACAAATTAAGAAATGAAATTTAGTGAATTGACAGATAAAAAGATGGAAATAAATACAGTGGCCCCGCGGTTAACGAACACAATTCGTTCCACAGAGTGTTCGTTAAACAAATCCATTATTTCAATGGGATATTGGGGAATTGGTTCCAGCTCACAGAAAAGTACATACAAAGTAAAGCCAAAAAATGCATAAAGTCAGAAACACTCCTAAAATTCCCCTAAATCGCCCTTAAATCACTAGTGTATATATATACTGTACACTAGAACTCTTAAATCACTACTATAATGTGATACAGGTGATTAATTTTTATCTCTTGTGCAAAATATATGACGTATATATGCAAATTATTTGCTGTCTTGCAAAGATTCTAGCAATGCAAATTATATTCTCCTAACTTTAGTCTGTGATATTATATAAGATAAAAACTGCAAGCCTAAAACCCTGGCTGGGCAGATGGGGAGAGGGAGGGAGGGAGCGGGAGGAGAGGTGATATATTTGACAGTTGGCACCGAAGGTCTCATGTGTGTTTACTTATCAGTCCTTAAGAGTGACTAAGCATTTCTCTTATAAAATGCCACTGAAATGACCTGGGAGAATATAATTTACATTGCTGGGATTCTTATAAGATAGTGATTAATTTGAATATAAACAAGATACAATTTGCACTAGCCATAAAATTTTAAAACCGTAATCATTTAGTACTTGTACAGTACAGGTTTGCATTTTGGTCATTTATTTCTTTTATGTTTCTTTTAGTATGATGTGTGCATGTAAATGAATAAAAATAAATGAAGAAATATATGTAAATCTACCCAAAAATACAGTTGAAAAACTGTACATTATTAAAATGTACTACACTAATGTACTAAAATTTTTATCTTGTGCAAAATATATGTTTATATTCAAATTATTCACTGTCTTGCAAGGATTCCAGCAATGCAAATTATATTCTCCTAACTTTAGTGTGTGATATTATATAAGATTAAAACTTAAAGCCTACTGTATAACCATCAAACCCTGGCTGGGAGGGGGGGAAGGGAGGGAGGGAGGAAGGGGAGGTGACAGTGACATGTTTGACAGTTGGCGCTGAAGGTCTAGTGAAGTATTTATTTTTTTGTTTTTTGCTTATAAAATGTCATAGAAGTGACTGGGGAGAATATAATTTACATTGCTGGAATTCTTATAAGAAAGTGATTAATTTGAATGCTATAGTTTGCACTAGACAAAAATTTTAGTAATCATTTTGTACATTATTTTGATTACATGTACAGTACAGCTTTGCCCTTAGGACAGTGTGTGCATGTAAATGAGTTTCAATAAATAAATAAAGTTACATATATCGAGCCAAAAATATTAGCTGAAAAACTTCATGTAGACAGAGCTTGGATGGCTAAATTTTAGAATGACCAATAATTTTAATATAAAAAATGCAAACATATTCAAGAACACAACTTTCTTGATATTTACTCCACTGGAAACGAAAGTAAACATAGAACAGATTACTGTATTGGCAGACTAGGCGATCAGCTGATGCTCACAACAAAACGTGTTTGTCGGAAGGATTTCGTTAATCGAAGTTTTGTTCGTTAACCGAATTGAAGATCCTTATGGGAGATAATTCGTTAACCGAAATTTTTTTAATCGAACTGTTCGTTAACCCTTAGGCCCCGGGTGACGTTCCAGAACGTCCGCCTCTTTTCCCGCCATTTTTTATTTTATTTTATTTTTATTTATTTATTTATTTATTTTTTATTAGTTTTGGAGATGTTGATTTTTTTCTCGATTTAACACCGCGTGGGGGGTACTGCCAGCAGCACCCTAACCCGGGGCTTAAGGGTTAACCGAGGGACCACTGTATATGGAAAGAAACAGGATACCATTCTTGAAAAAAATTAAAAACTCCATCCTTTGGAATGTAAGAAATGCTCTGAGGATTAAAGAGAGGTGATTAATACTTTATCTCTCAACCATTTCAAATCAGTGGCAAATTAAAATCCTCTGGAGCCCTTTGGGACCAAAACTTTGTAGAACTCTCTTAGGTTTTAACAGTTTGCCAATACAGGTTGTACCTCTCTAGTCCGGCATTCTGTGGTCCGGAAACTCCCGTGGTCCGGAACGATTTTAGTTTGTCCAATAGGTAGATAGGCAGCTTTTTTTTTTTTTTACTTATCTAATTATTATTATTATTATTATTACAGGAGTATTAAATTTTTGCCCCTCAGGCCCCAATGTGGGTCAGTGACCTATGCCCGGGTGGGCTAATCCCCTTAATAAAAAAAAAAAGCCGCGGGAAATTAAGGTTTGTTTACATCCGGCAGTTCGGCTGCTCTCTCTCTCTCTCTCACTGCTTGTCTATACAGAGTACAACATTTAACCCTTCAATATATATGAGCAGTAAATAAGTGTTGCTTTCATATTCTTATGTAGAGTAATGACGATATATTTTCACATGTGCGCACTTACATACGAGCAGTCTCACTTTTTTTTTTTTTACCATTAATGGTTAGCTACTTATATTGTTCCATTTATTAACATTAAATAACATTACAGGTACTTCAAGCAACCATATTCATTTTTTTACATTAATTTTACTACAGCTAAACTCAGGGTCTTATTTTCTTCAGTTTTATATGTAGAACCAATCAGTCACTGGTTTCGTAAGCTTTAACATAAACAATGCCGGCAGCCGTCTCGTCTCCTCTAATATTCCACGTATTATTAATAAATTGTATTGTTAATTTTGCACACACGTACATTAATTCAATAAAAACAAATTCAGAAACATTAATTAAAATATATATGAACAGTAAATAAGTGTTGCTTTCATATTCTTATGTAAAGTAATGATATGTTTTCACGTGTGCGCACTCACATATGCGATCTCTCTTTTTTCTTTACCATTATCGTTAGCTACTTCTATTGTTCCATTTATTAACATTAATAACATTACTTAAAACAACCATATTAATTTTACTACAGCTACAACCAAGGTCTTATTTTCTTCAGTTTTATATGTAGAACCAGTCAGTCACTGGTTTTGTAATCAACGAATACAATGCAATGCTGTGTCATTTCCTCGTGTGTTTTAATATTCTACGTATTATTAATGAATTGTATTGCTCATTTTGCACACATAAACATTAATTCAATAAAAAAGACATTCAGTAATAAACAATAATGAATCTTTTGTACATAAGAGAAATGACGCTGTTTACACGATTATGCACGTCGTCTGCACGTTGGCGGGCCGTTCAAACCGTCGAAATTCAAGTTTCCGCCGTCAAAATTTTATTTACAGTTGTACCCCACTTAACGCGGTCAATTGAACCCAGAGGGTCCCGCGTTAAGTGAAATCCGCGTTAAGTGAACAACAGAACATATGGGATTAATTCCAATAGAACCCAGCCCGACCCCCAAACTCCACTTTTTGACGACACATAACTATGTTGTAGTAAAAATTCTATCTTAACTTTATGATGGTATGAAAAAACAAGTAATATAGAAGAGGTTAGGTTAGGAAAGATAAAGGTTAACATAGGAAAAATAAAGAATAGGTTAAAAAACGAAAAATTTTGTGGAACACTTACGGTAGTAGAAGAGATGGGTCGGCATACGGGGATGGAGGCTGGTTCCGAGGCAGAGGGCAGATTACTGGCCCTCAGGTGAATCACCATTACTAGGTGAATCAACATCACTGTCACTTACAGTTGTCAGGGCTTCCCTGACAAATCCCTCAAAGTCAACTTCACTTTCACTATCACTGGCTTGGGCTGGCTGTGGTGGGTTGCGGGCGAAGAACTCGGTTATGCTTTGCTGACGGCTGGTGTTGATGTTGTCGTGATACACCTTGATGTACGGCTCCATAGCCTGCACCAGTCGGGTATGGAAGACTTCATAGCGTTCATCGTCATTGTCGCGGGAAAGGACGGACTTAATTTTTTCTGTAAACTCTATGACACACTTAATATCACTATGACTTAAACTAGGTTCTTCGGAGAATGACGCACCTTCTTCCTCCTCTTCACTGGCGTGTTCTTTTTCCAACATCTCGTCGGCAGTCACTTCAGGATCTTTGATCACCTCCAGGATGTCTTCGTTGGTGGTCTCGGAGAAGCCTTCAGCTGTAATATTGAGCGCAGCTTCTCTGGCAAGGTCCACTGCTACTGCAACAGTCTGAACCTGACCAGTCACAGGTTCACTCCTCCTCTCACCTGGTATGCCATGCAACACATGTCTCCATGCGTGACGAATCGTAGCAATAGTCAGCAGATCCCATGCCTCCACCAAGAAGTCTACAGCTTGTTTAACGTTAAACTTCTTCCAAAATTGTTTGACGAGAAGTTCTTGAGTCACCGCCTCTTGTTCCTTGTCCTCGTCGCTTTTGCTCTCGCTGTCGGTGTCACCCAGCTTACGCAACTCATCCTTGGTGTTGGTAGAGTCGTTCAGGAGCTTGAACTTCTTTGCAGAGTACGCAGCTTTCACATTGCAGATCAACTCCTGGTCCATGGGCTGGATTAATGACGTAGTGTTGGGAGGAAGGAAGACCACTTTTACGTTGGGGTGACGATCCATAAGTAGGGGCGAGTGTCCAGGTGCGTTGTCAAGGAGCAACAAAATATTGAATGGAACATTCTGTTGCTCGCAGAATTTCTGCACGTCAGGAACAAAACAGTTGTCAAACCAGAAGAGGGACAGAGAAGAGGACATCCACGCCTTACGTGCGGTTAGCCAGTGGACATTAAGCTTGTTCATGTCCATATTCTTGTAGGCGTGCGGCTTGCGGGCTTTGTGAATCACCGATAACTTTGGTTTACAGGTACCGGAGGCATTGGTGGTAAACAGGACGGTGATGCGTTCCTTCTGCAACTTCCGACCCCTTACCTTGCTGGCAGACTGGACAACGAAGGTCTTGGAAGGTAACTTTTTCCAGAAAAGACCAGATTCGTCCATGTTAAACACCTGGTCGTCACTGTACTGTCCTTCCTCCATAATCTCACGTAAAAACGGAGGAAAATCTCTAGCCGCCACACGGTCAGCACTCGCTTCCTCACCACCAATGTTGATGTTGGTGATCTTGTTCCTCTTCTTAAACCTATGCAGCCAACCAGAGGAAGCATTGAAGGGTTTGGGCTCTGCAATTCCCAGTTTACGTGTCACTGCTGCGTATAGCTCACGTGCGTACTCCTGCACTGAGCGCGTGTCCACCGCCATGTTGCGTCGCGCCTGACGCACCAAATAACTCACCAGCAAATTTTCCACTTTTGCCAGCACCCTGTTCTGGCAATACCTGATAGATGAAGCACCTGCAGACTTTGTGATTTTCATGTGCTCTTTGATCTTGGCTGCATCCTTCTTGATCGTACGAATCGTAGATTCGTTGACGCCATGCTGGCGCGCGAGATCAACTTGCCGTCTTCCTTTCTCCAAATCTTGAACAATTTGGTACTTCACCTCGTAGCTTAATGAACGTCGTGTCTTCTTTGGCTTAGTGCCGCTGGGTCCAGGTAAGGAAAGGTCTCTCTCTGGGGGCGATGGTGGTCCGGCGGAAGCCATTTTACGGAACAATGGATGCGCGTTAACACGGGGTGGCCTTGAGGGATGAAACTGCCGCGGCTAGGTCAAGCGTCGTCTCTCCTCCCTCCCTCCCTCCCTCCCTCCCCGGGGTGGTCACGTCATAATACTTTAAGCCAATTACAGCTAGCAGCAGAGGGGGGTAGGGATGCATGGCCAATCACAGTCCGATACGTCATATGACGTCAGTGATAACGCAACAAAGACACACACTGCGCAACCTTACCGCGCGGCTTGCCCAAGCGGAGGGAGGAGGAGGGAGAGGCAGGCAGGCGGGCGGGCGGGTGGCGCGTGGCGCGTGGGCAAAATCTAAAAATAGCATCTCGAGCCGGACACTCACCGCGTATATGTGGAAAAAATCCGTGTTAAGTGAAAGTTCAGCTCTGGCAAGGCACCGCGTATATGCGAAAACGCGCTAAGTGAAACCGCGTTAGGCGGGGTAATACTGTATTTATTTTTTTGTGTGTTCCAATAAAATACGTTAAGAATTAAAAACTCGCGAAATTTGAGAAGCTACTATACGACATTTAACCCTTCAATATGTCTTCAAAGAGACCATGATGCAGAGAAAGTGGTGCTAGTGCTTCCATGCATAAGCACAAGTCACTATCTATCCAGGAAAAGGGTGAATTTCCATGGTCGGGCAATTTCCATGGTCCGTCACCGGTCAGGTCCCGAGGTTGCCGGACTAGAGAGGTACAACCTGTACAGGTAAACCTCAATTTATGATCTCTCCAATTACGATATTTCGCTTAAATGATGGTGATGTTTTAAGACCACCTCCCTATTTACAATAAAAAAAATTTTGCATTAATGATGGCCATCATTCTGCCAAACTCACTGACACACGAGATACTGTAGTAATATCTCCATAAGCCAGAATCCCTCAAACGTGGAACTCTTCAATAGCCGGAATTGAAATATGCTCTGAATTTTTCTGGATAAATTCCCTAAATCCCAGGTTTGGGAAAAAAATTCTGAGGTTGAAAATCAGGAGCATTTTCTGAAAATTAATTTTTTGGGGGGAAAATCTGTCCAAATTTTTATTTTTGGGTCTAGGAACAAATATCGATTATAAAATAAAGCACAATTACCAGAAAATCTAAGAAACTTATGAGAAAATCACTTTAAACCTTTTTGCTCAGGTCCTGAGGGCAAGGGTTCCCGGAATTATGAAAGATTGCATCTACTAAACCATTGTCTTATAACACTATACTTTATAATTTCTATTTTAAAATTAATTGATATATGATGGCTTGACAGGGCTACTTTTGCACTTAAACAACTAATCAATGAATAAACCAGGGCATATGGAGACACATTATATACTAGTGATGTCACGAAGCTTCGCAACTGCAACCACAATTGCTAAGCAACCACCTAAATCATCACAACCTGTTCTCAAATGTATTAAGTTAATTACTAAAATGATCTTGCAAGAATTCCAGGAATGCAATTTATATTCTCCGAAATCAAGTCAGCGACATTTTATAAGTAAAAAAATTAAACCACCTGCCTTTTATAATCCTTGAGTCCCTGACAACTATGCAGTACAGCATGCATTAATATCCCCTCCTGGCTGTCAAGACCCCACGTCCACCTCCCTCCTCCTTCCAGCCAGCAAGGGAGGCAGGTGGGGTGGATGTAGGTTGTTTTAGGCTTAAAGATTTCTATAAAATATCATAATGACTTTGCAGGATATAACTTGCATTACTAGAATCCTTGCAAGATAGCGACAAAAATGAGGAAAAATATCTCATAGTTTGCACAAGCGATAAAATTTTAGTCCTTTAGCACACAGGTAATACATTTGAGTACAAAATGAGTATAGTAATATGCTGCTCAAAATTATGGTCAGGATATTATGGTATGTTACAGAGTACCGGGTATTTCAAATAAATTCTTTGTTTAGTTCTGTACATAGAGAGTTGGGGATAGAAACAGTAATAATTTGAGCTTATTAATACCAGTACCCTTCATATACAGTGAACCCTCACTTTATGCAGTCAATTGAACCCACGGCGGCCTGCGTAAAGCGAGAAACTATTAAAGTTAACAACATAACATATGGGATTAATTGAAATAGAGACCGGGCCGACCCCCAAACTCCACTTTTTCCCGACACAATACGTACGTTTTAGTAAAAATAACATCTTAACTTTATGATGGTATGCACACACACATAGTATAGAAGGGAACAATCAATAAGCTAATAATATACTGTAGGTTAGGTTAGAAAAAAACAAGGTAAGGGTTAACACTTACGTTAGTAAAAGAGATGGGTCGGCGTACGGGAATGGAGGCTGGTTCCGAGGCAGAGGGCAGGCTACTGGCCCTCAGGTGAGTCTTCATCACTGTCATCCACACTTATTAGTGCCTCCCTGACAAATCCCTCAAAGTCACCATCACTGTCTCTGTCTCTGTCACTGGCTTGGGCTGGCTGTGGTGGGTTGCAGGCGAAGAACTCGGTAATGCTTTGCTGGCGGCTGGTGTTGATGTTGTCGTGATACACCTTGATGTAGGGCTCCATAGTCTGCAACAGCTGGGTAGTGAAGACTTCATACCGGTTATCGTCAGGATCGTCGGAAAGGAGGAACTTGAGTTTTTCAACACACTCGATGGCACCCCTTACATTACTATGCGATAACTTGCATTCTTCTTGGGTTGACGCACCACCTGCCTCTTCACTGACGTCATCATTATCTAACATCTCGTCGGCAGTCACATCAGGATCCCTTATCACCTCCAGGATGTCGTCGTTGGTGGTCTCAGAGAAGCCTGCAGCTGTAACACTCTGCGCAGCTTCTCTGGCAAGGTCCACTGCTACTGCAACAGTCTGAACCTCACTAGTCACAGGTTGACTCTGCCTCCCACCTGGGATACCTTGCAACACATGTCTCCATGCGTGACGAACTGTTGCTACAGACAGCTGATCCCATGCCTCCACCAAAAAGTCCACAGCTTTCTTGACGTTGAATTTTCTCCAAAACTGTTTCACAAGTACTTCTTGCTCTGCCAACTGTTGTTCCTCGTCGCTCTTGCTAACGGTGTCATCCAGGTTACGCAACTCATCCTTGGTGTTGGTGTAGTCGTTCAGGAGCTTAAATTTCTTAGCAGAGAATGCAGCTTTCACATTACAGATCAATTCTTGGTCCATGGGCTGTATTAATGACGTAGTGTTGGGAGGAAGGAAGACCACTTTTACGTTGGGGTGATGATCTAACAGTAGGGGCGAGTGTCCCGGTGCGTTGTCTAGCAGCAACAAAATGTTGAATGGAACATTCTGTTGCTCACAGAATTTCTTCACGTCGGGAACGAAAGTCATCAAACCAGGAGAGGGACAGAGTAGAGAACATCCACGCCTTACGTGCGGTCAGCCAGTGGACATTTAGCTTGGTTATGTCCATGCTCTTGTAGGTGTGCGGCTTGCGTGCGGCTTGCGTGCGGCTTGCGTGCTGTGTGCATCACCGATAACTTGAGCTTACAGGTACCAGAGGCATTGGTGGTAAACAGGACGGTGATGCACTCCTGCAACTTCCGGCCCCAACACCTGCTGGCATTCTTCACACCGAAGGTCTTGGAAGGTAGCTTTTTCCAAAAAAGACCAGATTCGTCCACGTTAAACACCTGGTTGTCGGTGTACAGTGAACCCTCACTTTACGCGGTCAATTGAACCCACGGCGGCCCGCGTAAAGTGAACAACATAACATATGGGATTAATTGAAATAGAGACCGGGCCGACCCCCAAACTCCTCTTTTTCAGACACAATACCTACGTTGTAGTAAAAATAACTTCTTATTTTTATGATGGTATGCACACACAATTAATAATTAAGAGAAATATCAATAATATTAGGTTTTTTAACACTTACATTAGTGGAAAAGATGGCTGGGCACACGGGGATGGGGGGGTTGGTTCCGAGGCAGAGGGCAGATTATTGGCCCTCACCTGTATCACTTGTATCAACTGTATCACTATCCACCACAGAGGCTTGCAGGGCATCTTTGTCAAACCCCTCAAAGTCCATATAAGTCCATATCCTCACTATCATTATCACTATCACTGACTTGGGCCGGCTGTGGTGGGTGGCGGGTGAAGAACTTGGTAATGTTTTGATGACTGGGCTACCTTGTGCGCACCCTGCTCGCGCCGCTCTCCGCGTAAAAGGGTACACACACCGCGGAATGTGAGCATTCCGTGTTCGGCAGGGTACCGCGTAAACGTGGAAACGCGTAAAGTGGGACCGCGTAAAGTGAGGGTTGACTGTACTGTCCCTACTCCATAATCTCACGTAAAAACGGAGGAAAATCCCTAGCCGCAACACAGCCAGCACTAGCTTCTTCACCTCCGATGTTAATGTTGGTGATCTTGTTCCTCTTCTTAAATCTCTGCAACCATCCAGAGGAAGCATCGAAGGGTTTGGGCTCTGCAATTCCCATCTTACGTGACACTGCAGCATACAGTTCACGTGCGTACTCCTTAACTGAGCGCGTGTCCACCGCCATGTTCCGTCGTGCCTGACGAATCAAGTAGCTCACAAGTAATTTCTCCGTCTTGAGAAGCACCTGGTTGTGGCAATACAGGAAGTCCCCGACTTACGACTACTTGGACTTACGACCGTCGGGACTTACGAAAGCCGCAGTTGTGACCATTTTTTTTTTTCAAATGATGCACGCATTTTCTATACCGAAACATTTCCAGTTAATGTAGTCTCCATGTATAATTAGAAAATTATGGGGACCCCATGTGCATTCAGCTGACTACATTAAAGGTAAGTGCTCAGTCACACTGTATCCATTCCTCATTATTTATTACTTTCACTGTACTGTATCCATTCCTCATTATTTATTACTTTTAATGTACTGTATTTCATTGTAGATTTTTTATTTAAAAAAAAACATTGATTTTTTTTTTTAAATCTATGTCGGACTTACGACCATTCGGACTTACGACCTGGATTTGGGTCCCTAACCCCGTCGTAAGTCGGGGTCTAGCTGTACTTGATCATAGAAGCACCTGTAGACTTTGTGATGTTCATGGGCTCCTTTATCTTGGCTGCATCCTTCTTAATTGTCCGGATCGTAGATTCGTTAACACCATGTTGGCGCGCGAGATCAACCTGTCTTGTTCCTTTCTCCAACTCTTGGATGATCTTGTATTTAATTTCGTAGCTTAGGGAACGTCGTATCTTCTTTGGCTTAGGGCGGCTGGGTCCAGGTAATGCAAGGTTTCTTTGTGGTGGTGGTCCGGTGGAAGCCATTCTTATGGAACAATGGACACCGATATACACAGTGTATCCGGGAGGGGTGTAACTGACGTGGGTAGGTCAAGGGGCTTGAACGCTCCCGCGGCGGGGCAAGTCATAGTACATTAAACCAATCACAGCTAGCGGGGGAGGGAGGTAAGGATGCTTCGCCCAATCACAGTCCGATACGTCACATGACGTCACCGATAACGCAACAAAGACATACACTGCGCAACCTACTCGCGCCGCTTCCCCAACATGGCGGGATGGCGGGAGAGATGGTGGGAGGTTTGAATCCAAAAATGGCGCGCTTCGAGAGGACCGCCAGCCGCTCTCCGCGTAAAAGGGTACACGCACCGCGTAAAGTGAGCATTCTGTGTTCGGCAGGGTACCGCGTAAACGTGGAAACGCATAACGTGAAACCGGAAGCGGTTCAAAACTGATAATATGTTACATAAATTTATTTGTCAGTGGCCCAAGGTTAAAAATGCTTTGAAAACCTTTGATCTTGATGTATGATAGTTATTTTGTGGGTCCCTTTTTTCTGACCTGACCTGTCTAGTCACGTCATCACCCTTCTCTTAAGCTCCTCTACGTGTGTGTTGGTGTGGGGATTAGTGGATGTCATCATTATGACCTGACCTCATGTTTTTAGGTCACCCTGTATATTTAAGCCTCTCTCTGTCCATGTAATCCAGTTGCCTCTGAAGATGTCTTGAATAAAGACGAAAGCTAAGGTACTCCGTTGTTTCCATTTTCCCGTGTGATTTTATCAAGATTTATCTTATCCACGTTTTCATTGTGGATTTACATGAAATTATTTTTAACTAATTATTCAGCTTGTCATTTCTGGATATTATATTGGAAACGTCTCATAGAGGTAGGGAGAGAGCAGTCCATTGGAATGTGACTGCTCTGCTCACCCCCCCACCACCCACAAAGGGTCAGCTCTCACTGATTGTTTGTCAGCAAATACTGCCTCATTCATGATACACTATTGTTTAATTGTTTTTCATTAATTAGTAATGTTACATTACTGTAATAATCTGTGCATATTAATACCTGTATCCTTCATAAACAATACAGTACAGTACTATGTATATACCTCATAAGTAAAAATATATCATTGAAGACATCTTCAGGTCAAGACCCACTAATCCCCCACCCAACAATGGGTGAACTGACATTGCATCATGTCAGGTTAGTAACATGACCCAATAATCTCCCACCCAACCTCCAAAACAAGTGTTAAGACATGACTGTTACAATTCAATTCAATGATTACAGTTATGTATTATAGTCAGCTGAGTGAAATGTCTGCCTACTTGAGGCTAAGGTTGTCAGGATCTGCTGGTGAGTACAATACAGTATATGCAGTAGTATACATTATTATGTTTACAGTATGAACAATATTGTACTTGTACAGTGGTGTTTGCGTTAATAACTACAGCTCACACGAGTTGCATTGTTACTCTTGGGAAAATAATACCACACTTTCTTTGCTGTAACAGCTCTATTCATGCCCAAATCATATAGAGCTTCTTCTTTTTTTTGTAAATACATTTATTTTACCAAACATTTAGATGAAGTATTCAGGAATATTTTGATAAAAAATGGTGTGTCTAATGAGATTAAAACTGATTTTATTGACTCCGGTATCAACATTTCTTATGTTTTTGTTTTTTTCATAAAAGAATAGAATTCTCATCATTATATTACAGTATATAGAAATATTTGGTTTACGGATATCTTATTGGAAATGTCTCGGAGAGAATTTAATAACGATCATTGTGCTATCACAATTAGCCATACTTGAGTGAGGAAGGGGAGGGAGAAAAGTGACCACATGACCCTCACCCCCCAAAAAGGCAGGCAAGCATATGCGCGCACACACGCACACACACACACACACACACACACACACTAGGGCTGCCCACCAACCTGGTCTCATGGCTCACTGATTTCTTGAGTGAACGTCGTCAGGCAGTGAGGTACCAGGGTTCTGTCTCCACATTCCAACACCTCACCTGCAGTGTTCCCCAGGGGACCAAGATGGGACCACTGTACTTCCTGATCCTGATCAACGACGCTCTATCGGACACTCCTCACAAGTGGAAGTACGTGGATGACTGCACTGTGGGGGTTACAGTGGACAACACCTCACTGGACTACTCATCGCTACAAGGCACCCTGGACAGGCTACAGGCATGGACTACTGAGAACAAGGTCACCATCAACCACACCAAAACCGTAGTCATGCACATCAATACCGCCACCACTCCAGTGCAAGCTCCAGCAGTCACAGTGGGTGCCCATCCTCTCCAGTTAGTGCAGTCTGCCAAACTCCTGGGTGTTACCATAGACCACAAACTGGACTGGAAGGCCCATATAAACAACACAATCAAGGCAGCCTCGTACCGACTCTACATGCTACGATGACTTAAGTCACTTGGGGCACCCACGCCAGAGCTGAGGACTATCTACAACGCCGTTATTCTCCCCAAACTAACGTATGCGTCACCAGCCTGGTCGTCTTCTCTCAACTCTACCCAACAACGTCAGCTGGAGAAGGTACAGAAAAGGGCCTGCAGAATCATGCTCGGTGCAGACTACTCCAGGCTACAACAACGCTTTCTCCACCCTGGAAATGCCATCCCTCAGTGACCTCCTCCACCAAGCATTAGCAAGGTTTGGCAGTGGACTACTGCACCATCCTTGTCAACACCACCTCCTGCCACCGGCAGTCCCCCGCCCACCTCACGCAGTCCGCCACTACAACAAAATTCATCCCATAAGAGTCCGCACTGATAGATATAAAGAATAGCACCATCCCATCTATTGTTAAAATAATAAACAACTCCTGATTTATGCACTGCACAGCCTTGTAAATGTATTCAACGCATATTATTATGTCCAAATCACATGTAAGTTTGTATATTTTCAGCCACCGGCTGCAACTCTATTAATAAACCGTTTATCACACACACCCACACACACTCCAACAACCACCCACACACTCCAACAACCACCCACACACTCCAACAACCACCCACACAATCCACCACCCACACACTCCAGCAACCACCCACACACTCCAGCAACCACCCACACACTCCAACAACCACCCACACACTCCACCACCCACACACTCCAACAACCACCCACACACTCCAACAAGGTAATTAGGACAACAAGCATGAGGAGTGAAGGTCTTATTGTATGACACATTTGTGTGTGTCACTGCATGGTAGTGAGTTAAATATCAACTGTTGAGGAGCGCTTGGCAACACTCATTTCCACTCCATCTCTCTAATTACTCACACCTTTCTGCTTTCTCACTCCATATTTTAAAATGTTTTTGTTTTTTACAGGGATTAGACCACCTGGGCACAGGTCACTGGCCCACATCAGGGCCTGGGGTAATAATAATAATAATAATAATAATAATAATAATAATAATAATAATAATAATAATAATAATAATAATAATAATAATAATAATAATAATAATAATAATAATAATAATAATAATAATAATAATAATAATAATACTGTAATAATAATAATGATAACAATAATAATAATAATAATAATAATAATAATAATAATAACACTGTAATAATATTAATAATAATAATAATAAGATCAAAAGTGAGAAACAATATATGTATGCTGTTGTTGTCAATAGTAAGAGAAACAATTGAGACCCTACAATTGTGTGTAATTGAGGCAGAAAGTCAGATCAGCAACCTGGGACTTGGTCACAATTTTTGTGATGCCATATGGCAGCAGGGTCTACCATTAGACAATACATTATGCTTCCAATATCTTCCCAGGCAGTAGTACCTCCTTGTTTGGTAGCTACCTACTACCCTGTACCTACTACGGTACGTAATGTTGAAGAGATGCAACTTTGCTCATTTATACTTATACTTATCACAATCTCCCTAATAAATACTTTAGGTTTTATGTTTATTCAAGACGTCTTCAGGTCATGAGACCCACTAATCCCCCAACCAAGAAAGGGTGACCTGACATTCCTTCAGAAGGTCAGTAATATGAGAAATACATATCCCCCACCCTACCTCCACCTGACATTGAGTCAGGTCAGGTTAGTTACACAAGACCCAGTAATCCCCGACAGCTCCATGGAAGTGAAAAATAACAGTCTTTGCTGTAACACACAGTTTCATTCATGGATTATTATAGTGAAGAAATGGAGTTTCTAGCTTAATTAGAACTGCATTTACGGACTCCAGTAGTTTAGACTCAAGGAAAACATACCCAGCACCCAGAAACATTCTGGGGAAGTGGGCGAGTGCCCGTCTGTGCATGATGTCTAGTTTAGACACTCGGAAACTTTTCCCAGTATCCCGAAAAGATTCCGGGGATAATGAATTTTTCTGGGTTTGAGAAAGTCGTCTGGTTAGCCGGAAATCTCTTATCCCTGGAAGTGCTCTGCAACAATTGTTCCGGCTAATGGGGACATCACTTACAGGTATCACATGTTTAACCCCTGGGCTTCGGACTATGGTCCGAAACTTTAACTACGTTTTCTGGTGTTTTTCTTTTTTTGGCGGTTACAAACTTATGGTACACATAGCCTCATATATGTATAAAAAAATTCATAATATCAAACTGGAATAAAATCATGAATACCTTGTGGAAGAGCAGAAAAGATTTTATGCACATGCTGAGTGTGTGAGCCATTATCCAGCAGACGATCAGCTTCATCTAAAATTAGAATCCTTAAGTTGTGTACTGGAAGTCGGGTGTTGTCAAAGCTTGTCAGAGCCTCCCTCAGTCTCCCAGGAGTTCCTACAACAAAAGCAGCACCTGTAAAAAGAATATGAAATTTACCTTCGTGGACCAATATGGATGAGCATTAAAATAGAGCAACAATTTTTTTTTTTATCATTTATGGCCTAGAAACCTGAAAATCAGGTTATGGTATCAAGAACTCTCAGAAAACCAACATTTTTTTAAAATACAGTATTACCCCGCCTAACGCAGTTTCACTTAACGCTTTTTATCATATACGCGGTGCCTCGCCAGAGCTGAACTTTCACTTAACACGGATTTTTTCCACATATACGCGGTGAGTGTCCGGCTCGAGACGCTATTTTTAGATTTGCCCCACCCGCCACCCTGCCTGACTGCCTGTTTTAGCTCATAAAATTCATACAAATTACCCGGCCAGAGTATAATTTACATTGCTGGAATTCTTATAATTTGGTGATCATTTTGAATATAAACATCATATATTTTGCATTAGACATACAAATTTTAGATAAAATGTTTTCTCTAGTAAATATGTTATCTTTTGTGCAAAATATATGACATTTATATTCAAAATATTCCTGGTCTTACAAGGAATTCAGCAATGTCAATTATATTATCCTAACTTTAGTTTGAGGTATTATTTATTAAAATTTAGTGGTTTTCCCACACATCTCCTTGGGACGGTTGGTGGGGGGGGGAGAGAGGACCGACCGACCATCTGTTACCCCGTGAAGAATATATTTTTTTTTTATTAACTGAAGATATTTGTTTTAGCTCATAAAATTCATACAAATTACCCGGTCAGAATATAATTTACATTGCTGGAATTCTTATAATTTGATGATCATTTTGAATATATACATCATATATTTTGCATTAGACATACAAATTTTAGATAAAATGTTTTCTCTAGTAAATATGTTATCTTTTGTGCAAAATATATGACATTTATATTCAAAATATTCCTGGTCTTACAAGGAATCCAGCAATGTCAATTATATTATCCTAACTTTAATCTGAGGTATTATTTAATACAAAATGTTAAAATTTATTTTTTTCACCCACTCTTCTCTTGAAGGGAGGATTGGTGGGAGGTGGGGGGGAGGGTTGGGACTGACCGCGCGGTTGGAAGAGGGGGGAGGCAAGGTGGGGTACTTTGGTTGACAGATAGTGTCCTGAAGAATATTTTTTTTTTTATTAACTGAAGATATTTGTTTTAGCTCATAAAATTCATACAAATTACCCGGCCAGAATATAATTTACATTGCTGGAATTCTTATAATTTGGTGATCATTTTTAAAATAAACATCATATATTTTGCATTAGACATACAAATTTTAGATAAAATGTTTTCTCTAGTAAATATGTTATCTTTTGTGCAAAATATATGACATTTATATTCAAAATATTCCTGGTTTTACAAGGAATCCAGCAATGTCAATTGTATTATCCTAACTTTAGTTTGAGGTATTATTTATTAAAATTTAGCAGTGTGAGAAGAGGGGGAGGGAGTCGAGTCCATTATTTGAATGGACATTAACTTGGCGACTGTATTTCTCTACTTCTCTTAAGTATTAATTGTGTGCATGTACCATCATAAAATTAAGATGTTATTTTTACTACAACATAGTTATGTGTCTTCAAAAAGTGGAGTTTGGGGGTCGGGCTGGTTTCTATTGGAATTAATCCCATATGTTCTGTTGTTCACTTAACGCGGATTTCACTTAACACGGGACCCTCTGGGTTCTATTGACCGCATTAAGTGGGGTACAACTGTACTGTAAAAAAACAAAATACATCAAGGATGCACTTTTTTTAATATCCCATTCCGTGAACAGTCTCTCCTCCATAGTACAGGTAATAATTGTAAAACTTTTACGTTTTTAATACACAAACTGAGCGGGATACGACGTGGATGCTGTACACACGCGGCAGCGTGCCAGCCGAAGTTATCGTAAGACGACGTTAGACATTACGACCACGCGTCTGGACTCGAAAATAAAGTAAAATACAGTATTTTAATATAATATAACGACAATGACCGTCTTAAGTCTGGGCTGTCGTAAGTCGAGGAGAGACTGTATTCTCTCGTAAAGAGTCATCAACTAAGTCTAAGTCTGGCAGTTCATCAGCTGGTTTCATGTGTGGCAGTGCTTGCTCTGTGACCCTCAGAGCACTGTTTTATCATGTACCCCTCATTTGAGGCTGATTGTCAATAAATGATTTGAATTTGAATATGATTTGAGGCTGACAGTAAAGGGGAAAGGGTAATCAGTAATAATATCTCCATTACTCGGAAATCCTCTTAACCGGAACTCCCCAATAGGCGGAATTGAAATTTTCTCGGTAAATCATTCCCAAAGCTGGAATTTTTCAGAAAATACTGGCTTTGGAAACGATTTTCTAAGGGGCTTTTTTCTAGAAAATTCAGAGAAAATTTTCCTGGTACCCGGAAAATTCGGGAAAATTCTGTGATTGGGGGAATTTTTTTCAGGTTTGAAAGGCGAAAATCAGGTGCATTTTCCACAAATTCCGAGAAAAATTTTCTGGTACCCTTAAAATTCCGGGAATGGGAGATTTTTTCCGACTTTGAGAGATGAAATAATGCATAATTCTCGAAATTTTTGAGAAAATTCCGGTATCCGGAAATATTCCGGGGATGGGGGAGTTCTTTCTAGGTTTGAGAGATGATGTAATGCGCAATTTTTGTAACTTCCGAGAAAATTTTACCGATACCCAGAAAATTCCTGGAATGGGGATTTCTTCCGGCTTTGAAAGATTGGGAAGCTGGATTAAAAATAAGATTACCGGTATATTAAAATAATAAAAATGTATTATAAACCTGTCTAACATACCGTAAAAGAACAATATACCTCTGTAATAAACACAGCTATCATCACTCACCGCCCCCACCATTTGCCAGTGACGAGACAAAAAAGGGAAAGTGACCGCTGTAAGAGGAGGAGATGGGGCTATTTTTAGCCCGTCTTTGTGTCCGAGGTGGTCAGTAATGCATATAGGTATATTTACTGATCATAATACTTATCTCTTATAAATAATTCATTTAAAACTTATTTTTTTACAAGAAATATTCAGTAAATGACTGCGTACATTCTTGAAACTACTTACAGTGGTAAATTTAGGATGAGAATAATGAACACGAATTCAGGTCATCGGATTCGAAGTTTGGTCCTTAATGATCACCATAAATGTCAGGTCAGCTTCACCTACCAGGTATAATGGTAGCCTCCCTTTTTCGCGAAACAAGCTTGTCCAACCACGCCGATTCTACATTTATACGGTACCTAGCCAGAACCGGAAATTCATTTTACGCGGTGCGTCTACTCATATACGCGGGTGAAGTATAATTTTTTATTTAGCTCATAAAATTCACACAAATTACCCGGCCAGAATATAATTTACATTGCTGGAATTCTTACAATATGATGATCATTTTGAAAATAAACATCAGGGATTTTTCATTAGACATACAAATTTTAGATCTAATGTAATAATTTGGTTTACACAAAGCAAATATTTTATCTTTTGTGCAAAATATATGAAGTTTACATTCAAAATATTCCCTGACCTGCAAGGAATCCAGAAATGTCAATTATATTATCCTAACTTTAGTCTGAGGTATTATTTATTACCAAACGTTAAAATCTAGTGTTTTCACCCAAACATTTCTCACAGAGGTAGGAGCTAGTGAGCTGGGAAGAGGGGGGGAGGGGATTTGAGTCCATTATTTGAATGGACATTAACCTGGCGACTGTATTTCTCTTAAATAATAATTGTGTGAGCATACCATCATAAAATTTAGATGTTATTTTTAATACAACATAGGTATTGTGTCGGAAAAAGTGGAGTTTGGGGGTTGGGCCAGTATCGATTGGAATTAATCCCATATGTTCTGTTGTTCACTTTACGCGGTTTTCACTTTCCGCGGTACCCTGTGGGTTCAATTGACCGCGTAAATAGGGGTACTACTGTGTGTATATACCGTATATCACGGCCTATAAGGCGGCGGGGTGCATAAGACGGCCCCCCCCAAATTTCCATTTAAAAAGTAGCTTTTGAGCTCTATTTGCTGTATAAGACCAGTACCCCAAATGTGACACTTACCCACTGACTCAGTAGTCCTTTACCAACCATCCTTGGTTTTTTAAAATAAGGCCAATTCACTTCAAGTAATGTCATCAAATATACCCGCTGGTGTAGTGTAAACACTAGTGACGTCACTGAAGCGTCTGCTATTTACCGGTAACTGGAACTAATGTCGGTGTCGAGTAAAATTTTTCCATTTACTTGAAATGGATTTACCGATTTATTTGTTTATTTATTTATTTATAATATACTGTAACATATTAAACACACTGCAAGTATTTTCTTTCATTTATACGCTTGCTTCGCACGAGACGATCGGTGGTGGGAGTGTTCCCTCGTCTCGGTGGTGTGACTGTGTTCCGACTATTTATACAACAGGTGGTTCAACAGCAACCACCGTATTCTAATTGTGGTGTTTCATTAGGATTTGAGTGAAAAAGGTTACCGGTATGTACTTACTACATACATTTATTACACAAACATATATATATATATATATATATATATATATATATATATATATATATATATATATATATATATATATATATATATATATATATATATATATATATATATATATATATATATATATACATATGTGTGTACTGAATATACTATGTACAAAAAATGAATGTTCAATGAATTATTTATGGTGCATTAGGGTACTGGCCACTTCAGACACAAAGACGGGCTATAAATAGCCTTGTTATCTACCCCTACATCTCACCCTGAGCCAGAGGGAAGCGTCTTGGTAAATAACATTTGTTTGCTTATTTTCCATTTACTTGAAATAGATTTACCGAATTATTTGTTTATTTATTTATTTATAATATACTGTAATATATTAAACACACTGTAATTATTTTCTTTAATTTATAAACTTGTTTTGCGACAAAGGAATGTTTCAGTGATGAAAGCGGTGTCTGTACTAACTGTTATAACTTAACATGTCTTTTAACCTACATCCTCCTCCCTGTCCTAATCCTCACCTCACCCTCCTCACCCTTCCTCCCATCCCTGCCCCGCCCCGCCGTTCCGTGCCCCGCAAAGCCCCGGCCTGGCCCGATCAACCACGCCTCGGCTCCTCCCCACTACACTTAACTACGCCTCACCCGCCTCGCACCATCCAGTGTGACCACCAATCCCCATATGTTTTGTCCCGTGAGTTATGCTTCGAAATCGGTGGTTAGTGTTACTTAATATTGCGATAATTACAGAGCATCACTCAGTGTGTTTTTATGCTAGTATGATTTGTAATGTACTCTTTGACGCGTAGTGATAAATAATATTCAATGTAGTGAGCAGAGCTTCACTCCCCGACCCAGCCTAATGAGAATATTGTCGTGATGGAAACTATAGTTGCCAAACATTGACGTAACGTATAAAGTAAATATTTGTTTTTCTTTACGGATACACTTCCAACTAATCCATCATCCCTTTCGGATTGTACATACATACATACATACATACATACATATATATAAATATATATATATATATATATATATATATATATATATATATATATATATATATATATATATATATATATATATATATATATATATATATATATATATATATATATACAACAAAATATATGTACAAAAAATAAATGTTAAATGAATTATTTATGGTGCATTAGGGTACTGGTCACTTCAGACACAAAGACGGGCTATAAATAGCCTTCTTTATCTCCCTCCATCTCACCCTGAGCCAGAGGGAAGGGTTGGTAAATATATTTGTTTGCTTATTTTCCATTTACTTGAAATTTATTTACTAATTATTTGTATATATATATATATATATATATATATATATACAATATATGTACAAAAAATAAATGTTAAATGAATTATTTATGGTGCATTAGGTATTACTGGTCACTTCAGACACAAAGACGGGCTATAAATAGCCCATCTCCCCCTCTTCTTACAGCTGCCAATGGGAAGCGTCTTGGTAATTAAATTTGATGTTTATTTTCATTGTCTAATTTATCATGTATCAAAGTAATATTACTAAAAATTGTGTAGGTAGTAGGCAGCTACCAAACAGGTAGATACTACCGCCTGGGAAGATATTGGAAGCATAATGTGTTGTCTAATGGTAGACCCTGCTGCCATATGGCATCACGAAAATTGTGACCAAGTCCCAGGTTCAGCGCTGACCTGACTTTCTGCCTCATTTACACACAATTGCAGTTTGAATTGTTCCTCTAACTTTGACAACACAACATACATACAGTATATTATTTCTCACTTTTGATCTTTTTTTTACTTTTTGTATTTATTTATGGTTAGTTACTTAAAATAAGGCCAATTCACTTCAAGTAATGGCATCAAATGTTACCAGCTGGTGTAGTGTAAACACTAGTGACGTCACTTAAGCGTCTGTATTTAACTGTCAGTAGTTTCAAGAATTAATGCAGTCATTTACTGAATATTCCTTGTAAAAAAATAAATTTTAAATTAATTATTTATAGGAGAAGTATTATTATCAGTAAATATACCGATATGCATTACTGACCACCTCCACGGCTAAAAATAGCCCAATCTCGCGGTCACTTTCCCTTTCTTGTCTCCTCACTGGCAAATGGGGGGGGTGGGGAGGGGTGTGTGATGATAGCTGTGTTTATTACAGGGGTATAATTCTCTTTTACGGTATGTTAGACAGGTTTATAATACATTTTTATTATTTTAATATACCGGTAATCTTAATTTGAATCCAGCTTGCCAAACGTAAGTTTCAGTATAAAATAATTAGTGGTAAGACCTTGTGAGTGGCTTACGATGTTTCCATCACCACTCCGTACACACTAAACCACAATATTTAAGAGGTAAGAATTTTATACTTGGTGGTTTAGACGACCCCCTAACTTTGGGCAGATTTTTTTAATGTTCAAATTCCGTCTTATAAGCCGAGATATACGGTATATATATTTGTGTAATAAATGTATGTAGTAAGTATGTACAGTAATCTTTTTCACTCAAATCCTAATGAAACACTATTGAATTAGAATACTGTAGCTGGTTGAAGCAAGCTTATAAATTAAAGAAAATACTTGCAGTGTGTTTAATATATTACAGTATGTTATAAATAAATAAATAAACAAATAAATCGGTAAATCCATTTCAAGTAAATGAAACAATTGTATTCGACACCGACATTAGTTCAACTTAAATAACAGACTTTTAAGTGAGTCACTAGTGTTTACACTACACCAACAGGTAACATTTGATGACATTACTTGATGTGAATTGGCCTTATTTTAAAAAACCAAGGATGTGTAAACAGCACTGGTCAATGGGATGGTTGGTAAAGGACTACTGGGTCAGTAAGCTCCCAATGGTAAGTGTCACATTTGGGGTACCGGTCTTATACAGCAAATAGGGCTCAAAAGCTACTTTTTAAATGGAAATTTTGGGGGCCGTCTTATACACCCCGTCGCCTTGTAGGCCGAGATATACGTAAGTCTGCGATATTTTATAAGAGAAAACTTTAAGCCTAAAACAACCTTCTTCCCATTAATCGTTGTCACCCACCACCATCTGCCTCCCATGCTGGGAGGGGGAGATGGGGTGTTGACAGCCAGGAGGGGAGATTAACATGTAGTTAGTTGTCAGGGACTCAAGGGTTATAAAAGGCAAGAAGTACAATTTTTTCGCTTATAAATTGTCACTGACTTGACTCAGCAGAATATAACTTGCATTGCTGGAATTTTTGCAAGATAGCAATTAATTTGAGTATAAACATCCTTAGTTTGCCCTAGACATACAATTTTTAGTAATTAACTTAGTACATTTGAGAACAGGTTGTGGTAATTTATGTGGTTGATCAGCAGTTGTGGTTGCAGTTGAGAAGCTTCATGACATCACTAGTGTATAATGCATCTCCATATGCCCTGGTTTAGTCATTTAAAATTGTCTAAGTGCAAGAGCAGCCAAATCAAGCCATCATATATCAATTAATTTTAAAATATAAATTATAAAGTAAAGTGTTATAAGACAATGGTTTAGTTGTGCTGTTAATGTGTGTGCTGTGTAAGTGTCTTGGCATGTCACCTCACCACCTGACTCCGTCACCTCACCATTTGCCTCGTTAGCTCAGCTCAGAATTACATTGACTTATTATTGTATTATTTGACCTTTTTAGTATTGTATATATAGATTTATTACTGTATTATTTTACCTTTTTAGTATTGTATACTGTATATAGATGTAAAGAAATATTAGTTTACTCAGTAATTATAAATAGACCCAGAGCAGAAAAATCTAGCGTTGCCCAAGTGGTTGGTCTTCCCACCCACGCACCAACCATGTGAGGATGCAGCTAAACATTATGATATCTTTCATAACACTGGGAACCTGTGTCCTCTGGACCTGAGCAAAAACGTTTGGATTGATTTTCTCGCCATTTTCTCAGATTTTTCGATAATTGCACATTATTTCATAATTGACATTTGCTCCCAGACCCGGAAATACAAATTTGGATAGATTTTGCAGATTTTGTATTTTAATTTTTTTTTTAATTTCCGGAAAAAGCTCGTGTTTTTCAACCTTGGAATTTGTTCTCAAACCCGGAATTGAGATAATTTTCCAGAAAAATTCCAAGCACATTTCAATTCCGGCTATTGGAGAGTTCCGGTCAAGAGGGATTTCGGCTAACTGAGATATTATTTTATACTGTACAGTCTCTCCTCGACTTATGACATACTCGACTTACGACAACCGGACATACGACAGCCGTGGTCATATACCTAAACGTTTCCGTCCCGTATGACAGCGCGGGCTGGGCCGCCTAGCAGTGTACAGTGGTCCCTCGGTTAACGAGCGCCTCGGTTAACGAGATTTCGGTTAACGATTTACATTCCATAAGATTCTTAACTTCGGTTAACGAGCAATCCCTCGATTAACTTGTTTTTTACGAGCCGATTTCAACATGTTTTCACTTGCATTTGGCGGTCCACCAGCTGTAGTATTAGTCAGCCAATACAGTAATCGGTTTTAGGGCTTAAATTCCTTACTATTTTAGTAAATATCAAGAAGTTTATACTATTCAATAATTTTAAAAGTTTAATATTAAAAGTTTAATATTAATTTTTTTTAGTCATTTTAACAATTATTGAACATAATTGAAGGTAAAGAAACTAGTTTCTGGCGTGCCATCCAGCCTGTTAACACACCAGACAGGAGTTTAGTCTCTCTCTGTTTTCAGTGGAGGTAACATCTTGCTTGAGACTCTCTTCAACTAAACGCTTTTTTCTGTGTTTCCAAGCAAATTATTGGTCATTTTGAAATATACTTTACATATTGACAATATATAATGCAGTGCAGTGTTGATTTAAAGAAAATGATCTTAAAATACACCAAGATAACTAAAATTTTATGGGTGAAATGGTGCCATGGGGTGACTTCTCTTCCACCCCAATGCCTTCTCTTCTTCCTTCTCCTCCAACCCCATTCTAATTCCCATCATCATCCAGGAGCCTTCTACATACACACCTCAAAGTAAGTGTACTTTTCTACCTTTTTTGTTGAATTTAGGCAATTTTCGGTGAGCTGGAACCAATTACCCAAAAACCCATTGAAACAATGGTTTCGGTTAACGAGCAACCTGTTGGAACGGATTGTGCTCGTTAACCGAGGGACCACTGTACAGCATCCACGCCGTAGTCCGCTCAGTTGGTGTTTGGCCGTCGTTGTTGTTAGTGATCACGCTGTGTACTGACAAAATTTTCGTTTCTAATTCCCTTTAAAATGGCTGGCAAGCGCAAAAGTGAGAGTTCTCGTGGTGCTGATAAGAAAAGGAGACAGTCAATTACTTTTGAGATGAAAATGAAAATAATAATGCAATATGAAGTTGGAAAAACGGTAGCAACCATTTCACGCCACCTTGGCTTCTCTCACTCGCTGATATCAACAATTTTGAAGGACAAGGAAAGAATTCGTGAGGTAGTGAAAGGATCAGCACCTATAAAGGGAACAATAATGACGAAAAAAAGACAAGGTCCTCTTCATGAGATGGAAAAATTACTTGTGGTGTGGATGGAAGATCAGCTGCAAAAGTGTGTACCCTTAAGCCTTCTTACCATACAGGCTAAGGCAAGAAGCCTTTTCGAAAGCCTGAAAGAGCAGGCAGGAGATGAGTGCAACCAAAACTTCACAGCAAGTCATGGGTGGTTCCAAAGGTTTAAGAAACGTTACAGTTTGCACAGTGTAAAGGTGAGTGGAGAGGCAGCAAGTGCTGATGTGGGTGCTGCTGAAGCTTTGAAGGAGGAGCGAGATCGTGTCATCGTGGAGGGAAACTATTTGCCTGAGCAAATATTTAATGTGGATGAAACTGACTTACTGTATTCTGGAAGAGCATGCCAGAACGGAAATACATCCACAAAGAGGCGAAAACCATGCCAGGATTCAAGGCATTCAAGGACCGAATCACACTTCCGTTGGGGGGAATTTAGCTGGTTTCAAGGTAAAACACTTCATGATATATCATTCAGAGAACCCAAGGGCTTTTAAAAATGTCAGCAAGCACACACTGCCAGTGTTTTATCGCAGTAATAAGAAAGCATGGATGGCCCTAGCACTGTTTGAGGATTGGTAACCGAGTTGTTTCATTCCACGAGCCTAGGAGTAGTGTCTGCAACAAGGGTTTGCGTTCAAGATTTTATTAATTTTAGATAATGCTCCAGGACACCCACCACACCTGGACAACCTGCACCCTGATGTTAAGGTAGTCTACATTCCACCTAACACTTCCTCTATCATCCAACCCATGGATCAAGGTGCTATTGCTGCTTTTAAAGCGTATTATTTTCATACGACCTTCGCTCAGGCTATTGCTGCTACTGAAGGTGAGAAAACGTCCTTTAGTTTTGGAAGGAATACAACATCTTGCAATGTACAAAGAACATAGCTGCAGCATGGGATGAGGTTACAGGTCAGTGCATGAATGGAATATGGAAGAAGGTCCTGAAAAGATATGTGAACAGTTTCAAAGGATTTAATGAAGATGAAGCAATTTCTGAGATTAGTAACAAGATAGTGCAGATGGGTAAACAGCTGGAGTTAGAAATTGATAATGAAGATGTTGAGCAGTTGGTGGAAAGTGTAGCAGAAGAGCTAAGTAACGAGGATCTTATTGAACCGGATGCACAGAAAATTGCAGAGGAAGAAGAGAGACAAAATGTAGAAAAAGAACCTGCACCCCCCCAAAAAGTTTTCAGTGAAAAAAATGGCAGAGGCATTTGCCACTACAGTCTCTCCTCGACTTACGACGGGGTTCCGTCCCGACGACCAGGTCATAAGTCGAATTGGTCCTAAGTCGAAAAAGCAAAAATAATACATAGAAAATCTAAAATGGGTGTCTCTTTTTCTTCTCAGCGCCACGAGAACTCTCACTTTTACGCTTGCCAGCAATTTTAAAGGGAATTACAAAAAAAAAATTTGTCAGTACACAGCGCGATCACTAACGTTGTTACTAGAAAATATGTAATTTGAAAAATATTTTATACGACCACGGCGGTCGTATGTCCGGGTTGTCATAAGTCGAGTAGGTCGTAAGTCGAGGAGTACCTGTATTAATAAGGGGATGCAAATGTTTGAAGAAATGGATCAAAATGTTGAGCGTTTTGCAAAAGTTGACAGACTGATCTAAGATGCACTTGCTTGCTACAGGGAGATTTACAATGAAAAGAAAAGGCAAACTGTGCAGTCTAAATTGGACATATTTTTTAAGAAGTCCCCCACTGCTGTCTCCTTATGCCCCACCACTGCTGCCTTTTCACTCCCTAAGATGATCCAATACCTTCAACAAACAAGTATGTTAGCCTGTCTGAAGAAAACGAACTTGATGACCCACCCAGCTCTGTCTCCTCCTCTGCTTCATCCAATTAATGTAGTCTCCACGCAGGGTTGTTATGATTTAAATCAAATGATTTAAATCACATGATTTAAATCGATTTAAATCAGAGTAAAAAAATCATGATTTAAATCAAAATGATTTTTTTACTAATAACTGTTTTCTCATCACCTCATCCAAGCACCTCACTTTCAAAAGCTTCATCATTATCATCTCTAGGTAAAGATATATCAGATGCTCCTTCTCCCTCACCATTTAAGAGAGATAAGAGGGATAGTTCTATGGAACAAAGAAGCATAACTGGTTTTGTGATTAAAACTACTAAGTCTGAAAAAGTCACTTTGGATCAGCAAGTTGCTAATTATATATATGCAACAAATTCCCCCTTCTGAACAGTGGAGCAAGAAGAGTTTATCAAGATGATTAAAATGCTAAGACCAGCATATGTTCCACCTAATAGACATCAAATTGGAGGGTCTCTTTTGGATCAAGCCTACGATTCAGTGATTAAGAATTATTCAGAAGAACTTAGTGGGAAAACAGTTTGCATGGCCATGGATGGATGGAGTAATGTCCATAATGAGCCTATAGTATGTATAACTTTAACAGCGGACAACCGTATTTATTTTGTTGACTCTATAGACACAGAATCAAGACACACAGCTGAATATCTGTAGAAATTAGCATGAATGTGTTACAAAAAAGTGTGAAGACAAATTTGGATGAACAGTAAGAAGCGGTGTAACAGATTATGCTGCTAATATGGCAAAAATGAGAAGTGAATTCGGACAAGATAAATCCATTATAACATACAGTTATTCTGCACACCTGTTAAATTTGCTTTCACAAGACCTGCAAATCAAGAACATTAAGGAGCACATTACTGAAATCATTAAGTACTTCAGAAATCATCACATCCCAGGATCTTTGTATAGAAGAGCAGGAGGAACAATGCTAGTAATGCCATCAGACACACGATGGAACACAGTGACAGATTCTATTGAATCTTATTTAAAGAACTGGGAGACCCTTGTCAAAGTGTGCAAAGAAAATAGTGAAGACATTGAGAGGAAAGTTAATGATAAGGCATTAAAAAGAACTGCAGAAGACTATTTAGAGAGACTTAAGCCTGTTGCTGTGGCATTGGACTGTGTCCAGAGAGAACATACCCTATTAAGTGATGCTGTAGAAATCTGGGTAAAACTGAAAACTGATATTAAGGAGTATTTAACAGATAAGAATGATATGGATAATTTTGAAAAAAGAATCAAAGTAGCATTGACACCTGCCCATTTTCTAGCTAATGTGATAGATCCAAGGTATCAGGGCAGACATCTGACTCCTGAGCAGCGAGACATTGCAGAACAGTATGTGTGCGAGTCTCTTCCACATTTCCTTTCAACATTAATGTCCTTCCATGGAAGAAGTGCACCATTTAAAGAGGTCTATTTTGGTAAAGATGTTGTAAAATCTCTCTCACCCCTTGCTTGGTGGCAGTATTTTGACAATGATATGACAGAAAATGTAATGGATGTTCCTAGGCAATTATTTACAGCTGTTGCATCATCAACAGGGGTTTAGAGAATTTTTTCCACATAAGGATTTGTACACTCAAAGGTAAGAAATCGCCTAGGACAGGAAAAGGCATCTAAGCTTGTCACAGTACAAAAGCATTTCAATGTTCAACTAAGCTAATTTAAATGTTTTGAACTATTTTTGTTGTTTACAGAATGAGAATATTGTGTTGACTTGAAGTTACTACCGGTAATTCTTAATACCCTACACTATAATCCTACAAATGTAAAAGAAAATAAACTTGTTACCAGTATTATTTTTTTTACAAAATGAGAATATTATTCTGTTGACTTGAAGAAGTTAAGTTATTAATTTTTGAAACACTGTAATCCAATAAGAGCATTTACATTAAATTTCATTATTACGTTTGGATTTGTGCACTCAAATGTAAGATATGTTACCAGTTTTCTTTTATTTTACAAAAGAATATTATTGTGTTAAATTCCATTGGTACATCTACTGTATAAATATCTAATGCCAATTTTCTGTTTATTATCCTGAATAAGCTTTGGTTGAAAAATATTGTTTTTATGGTTTAAAAATACTATTTTGATGAGATTAATAAAAAAATAAAAAAATAAATATTTAAATAAAAAAATCTGATTTAAATCAAATAAATCGATTTTTTTTATTTTTTTTTAAAAAATCATGATTTTTTCCAACCCTGTCTCCACGCTTAATTAAAAAATTATTGAGGCCCCGTGTGCATTCAGCTGACTACATTAAAGGTAAGTGCACAGTAACACTTTATTCATTTTTCATTATTGATTACCTTTACGGTACTGTATTTCATTTTTGAATTTCTATGTATTATTTTCGCATTTTCGACTTACGGCCGTGCTACACTCTCTCGACTCGGCGCGCTGCCCTCACTTGCAGAACGTCACAGCATCCCCAAACGACGCCAAGCCAGTCTCTGTTAAGACTTCACATCATTCGTGCGAGCTAAAGTATTTTTGCTCTAAAACTGCACTCTAACCATTCGAAACGGCTTCCAAGCACCCATCAAGTGCTAC
Source organism: Homarus americanus (assembly GCF_018991925.1). Taxonomy (NCBI): domain Eukaryota; kingdom Metazoa; phylum Arthropoda; class Malacostraca; order Decapoda; family Nephropidae; genus Homarus; species Homarus americanus. The sequence continues at coordinate 13,750,619 of NW_024737042.1, forward strand.
TGATGCTAGTGTAGTGAATAGGCAGGGTAAGACCATTACTCTTGCTACGAAAATGGATGTATTAACCTGATTTGAAAAAGGGGAATGTGCTGTGGACATAGCCGCTGTGCTTGGTCTAACCCCCACAATGGTGCGTACTATCTGGACCAACGCTGACAAGATCAAGGTTAGTACTGGAAGTGGTTCTTCTCTGAGTGCGTTTGTCCTAGCAGACGACTCGTACTAGAAGCACTGTGGTAGAGAAGGTGGAAAAGATGCTGGCCATGTGGATGGAGGACCAGAATCAACGCAATGCCCCTGTGAGCCTTATGGTTATCCAGCATAAGGCCAGATCCTTGTTTGGCAACATAAGGCAGAAGAGGGAGAAGGATCGAAGGAAGAGACCTTTACGGCCAGCCGAGGATGGTTTCAATGATTTAAGCATTGTTATAACTTCCACAATACCACAATATTAAGATGACTGGTGAAGCTGCTAGATCAGATAAGGTTGCTGCCCAGACATTCCCACCAGAATTCAAATACATTATCCAGCAAGGAGGCTACTCACCAAAACAAGTCTTCAATGTGGATGAGACTGGTCTCTTTTGGAAGAGGATGCCTGAGAGGACCTATATCTCCAAGGAGGAAAAAGAGCGCCAGGTTTTAAAGCAGTAAAAGACCGCTTGACGCTGCTGCTTGGCGCGAACGCTGCCGGCAACTTCAAGCTTAAGCCTATGCAGATTTCTCGCACTGCCAACCCACGGGCCCTGAAAGGTTACTCTAAGGATCACCTTCCTGTCATTTACAAGGCAAACAAAAAGGCATGGATAACCGGCGCCATATTTAGCCAGTGGTTAAACGTGTACGCCGTCCCTGCACTGAAGGAATACTATGCCAAGGAGAACCTTAACTTCAAAAATCTTCTGATCTTTGACAATGCTCCAGCTCATCCTCCCAATCTCGACAACTTGCATGACAGTGTAACAGTTGTATTCCTGCCTCTCAACACGACAGCACTGATGCAGCCTATGGACCAAGGCATCATCACCGCATTCAAGGTGTATTATTTATGCCGTACCATGGCCCAGCTGCTCAAGGCTACAGATGGAGAAAATAACCAACGATCCGAGAATATTGGCGCGGCTTCAACATTCTTCATGCAATTGACAACATTGGCAAGAGGTTTCAGAAAGTTGCCTGAATGGTGTGTGGCGTACACTGTGGCCCGAGTGCATCAACAGTTTTACGGGATTCACGAATTTAGTCCCAGCTGTGAATAGGGATATCCTCAGCTTGGCTAGACAGGAAGGCTTTGATGAGCTGGAATCAGAGGATATTGAGGAAATCCTGGCATCCCATACAGAAAAGCTCACAAACGATGATCTGCAACAATTGACAGAACACAGTCCCGTTGAAGACGATGACAATTAAGAAGAACCTCAACGAACGCTAATTTCAAAGAGGTTGGCAGAATCGTTGAATAAGTTCCAGCAAGCAATGCAAATGCTTCTAGATGACGACCCAAACAGAGAACTTAGCTCAAAGGTACAACACAGAATTGAGGACAGTCTAAGTTGCTACACCGAGATCTATAAGGAGAAGAAGGTGAGAAGCACCAAGCAGTCAACACTGGATTAATTTTTTCGTCGCGGGACGGCAGAAGGAGCTTCTTCACAACAGCCGGCAGCCGAGGAGGAGGAAACAACAACGGAGGAGGAGCAACCAGCAGCAGAGGAACCCCAGTCAGAGCAGGAGGAGGAGGAGGCAGCCACAGAGTCTCAGTGACTCACCACCCCCCTCCTCTCCCACCATCCTCCTCCTTCGCTCCACTACCGACCACACACTCGCTCTACCACCTCCGCCCATTGGTGAGTACCAATACAAACTTAGTACTGTAGTTCTATGTACTATTTTCTATAAAAATGGAAATGATTTTCTGCATATGTAACTTTTTTCATGGGGCAAAGGGAGGCTCAGGAACGTAACGTAACTCCCGTATATTATTTATTTTTTATGGGGAAAATTTATCTGCTTAGCGTTGTTTCACATAATGTCGGATTTTCAGGAACATAACCCCGACGTTAAGTGAGGACGCCTTACTGTACTCACCAGCAGATCCTGCCATCTTTAGCCTCAGCCCTACAGTAAACAGACACTTCACTCAGCTGACTGTAACACATAACTGTAATCACCTCTTAACACATACAATAGAGGTTGGGTGGGAGATTATTGGTTCATGAGGCAGGAGTTGCTGACAAACAATGAATGAGAGTTGACCATTTGCGGGAGAAGGGGGGGGTCACATTTACCCACCAATGGACCCTTCCCCCTCTCCCTCCCTTCCTCACAGCATTTGATCTAAACTTCTAATTGGGTAAGAGAGATGAATTTGATACTATATATAATAATCCTGCATAAAATATCTTTGAGACGTTTCCAATATGATATCCTAAAACAATTTTTTTTTTACATGATATGATGGGGATTCCATTCATTCATAAAAAAAATAAAAATAAAAATAGAAATATAAAATAAAGAGAAATGTTGATACCGGAGTCAATAAAATCAGTTCTAATTAAGTTAGACACACCATTTTTTTTACCCCAATAATTCTGAATACTTTATCAAAAAGTTTGGCTCAATAAATATATTTTAAAAACAAAAGATCTATATGTATATGATACAGGCATGAATGGTTCTGAGTGTTACAGCAAAGACAAATGGTATTTTCCATGAATTTATATAGCACATCTCGCAGGAGCTGTATTTATTAATGCAAACACCACTCTGCTGTACACGTACAATATTGTTCATACTGTTAACAAAATAATGTATTCTACTGTACTACTATACTGTATATACTATACTCACCAACAGATCCTGTTCACTCAGCTGACTGTAATACTTAACTGTAATCACATCTTAACACTTGCGATGGAGGTTGGGTGGGAGATTAGTGGGTCATGTTATTGACCTGACCTGATGCAATATCAGGTCACCCAATGTAGGGGTGGTGGATTAGTGGGACTTCTGACCTGAAGATGTCTTGAATAAAGATGAAAGATAAAGTGCTCCAGTGTTTCCCACTTACTGATGTACAGCATAGTATACGTAACTGTAATCACTTTTTATGTTATTAACGCTGCTTTAACACTGTATTCTTGGCTGATTAATTTTCTGGTACAATAATGTACAGAACTGCACAACACAAATTGTACACAAAACAACAGCTAGCGATGGAACAACCTTCTACAATGGCAGCAGTGATCCAAACAGCGAGGCCACCCATTCACCCATGCTCTGAAAATTTATTCCCAGACCCAGAAATATTTTTTTTTCGATTTTCCAGATTTTTCCTTAGAATGTTCAGAAAATGCACCCGGAATTGAGAATTTTTCCGTAAAAATTCTTAGCAAATTTCAATTCCAATTATTGGAGAGTTCCGGTGAAAAGGGATTCTGGCTAATGGAGATATTACTTACCAAACAAAAGGTTAGTACGTGTCGGACAAATTTTTGGAATTAATTTTATACCATCTCTCCATACCTAACTGGCTGCTCACCAATTACTTTGGTATATGGAGGCAATACTGAAATCATTGAGTACACAACAAATATTCATTAAAAACATGGTTTGAAGCAATTAAAAATGTTTTGGGAAAGTTTTTTCCTTAACAACATATCTCAAATTTTATAACTGAAAGTCTATGGGAAAATATTCTTCGATTTACAAAAGGTTTTTCAGGAACACAACCCTCCCTTTCACAGATCTGGGTGTGCCTGTAGTAAAATAGGATTCATTCATTAAAAATTATGTAAACAATATTTTTTACCATTTTTCAAATCCACACCAGTCAATTTTGTTCCTCCAATTAGTGTCAGAGATGAAAATCCATGTGCATTTGCAAGAGGTTTCAAGACGAGTGCTATTTGCTGTGCCAATTCTCTTGTAGGGGTGATTATAAGTGCTCCAACACCTGTTATGGAATATATCAAAGCACCAATTATAAAAAGTATAGTACAGTACAGTATATGGATATGAATACAGTACGGTATGTAGGTAACATGTAATCCATATTTGGTATATCACATTTACACTATAAGGATTCTAGAGCAAGTCTCACTCACCATGTGACTTTTTGAATCCCATGGCTCTTAATCTCTCTATGGTGGGTATCAAAAATGCTAATGTTTTACCAGACCCTGTACGGGCATGAAGGAAAGTATTGGATTTGGCCAATAACTGTGGAAAAGCATGTAGCTGGATAGTGGTGAGTTGTTTGTATCCTAAATTAGTTAAGGCAGTCACTGTTGCTGGTGAGCACAAACCCTTATCTTGAACCCATTCCAAGGTGCAACTTGTGAGTATGCTAGTCCCAGCCATTTCTGCAAATAAAAACAATGTAAATTAATACCTATAGCATTTTCAAGGAGATACTGTGAGCTGTAGTATAATATTTTAAACATCTACAGCATGACTGCAAAAATATATTAGTTAATTGTGACTGACACAGTTTTAGGTTGGTAAAAAGATTGTGTTTAATCACTTGCTATAAATAATAAAAAGGAAAACATTAATTGGAGCACACACCATCACCCTGCAGTGCTTCACATTTAATGGTAAATGTAGAAATTCTCTAATAAGCAAATTATGAGCTAGTTACTGCATCATATTAAAACGACCACATACAGTACTGTGCAGTACTCTACTTGCATGTAAAACATTTTCTCTGTGCATTAAATGATATTAGCCCTCTTGAACACACAATAAGTCTTATAAGAAGGTAGTTCAGATATCTAGACGGTCCGTCCCTCGTAACGATCTTCAGGAGTGAAGTGCTTCCCCGTCTGGAGTACTGTCACCCCATCTGGTCCCCGAGATATGCTAGGGACTGTCAGTTGGTTGAAAATGTTCAAAGGAGGGCCACCAGACTGGTGCCTGCACTTCGGCACCTCAGCTACCCTGAGAGATTGGAGCGCCTGAACTTGCCTAGCTTATACTACGGACGGGCAAGGGGGGACCTAGTTGAGGTGTATAAGCATCTCAGGGGGCACTACTCAGTTGAGTGTCCTTACTTGGAGCTGGCGGACGCTCGCCCCACAAGGGGGTCACAGCTCAAGATTGAAGAAGCCGCAAGTCCAAAAAACCGTGAGGGCAAACTTTTCGGAGTGAGGGTTGTAAACTCTTGGAACAATCTACCAGAGAGTGTTGTGACGGCACCGAGTGTGAGCTCTTTCAAGAGAAGACTTGACCAACACTGGAGCGGGTTCAGGTGCATTCAGGAGCCGGTGCATGCCCAGTATTTGCCAACAGTGCATGACAGAGACGTGACCGATCGCCCGGGCGGCTAGCGAGCCGATCTTTTGGTGAAGAATATAAATGAAGAGACGTGACCGATCGCCCAAGCGGCTAACAAGCCGATCAGTGGCGAAGAGGATAAAAGTGAAAGTAAGTTTATGTGACCACAGCAAAAGTTATGTGGAACCACCCACGTGAGGTCAGTTCATCTTCATTCTGCAGCCAATTGATCGCAGAAGAAATTTTTTTGGCTCGAGAATAAAACTAGTTTTTCACTAAAAAAATAAATAAATAAAATTAAATAACTTCCTGTATTTGTGATCCCAACATCATATCTCAGATAGAGTGTATTTTCTCACAAACCTACCAAGACATTATCATAGGTATAGAAGTGGAATTGTATAAGCTTTCCAGTGGTGGCTTTGGAATTTTTATATGACTAATTGTGGGGAGGGTGAGAGGAAATAAAGAGACAAATGTGACCTACCAGCACTGCTGAAGGGGAAGACACTGATGGACAGCAGAACTCCACCCATACTTTGGTACAGTGATATCTCCTTTAGCCGCAACAATTGGTGTAGAGCACTTACGGGAATGAGAGATTTCCGGGTAATGAGACGGCTCTCTCATAGTCGGAAAAATAATCCTGATCCCCGGAATTTTCCAAGTAACGGAAAAATGTTCTCGGAAGTTCCAGAAATTTTCGGGAAATGGAAAAATTTTCCTGGAATTTCCATAAAATGTGCCTGATTATCATCTTTCAAACCCGGAAAAAAATCACCCATCCCCGGAATTTTCCAGGTACTGGGAAATTTTTTCAGAATTTTCCAGAAAATGTACCTCTTGGAAAATCATTCCCAAAGCCGGAATTTTCCGAAAAATACACCAAAAAACACTAGAAAAACACTTAAACCTAACCTAACCTGACCTAACTTACTGTCCCCATATGATGGAATCACTTATTTCTTACCTTATTGGCCTGGTTCATGCCAACTAAGTTGATCTTGATATTTACACTCGTTCTTACACTTAGGACACATTACTGAGGTCGGGATAACACCATGAGATCTAAAAAATGCTATAGCTTGTCCGTTTTTGGGGGTGAATTTTCGATCTTGCATCGGTATTTCTCTTGCTGTTATTAATATTTTTTTAGTACGTAATGTTTAGACAATTCTAAGACCTTTTTCTTCTGTGATATTTCCGTCGGATATTAAGGATAACCGAGATATTAATTTTTCAATATTATTGGATTTGGTCAGTCACAAGTGTCGCCATTTGTTGTTTACGTCTCACAGAGGAGGTTTGATCACCCATCACCCAATGCTCCTTACCTTCGTGTTGGCTTCTTAAGCGTCTACAGCACATGTGCAGGGGGTGGTGTTTCTTACTGGCTATAGCGATAGAAGACTTATAATTGGGCAAGAGTTTTTTGTCATAGCCAATAAACAATGCGTGGGTGTGTTGGGAGCGGAGATTTGATTTTTCAGTACCAGAATAACCAGATACTGTATGGCTGAACAGGTGGAAAGAAAGAAAGCGGTCCGACTAATTACCCAAATGTACCCAAATATAGCCGCAATGAAGTCAAATAATGGTCCTACATGAGCAAATCGGACTGCTAATCACTTCTCGACTAGTATTTGGTGTCAGAAAGTCACAAAAAATTGGAAAACTTACTTTAATCTGAGTTAATAGATAGCGTGCATGTACCGACGGAGCGAGGAATTACCCAAATGTACCCAAATGTAGCCAAATGTAGCCGCAATGAAGTCAAATGATGGTCGTACAAGAGTAATTCGGGCTGCGAATCACTTCTCGATTATTATTTGGTGTCATAAAGTCAAAGAAAATTGGTAAACTTAATTTAATCTGAGTTATGTTGTGTCAGGTTAGGTTAGATTAGATTAGGTTAGGTTAGGTACATGCACTTAATCTATTAACTCAGATTAAATAAAGTTTACCAATTTTTTGTGACTTCGTGACACCAAATACTTGTCGAGGTTAGGTTAGGTACATGCACTCGATCTATTAACTCAGATTAAATTAAGTTTACCAATTTTTTGTGACTGTGACACCAAATACTAGTCGAGAAGTGATTGACAGTCCGATTTATTCATCTAGGACCATTATTTGACTTCATTGCGACTACATTTGGGTACATTTGGGTAATTAGTCGGACCCGGTGGAAAGAGCTGTGCCGACATTGTGATAGAGATTATTTTACGTTAACTGCAGAGTTTTATCAGAAAAATAGTGTTGGGTTAGATTTGGTTTTGTTGGTTTGTTGTTTTTTTATTATGTGATTTACTAAAAAAAATATACATTTTCGTTAAGATTGATGGGTAGGGTGGGGGGGAATCTCAAAAACTATTGATTTCTAGCTGAATTGAATATCAAATTCGTTCGAAACTCATCAAATAACACCAGAAAAACTGAAGTGACACCCATTGCAGACTTCCATGGTAGGAAATGAATTTGAATTTCGATATACGAGACCCAAAATTACAATCGAATCTCATTGGGCAAAAATACCACAAATTAAGCCACAATTCATTTTAATTGGTGACAAAAAAAATAAAAACTTTTGATTGACCGCACGACGTGTACGGGAATGCATGATCATGACGATTTATGAAGGAAACACACTAAGTGGGAGGTTGGGTAGGTGATAATGGCAGAAGACTAATAGAAGAAAATAGAGAAAGATTTGGCATGCGTTCTCTCCGTTGTTATACGTTTGAGACGGTAATGTAATAGAAGAAAATTATCTTAAAATTAGACGTTTTTTCGAATATGATAATATATTTAGGGTAGGAAAGTTGTGTGCACCATTACAAAAATACCAGTCCTATATATTAACTACCTAACCTGGCGTAACTTAACACCTGTCATGGGCGAACTTACTGTTACTGAGACGGATGGGAAGCAGCTGTCAAGTCCTCCAAATTAGCCCTGATTAAAAATAACTAATCTAAAGCACTTGCCTTTCGTCTCATAGCTTCAGGCTTTATTTCTGCAGTTACCTTTAAAAAAAAAACATTAAAAATGTTGGTAAGAATACTAACTCGTCAGTTCTCAGGTGTGGTGCCAACACAATACCAGTATAAACAAACACAAACTGTTGCCAACTCTGAGTTATTACAAGTCGCTATAACTCACAAATTTCCGCTAATATTTTTGGTCCTTAAATCTTTTCATATATACAGATAATACAGTACATTCATTAGCAAATCCACTTATCGTATAGAAGGAAAAAGACGCCCATATTGTTGGATGTGTAGCAATAGGGCAGATGATGGACTGCTTATTCAGTTACTTAGTATAGAAAATGCAAGACATCAAAATAAATACATGTAGAGACAAAAGCAATATCATAATATATAAAATGAAAGACCATCCTAGCAATATTAAGGGGACAGCGTTTTACAGCTATGCAAAGGCAAAATTAAAAACGCGAGTAGGAGAATCAGACCTGAGGCTTGAAGATGGTAGTTAAGCATATGACCAGCATAAAACTGAGGCATTGAACAGCTTATTTTCCTCGGTGTTCACAAGAGAGAATGCAATTAACCTTCCTGCGTTTGAGGTCAGACGGTTCGACACAGCACTGACCCACATTGTGTTCATAGAAGGGGGTATTAGAAATAAACTGTCAAAGCTAAAGGTCCATAAGAGTCCCGGCCCTGACATGGTGCATCCTAGAGTGCTAAGAGAGTTATGCAACGAACTTGCCGAGTCCCTGAAGATCCTGTTTGTAAATGCCTGGATGAACAAAAGGTCCCCAGTAAATGGAAAGTGGCACGTGTGAGTCCTATCTTCAAGAAGGGCGATCGTCACTCCACGAACAACTATACACCGGTGAGCCTGACCAGCATAATATGTAAAGTACTTGAGAGTATTATCAGAGATGCTGCGATGGAACATCTACTACGAAACAACCTTGTAAAGGATTGCCAACACGATTTTATGCTCCTGCTTAACACAATTGCTCAAGGATTGGATATTTGGACCCATATTCTGGAACGGGGTGCTAATATCGACAATATATACCTAGATTTTGCCAAGGCTTTCGACAGTGTACCCCACCAAAGGCTGAAAATCAAACTGGAAGGGTACGGAATTCGGGGAAATGTCCTGGCGTGGATAAAAGACTTTCTACATGACCGCAAGCAGTGTGTGGTGATTAATGGTACGAAATCGTCATCCTTACCTGTCACAATTGGGGTACCACAGGGCAGTGTATTGGGCCCGCTGTTGTTTGTTTGTTTCATAAATGACATGCCTGACGTTGTACACTCCTCCATACAAATGTTTGCCGATAGCGTCAAGTTATTTCGGGAAATCAAGAACCAAGCGGACTGTGAAGAACTGCAGAAGGATCTCTGTGAGCTCCAAGAATGGTCGAAGAAATGGCTGCTGAGATTCAATGTCACGAAGTGTAAGAGGATGCACCTGGGGCGTACCAACGGTAAGGAGGCGTATATGTCCCAACGGGATGAAGAAACTGCACTATTTGAGACTGCATGTGAGAAGGATCTAGGTGTGTATGTTGACAATGAACTGAAGTTCTCGGGCCATTGCGAGAAGGAGGTAAATCAGGCAAATAAATTATTGGGTCTGATAAGAAAGTCGTTCAGATATCTAGACGGTCCGTCTCTCGTAACGATCTTCAGGAGTGAAGTGCTTCCTCATCTGGAGTCCTGTCACTCCACCTGGTCCCCGAGATATGCTAGGGACTGTCAGTTGGTTGCAGATGTTCAAAGGAGGGCCACCAGACTGGTGCCTGTGTAATGACCACGGTCGTACACGTCAGTTAACGTAAAATCAGACGATTCATATTACGCTCAATAGCCCACAAAACATGTAGCTATGATTTCTTTATTTGAGTCCCCCGTCCGAGCAGTCCGTTTTCTCATCTATTCAGGACGCCTGAGTTCTTCGTTTTCTTTCAATCTTAGAATGCACCCGAGACTTTGTTATTCCTTAGTATAACGACACAGAATTTGAAATTGCAACTGTGGTTGCATATGTTGAGGCAACTTAGATATATCTGATTGCAGTTATAACATTCAAGAGCCATTGAGAGTGATGTTGAAAGCTTCAACTGTCTTTATTGTTGGTAAAACTTGCCAAGTGAGTGAGTGAGTGTCAAGTCTGTCAGTACGAGTGGCATATCCTTATATTGTCCTTGGGGATAGCCATGAGTTTCCAAGTGCTACTGAAGTTAGATTATTTTGATGCCCAAACATCAGAGAATCTGATGTTTGTAGTTTAGTTAGTGTCAGTTGTCTATTTAAGAAATTCATTAATCTCCTGAAAAGTTTCTGTCAAACTCAAAATCTCCAAGACCAAACCTTTTTTCCTTTTATCCTCTTCGCCACTGATCGGCTTGTTAGCCGCTTGGGCGATCGGTCACGTCTCTTTTCATTTATATTCTTCACCAAAAGATCGGCTCGCTAGCCGCCCGGGCGATCGGTCACGTCTCTGTCACGCACTGTTGGCAAATACTGGGCATGCACCGGCTCCTGAATGTACCTGAACCCGCTCCAGTGTTGGTCAAGTCTTCTCTTGAAAGAGCTCACACTCGGTGCCGTCACAACACTCTCTGGTAGATTGTTCCAAGAGTTTACAACCCTCACTCCGAAAAAGTTTGCCCTCACGGTTTTCTGGACTTGCGGCTTCCTCAATCTTGAGCTGTGACCCCTTGTGGGGCGAGCGTCCGCCAGCTCCAAGTAAGGACACTCAACTGAGTAGTGCCCCCTGAGATGCTTATACACCTCAACTAGGTCTTCCCTTGCCCGTCTGTAGTATAAGCTTGGCAAGTTCAGGCGCTCCAATCTCTCAGGGTAGCTGAGGTGCCGAAGTGCAGGCACCAGTCTGGTGGCCCTCCTTTGAACATTTTCAACCAACTGACAGTCCCTAGCATATCACGGGGACCAGATGGGGTGACATTACTCCAAATGGGGAAGCACTTCACTCCTGAAGATCATTACAAGGGACGGACCGTCTAGATATCTGAACGACCTTCTTATAAGACCCAATAATTTATTTGCTTGATTTACCTTCTTCTCACAATGGCCCGAGAACTTCAGCTCATTGTTAACATACACACCTAGGTCCTTCTCACACACAGTCTCAACTAGTGCAGTTTCTTCATCCCGTTGGGACATATGATACGCCTCCTTACCGTTGGTACGCCCCAGGTGCATCCTCTTACACTTCGTTACATTAAATCTCAGCAGCCATTTCTTCGACCATTCTTGGAGCCCACAGAGGTCCTTCTGCAGCTCTTCACAGTCCGCTTGGTTCTTAATTTCTCGAAATAACTTGGCGTCATCGGCAAACATTTGTATGGAGGAGTGTACAACGTCAGGTATGTCGTTTATGAAACAAACAAACAAAAGCGGGCCCAATACACTGCCCTGTGGTACCCCACTTGTGACAGGTAAGGATGACGATTTCGCGCCTTTAATCACCACACACTGCTTGCGGTCATGTAGAAAGTCTTCTATCCATGCAAGGACATTTCCCTGAATTCCGTACCCTTCCAGTTTGTTTTTCAGCCTTTCATGGGGTACACTGTCGAAAGCCTCGGCAAAATCTAGGTAAATATTGTCGATATTACCACCCTGTTCCAGAATATGGGTCCAAATATCCAATACCTTGAGCATTGTGTTAAGCAGGAGCGCCCCGGCATAAAACCGTGTTGGCAATCTTTTACAAGGTTGTTTCGTATTGGATGTCTCCAAAACTATTACATTGTTCCTGCACTGGAGACGTTCCTGGTGTTCCTCCTCTCCCCTAACAGTAGGTCCGTTAATTTTCATTTCTTCGACACACTTCTTCAAAGTCCCAAGCTGTTGTAGAACCTGTACTGATCCTGCATTACTCTCCGCCCCCTCCTGTGGCCCTCCTAATACGTCAGCATAACTCCTCTTAGCAATCACCTCCATTCTATCGGTTACTTCCTCAGTCTTAGCAAGGATCTCTTTCCCAACTTGCTCCAGTTTGTCAACCAGCAGGGCTCCAGCTTCATCTATTTTCGTCCCTAGAGAACTCGTTCCCTTATGGCTTGCAATCGCTTCATTCACCTTGACTATGCAGCCAGGACAATACCAGCAACAGCCATCATGCTTTACGGCAGTTAGTAACTTCCTAAACGTTGCATTAGTCAGGCCTATATCCTCCATATGCGACGTCTCCCTGCAGTAATCACATATCAAACTCATGGTTGTTGTTGTTGTGGGGGTGGGGGGGAAGGGGGTGCAGACTGTGTATAGATCTACACCTATTTAAAAAAGTAAAGAGAGAAAAAGAACAGTACTTAGCTACTCTCTGTTGCCTATAGAGTTGCCGTCTGCGACTGCGTACACTGTATCTCCCTGTGAATGGTGTATTGTTGGCACAGTTTCAGTCCTTGAGAAAGCACACAAACAAAATAGAATGTAAAATCTCTGTGGCACCCATGACACGACTTGGTTTCAGCTGGCACGGTGCCTTTCCAGCTTGCTTGCTAGTTAGCGCTCACTTTAAGTTAATTACAACTTCTGCGGTCACTGATGATACTATGAACTATCACTGTGTACACTGTATCTCCCTGTGAGTGGTGTATTATAAACACAGTTTCAGTCCTTGAGCAAGCACACAAAATAAAATTTAAAATCTCTGTGGCACCTATGACACGAATTGACTGGCAGTTGTCCTTACCAGCTTGATTGCCAATATGTATTCACTTTAAGTTATTGATAGTCTCTTCTGCGGTCACTGATGACACTAGGAACTGGTTTACCTAAAATCACAGTGTGTACAACACTCCCTGGTTGGCCTTTATCACAGGCATGACCACAACTCCTTAAAAAAAAATTAAATAAAAGCTTTGTCATGTGGCAGTGATTTTGTGGTTATAGGCCTCTGACCTTGGCTGTACCTCCAACTCGGTGGAAATTGAGTTTTCAATAGAAAATCTATGGGCGCATTTGGTTGTTGAATGGGATGTTGAGGAGAAAACGAGGGAGGCAGTGTGGAGACACGGACATAATGTGTGGGAGGGAATAAGGAGGAGGCCGAACATCTGCAGCAATCTGGTAGATTCCATGCCCACCAGATTGCATGAAATTATAGCAGCAGATGGAGGTTGGACACGGTATTAATCTGTGGTCAAGAATTAAATCTCCGCCCACGACGGTGCCTTGTAGGGGGTGGCGGGGAAGTTAGCTCTCTGGTGTGACCTCGTTGGGGCCACATAGACTTCGTTTCCTAACTCTCGGGAATTTGTCCAGGTATTTTACTATGTGGTTTTATGTCACTTCACGTAAATATGATTACAAAATCTATGCATTAATATGCATAACTCTTGGGAATGTGTCCAGACATAAATATGTTATGTACTACAATAATCACATTGATATGCTTACAATGTTTATGCATAATAAATGTGAAAAATATTTTTGGGGTTTCAATTAACCAATAGTCATGCCTACAAAACAATCTTGATGTTCTAAATAATAATTCAGTGGCGGCTCGTGAAAAATAAAATGGAGGGACTGCAAGCCTCACACCGAGTCCCCACCAAACAATAAGCATGGAAAGCAGAATAAAGTATTTGCCTCGTCACAACCACAGAGCCATTCACATTTCTGATAAACACTGATGTTAAACTGGCGTGTATATTCTTTGTTCCTGCTTGTACTGTTCTGAAATTCCATGCTTATTGTTTGGTGGGGACTCGGTGTGAGGCTTGCAGTCCCTCCATTTTATTTTTCACGAGCCGCCAAAATCTAAGTGCATGTATGTCTTAAATAACGAGTAACTGATCCACATTATTTTGGTAAATAAAGAAATGAAAAGCAAGCACTTAGCCACATGGATATAGTTACACGGAAGAAGGGAAATAAGGATGAACCATGGTTTTGATGGAAACAATGTGCTCTGGGACGATGCTCACAATGACGAATGGGAGAAACCTCTTTATGAAACATCTTACCTACTAAGGATGAAGCTTAATGTTACAGAACACACACACACACACACACACACACACACACACACACACACACACACACACACACACACACACACACACACACACACACACACACACACACACACACACACACACACACACACACACACACACACACACACACACACACACACACACACACACACACACACACACACACACACACACACACACACACACACACACACACACACACACACACACACACACACACACACACACACACACACACACACACACACACACACACACACACACACACACTAATGTTGACGCAGCTGAGCAAACAAATAACCATTTCGCTACTATATGCCAGACGCTCCCACGGCTTGACACAACCACTCTCCCTGCTTACCTACCAGCCCCCCTTCCCACTGACTTAGTAGAAGAATTTGACGTAGCAAAACGCCTGGACAAACTAAAATTAAAACGCTCTACCACCCCCATTGACTTACCAATGAAACTATTCAAGGAGTTCTCCCCGGAGCTTGCTAAACCCCTCTGCTCCATCATCAATGCTTCTCTCAGTCAAGCCAGATGCCCAGCTGACTGGAAGACCTCTTATGTATCACCAGTGCCCAAGTCAACCAGCCCACAATCCTTAAATCAGCTACGACCTATTGCAATCACCCCAATACCCAGCCTAATCTGTGAAAGTTTTGTGTTTGACTGGGCTTATGCTGATATTGCAGGAGTCGTAGACCCTCAGCAATTTGGCAACATGAAAACTTCCTCCACCACTCACTGTCTTGTCAGCTTTCTCGATTACATATACCGCCATCTCGAGAAACGAAAAACGTCTGTAGCTGTCGCCTTCATTGATTTCACTAAAGCGTTCGACCTAGTCGACCACAATATAATCATAAACAAAGCTATTGACCTCGGGCTTCGGAGAAGTCTCATACCATGGCTTACAGACTTCCTCAGTGACCGACGCCAAGCTGTACGCTTCCGAGGGGCTGTCTCCACCTTTCAGTCACTCACCTGTGGCGTCCCCCAAGGCACCAAGATGGGACCACTCTGCTTCCTTATGCTCATCAATGATGCCCTAAGAGAAACCCCTGCTCGCTGGAAATATGTCGACGACTCCACCATTGGGATCAGCGTCAACAATTCTGCTCCCAACTATACCGCCCTTCAGGATTTATTGAACAGTCTCCAAAACTGGGCCACCAACAACCATGTCACCATCAACCATACCAAGACCATGGTTATGCACATCAACCTCTCCTCCGACATTGTCCCACCTCCTTCCATTACCCTAGGTCCGAACACACTCCAGGTTGTAGATTCCACGAAGCTCCTTGGCGTCACCATAGACAACAAACTAAATTGGAAACCACACGTCAGTGAAGTTGTCAAATCCTCCAGTTTCCGTCTCCACCTCCTCCGCCGACTCAAGTCCCTCGGAGTTCCCGCACACGAGCTCCTCAGTGTATACACAACATTCATACTTCCCAAGCTCACCTATGCCTCCCCCACCTGGTCTTCCTCCCTAAATGCCACACAACGTAAACACCTAGAAAAAGTGCAAAAGAGGGCATGCAAGATTATTCTCTCCCCTTCCTACTCCACATATCAAGAAGCGCTCAACACACTGACCCTTTCGACTCTCACTGACCATCACCACGGCCTCATCTGCAAATTTGGTAAGAAGCTTCTACACCACCCCCGACACCGGCCCCTACTACCACCTGAGATCCCCTGTCCGAGAATTGCTGTTCGACACCACAACCGCATCCAGCCCATACGTGCACGAACTGATCGCTATAAGAACAGCCCAGTCCCATCCATTGTAAAAATTATCAATAACATGTAATAAATCAGTGTATTCACTCCCAGTAAACACTGCTCCCTACACTGTCACTATGTTGAAATGAACTGTAGTTTGAGCTGATCCCCATCTAAGTTATTATATGTCTTATTTGTGTCACTTATGTCACTTGTATATTATTTGTAACTCGTAACCCATTCCCCAAATATGTAACTGTATATTTTCAGCCTTCTGGCTGCCAAGCTCTTTCAATAAACCGTTAATTATTATTATTATTATTACACACAGTGTAACTTTGTGTGACGCATTGTCTGACTTGGGGTGGTTTTGAGCGAACCATACACTTGATATTACAATTTATGTATCCTTCCTGTCCATGATTTACAACAATAACTGTAGGGTAAAATTTACAATATTATACTAATAACACTGTCATGTATTGATACTATGACTAGTTACCAAGATACAGAGCACGATGAACATAACATGATAATGATAGTGAAGCCTGGAAGGGTTCATATCATAACTTGTATGTTCGTGCGTATGTTGCCCCGTGAGAGTTGCCGTGGGCCTCCATGTGCCCAGGTGGGATGGTCAAAGTATTACACTATAAGTGTGTCAAATGAGGAGTGACTCATCCACATGTAATTTAATGTTTTTGAAATATGTAGTTAAATTAAACACGATTTTTCATTTAGTTATACGAATGATGGGAAGCATCGTGGTCTGGCCACACGCGCTGTAAACGATGTGTGGAGTCACTGGGTGGTTTGGAAGTGTTTATTTCCATTCATACTTTCGTAACTACAACCTATGGTATTTTTTCTTTGTGTTCGTATGCAGAGTATAAAATGCCCTATACAATATTTATACATAATGTCATCTATACAGCCGTACTATGACTGTGTGTGTTCGTGCGTGTGTTGCCTCGAGATAGTTAGAGTGGGCCCCCATCCAGAAAGGACACTGTTCTAACCTCCAGCACCAACCCAGGTGGGCTAGAGATTATGGTTTCCGAGTTTATGGTTTCCGAGTATACCAGCCTAGTTAACTTCGACAGAGCCTATAGTTAACTGGCTATAACAACTTTGAGCAATTGTGTTAAGCAGGAGCGCCCTGGTTATGGCATAAAACCGTGTTGGCAATCCTTTACAATGTTTTTCGTAGATGTTCCATCGCAGCATCTCTGATAATACTCTCAAGTACTTTACATATTATGCTGGTTAGGCTCACCGGTCTTTAGTTGTTCGTGGAGTGACGATCCCCCTTCTTGATGATAGGACTCGCATAAGCCACTTTCCATTCACTGGGGACCTTTTGTTCATCCAGGCATTTACAAAACAAGATCTTTAGGGTCTCCTTCATCAGCAGCTGAAGGACGCCATCAAGGCACAGTACAACCCCTACAGCTGGACGGATGCTCTACCCTTAGTGCCCCTTAGCATCCACGCATCACACACAGAGGACATGGACTGCAGCCCAGCAGATCTCACCCTAGGCGAGCCCCTTCGCCTACCCGGGGACTTCTCACTTACTACTGACCTTGACCACTTCACTTCTGCTGCCCATCACGACCTACTGCAAACACTATGACAAGCAGTTTCTGCATTCAAGGCTACTGCCCCATGCCAGCCTTCCCATCGCCCTGAACACATCCCTCCTGCCCTACTCAACGCCGAGTATGTCTTCGTCAGGCACGATGCTCACCGCAACCCACTTCAACGCCCCTACGACGGACCTTTCCTGGTTTTTGCACGGTCAGTAAAGTTCCTGACAATCATTCACAATGGCAGACACGACACTGTCAGCATCGATCGAGTGAAACCGGCCACATTACTCGATGGGCCCCCAGCCCAGCATTACCCCCAACAAACCACGCCTGCACCAGTCTGCCCGCAGTTGCCACTTGCAGCACCACCTTGTCCACAACAATTCTGGATACCCTCTTTGCATCCTCAGGTACCTACTGCTCCTGATACGGACACTGCTCCTGACGTGGACCCTGCTCCTGATGAGGATCCTGCATCCGGCCCTACGGACCCAGACACCCCACCCGGCGTCCCTGAGGACTTTGCACCTGCAGCGAGAGAAGCACCACATTCCTCGCCTGTTCAACCTTCTCTTATCTACAACCCTCCTTCTCCCTTTGATTCTCCCACAGATTTTGCCACTAGACGGAGTCGTCACCCGTAGCGGCCGAATGGTTATGTCTCACATGTGGGATACAACCCTGCTGACAACAAATTTCCTGCAGTGCTCGGAGGGGAGGGGGAGTATTGTAGTGCATACTCTCCCCTACAACTGCTGGTTGATCACTTGCCGTCCGCTTACCAGCCAACCAGCGATGAGTTCCGAATGTGATGGGCCTCACTCTGGGACTGGGCGGTGATTAGCCCGTTACTGCCTTCACCTCAACCAATCAGCAGCGCCGCTCACTTCACACTCTCAAACTTGATCCCGCAGAAGCATATAAATACTCCCCAGCCTCACCTTGAAGGTCACACATCGCTCCTGAACTAAGAAGACCTCTCAACAAGACCTCCTGCTGGACCCGGAACTGTGAAGACCGCCCTCTCTCTGCTGCCATTGTTGGCCATTTTCCCAGACAGGACCATCCACCACTGACATCGTCGACAACATCTCACGAGCGTTTTTGGTTTATCGAGCATTAACTTGCCCTCCCCGCTGGTGGTGTGAGTGACCCACACTCTAGCTGGAGAGCAGCTATAGCGCGATATTCCCGACGTGGTTTGAGCTCTTTTTCTTCTACTGCTATTTTTCCTTTTATTCGCTCTGGCCTAGGGACCTGCACCCTCAAAAGTGTGTTCGTCCTGCGGTCCCCCCTGTAACTGTTCACCTCCCTCCCAGGAGATTGTGAACACGAAAGGGGGTTGGAGCAAGAACCCATCCCAGCCAAGTCTTTCCAGGAAAACCGTGATCGTGCGGGTCCACCTGGAAAGAGGGTAACAATCCTTATCCTTCCCCAATAGGCACACTTAGCTCATGTCTATAAGTGAGCAGTCACATACACTAGGAAGTAGGTTCCCCAACGGGGCTCTGGGATAGATGCTCAGGAACCACTCTACGACCACCCGGCCATCATTGCCTGTGGGGAGTGCTGAAATTCCTCTGCTACTTACTCAACTGGAATAGGTAGGCTCTAAAAAAAAAAAACCACAGCGACCTCCATTGAACCGCCAACTCACATCAGAACACTTACAGATCAGAACCACGACAGGCTCCGCACAGAGAAAGCGGACCAGTTACGCGCCTTCAACGAAGCCCTGAAAAGCAAGAACACTGCCACCGCCTCCAACAACTCCACCACCACTGTTACCGCCACTGAGGACGACAACTGGACGAAGGTTGAAAACAAAAAACGCCGACGTGCTTTTTCGGGAAACGAATGCCGTCAAGCAGCCCAAAAGGCACCCATCACCACCACCAGCTCACCCCCAACGACACTGCCAAAATTCCGGATCTCGAGAACGGACACGAAAACGACATATGCCGCCATCACAGAGATCGAAAAACTAAATCCACTGGCCAAATTCTCAGTGCGGCCCAACCTAAAGGGGGAGATGATTATTCACCCCAAAGACAAGGACTCCGCCACCACCCTTGACACTTACCTGAAAAACACCACCACCGTTGCATCAACCAAGCTGGACCCCGCCCAGAAACTGATGAAGTCGGTAGTCCTCCGGTACCCAAAGGAATTACCCCTCGAACCCCTGGAGAACCACCAGAAGATCCTAAAAGCCGAGAGATGCTCTCCCCGTCCGACAAGACGGCCACCACAAAACAAGTGCTCATAAAGCACTACGGTCCACTCCCCAGCACCATAGACCTCAAAACCTGGGGGATCTACGAAGTGAGGCCCTTCGTCCCGGAGCCCCTGCGGTGCTTCAGATGCCAGAAATACGGGCACCATCAGACGAGGTGCACGTACAAGGAAATCTGTGCAGTCTGCGTGCAGAAGCAAGGCACACACTCCTGCCTCACCAAGTTGAAAAATGGAGAAAAATTTGCCCCCAAGTGTGCCAACTGCGGGGACAAACACCACGCCTGGAACCCTGGATGCTCCGAGAGGACAAAGAGGGTCCAGGCAAATCGACCAGCAGCAACACCGGCCCCCACCGCCTACACACCAGCCCCACCAAGTACCTTCGTGTGTGGAACCCAAAGGCCAAAACAACAAAGCCAACCTCCTCAGCCGGTCAACACCCAAAGTGCAGCCCAGTTTCCTGGCCTCACTACGGCCACACCTCAGCCACCCAAGCAGCAGACAACGACAACCACGAAAAAGACAAAACAAGCACACGCCAAGGCACCAGATGGAATGATACACGTATCAGACCTAGCCAAGGTACTGACAACCTTCGCGGAAGGCCTAGCTGAACTAGTGGGCCACAAGATCCAACCTACACAGCTCCAAATACTCATGGGGAGCGTCCTCGGGCAAGTCGCCACAGCTCCAGCCACCTCAGTGGAGGACGCCACGCTGGTTCCCACACGAGTGACAGCCGAGGTACCCTCTACACCGAAAAAGACCACCAGAGAACCAAAGATACCGACAGCTCCCAGAAAGAAATTGGACGTTTCAACTCCCCTGAACCGAACCACGGCCCAGAAGGCAAAAACCACCACAGAACAAGAAGATATGAACCTGATCCAGTCGGAATCGGACCTGAACATTTCCATCGAGGACCACCAGAAGTCCCCGATGAAACAGTGTTGGAAAACATCAGCACCCTGAACATCCTTACATGGAATGCTCAGGCCATCAAAAACAAGATACACCTCCTGCAAGAAGCAGCAGCCAAGGACAAGCTCGACATTATACTGCTACAAGAAACACTTCTATAAGAACACCACTGTTTCAAATTCAGTGGTTACAAGACATACAGGAGGCATTTCACGCAGGCGTCAACAAGAGGATGTATGATCTTGGTCAAGTCAAGCATACCCTCCTCCGAGGTCACGCAGCAATTTCCATGTGGGGAAAACATTGAGACACAGGCCGTCAAAGTAACCCTCCAAGAACGGGAATTAACTGTTCACAACATCTACAAGAACCCAAGGGGCTCACTGGAGGTGACTCAATTATTCGCTTCAGCTGCTGACCACGCCACACTCATAGGAGGGGATTTCAACGCACATCATCCCTTCCTAAGCTCGGTAAGCCCTACAAATGAAGACGGCCTACACCTATACACCACCTTTCAAGACACACCCGAGATCTGCCTCCTGAACACCGTAGAGCCCACCCACATTAGGGGAGGAAGACTAGATCTAACCTTCGTCTCCAGTGCACTACAGCCTTCGGCCTCCTGGCAGCTACACCCCACGCTGACCAGCGACCACTTTGCCACCCTAACAACACTGAAGGTGAACAAACTCCCCACTCCACCCCCGCCGAGATGGAGATACAATACCCAAAAGGCAGACTGGGGACTCTTAAAGAAACACCTGGCTAAGTGGCGCGAAAAATCACAGCCGGCAAGCGCAGCACCCGTGGACGAGACAACCCTCCACCAACAATTGGTCGAGGCGTTTCACCAAGCGGCAGAAGAGGCTATCCCAAAAACAAAACCCACATCAAGACAGTACAAGGATTACTGGTACTACTGTCCCAGGGTGAAAGAACTCAACCACAGAGTGAACATGGCCCGAAGAAACTGCAGGAGACATCCCACGGAAACAAACAGACATCTCCTGCAAGTCATAGTTAAGGATACCAGGGTAGAGAAGGAAGAAATAAAAAATGTAAGCTGGCTCAAGTGGTGCTCCGAACTGAACGAGCACACCTCCCTCGGCAAAATGTGGGCCCAAATCCGAAGGGCATCTGGGAAGGCAACACCACCACTACCACCAACCCATCACAGCCCAGAAGAGGAAGCCGAGAGACTTGCAAAACTGTTCTCTAACCGAGCAGCAACGAAAAACCTCCCGAGGCAGGCGGGGGAGACACAACGGCGTCTGCGACAGGTCAGACTCCAGATGATCGAAGAGACCTGCAACAGTGAAGATGACACCGATAGACCTTTCAACCAACAAGAACTCCAGAAGTCGCTAAAATGAAGCAAGGACACAGCACCACGGGCCGACAGGATAACCTACTCCATGCTTTCCCATGCCGGAGAAGCCGGACACGAGGCTTTGCTGCAAGTCATCAATGCTTCGTGGACAGCACAAAGACTTCCACCGGAATGGAAGAAGGCAGATATACAGCCCATTCCTAAGCCCAGAGAACCAGACAAACCGAGACCCATCTCCCTTCTCAGCTGCATAGCGAAGACGGGAGAAAGAATGGCTCTCAACCGACTCAAGTGGAAAGTAGGCAGCCCACACTCTCACATTTTTGCTTACACCGAGAACACCGGCACAGGCAACAACATCGCCGAGATACTCAGCACAGTGGACAATAAACCAGCTTTGGTGGTCTTCCTTGACCTGGAGAAGGCCTTCGAACTAGGAAATCCACTGGCCATTATAACGATGCTCGCTGAAAAAGACGTCAAAGGAAGGTTGCTGCGGTGGATCCAGAACTACCTCACACAGAGAGAAGCAAGAGTACGCTTTCAGGGAGCAACCTCAAGCTACAGGGTCCATGAAAACGGTACCCCACAAGGAGGCATCCTCAGTCCAACGCTGTTCAATGTCCTGATGGAAAATCTTGTCAAACTTCCTTTCAGACAAACAGCCAAGCTCCTATGCTATGCAGACGACTTACAGCTCATAGTAAAAGGATCAAACAGACTAGCCAACAAGCAACACGCACTCCAACTTATAGAAGAGGAGTGCAACAGACTTGGACTCAAGATAAATCCAGCCAAGTCGAAAGCGATGGCCATCTGCACAGAAACACCAGACAAGATGCTCTCCATACAAAACACGCTGGTAGTCTGGACCAACACCCACCAGTGTCTTGGAATCTGGTTCGACCAGAAACTCACTTTAAAGCCGCAACTCGAGTATCTCAGGCACAGGACGAAGAGCAAACACAACATAATGAGGTTGCTCACCAGCACAACCGCAGGAGCGAACATTCATGTGCTCAAAGCCTACTACACGGCCGCCATCAGATTGCTGGTAGATTACAGTGCTCCAGCACTCATTGGACTGAGAGAAGACCAGATAGCTAAGCTAGAAGTTATCCAAAATAATGCTCTCAGGACCATGCTCGGAGCACCCATGTGGACCAGAATTTGCAATCTGCAAATGGAAACTGAACTACCGGCCCTGGCAGTACGAGTCAAGCAGGTGACAGCCGGTCTCCTTGCCAAAATCTGTAGATCAGATAAGCCCACAGCTGCCAAAACACGAATCAGTGCTTCCCTCCACCTCAACCACAAAACTTCCAAGAAGCACACACAACACCAGCGGCCACCTTAACCCAAAAGGCCCAAACAAACCACATTCACCACCTTCTCCGGGTCATCACACGATACCCACCACACAGATAGCTTAGAAAGTATCCTTTCCCAGCAAGTGCGGACCCCAGTTCGGGGGGCGCGCCACTCCGAAACTGACCACGTCCAAGAGTGGGGGTTGGTGGTAAGCGTCCGCTGATCGGGGGTCCGCTCACACTTGCAACCTGCAGTATCCTTTCATATCTGCAGGTAGGACAACCTCCAATCACAAATGCGGTCTGGCTGCTCCAGGAACTCCAGCCGGAACCACCAAACGGGCCGCCTATAGGCAAAGGCCCGTGTCGGACTACGGTCCGACAATCTCAACAACAACAACAACCTTGAAGGTCATTCTACTCAGCGCTCTCAAACCAACAAGACCTCTCAACAAGCTCCTCACCACACAGCAACTCCCTAGCACTGCACTGTACATACAATATATATATACAGAAAACGCCATTGTGAGTTTCCCTTCTTACCTCCATCCTTAGTGCGAGATATCCTATGTGTACGTATGTATGTGAGCCTAACAAAGAGAAAATAGACTAATCAATTGTTCTACGATTCATATTACGATATCATTTATTTCCCTATTTTAAACTACTAACTGCTACACCGGCAAGGCTGTTAAAGTACCTGCAAAGGAGAGAGTGAAGCAACATTGCAGCAAAGAGAAAGGGAAGAGAGATTATTAACTTAAGGAGGAGAGCTAATAAGACGAAATGCCTTTGATTCCACCCTATTTAACAGTTGGACAGAAGAGGAGTCACTCCAGCTATGAGAGCAGTACTCCAAGTTAGGACGAATGAATCGCTTATAAACTTGTAGCAACTGCTCAGGAGTGAAGTAGCTACGGCATCTGTACAGCACTCCCAGCTTTTGGGGGGCAGTTTTAGCAATGTTATGGATGTGTGGCTCCCATGACATTTCAGAAGTAATGGTGAGGCCTAGCATATCTATTTTAGAATTTGGCAGAATGATTGCATCCTGAAGTGTGATTGGTTGGAGATATTACATTTTTGGAAAGTGTAATTGAAAAATACTGTTTTATTACTCGTGAATTTAACCAAATTTCTATCTCCCCATTCAGAGATGCTGCACAGATCAGCACTGGTAGATGAAAAGATATTGTAGTGGACTTCTCCCCTACAAACGCTTGTCGCTGAGTAGCCGACCCCGCGAATTCCCCAGTGTATGCCTCGTGGTCTATGTCAACCAGCGCCGCCTTACATGACGGAGGTCAACTATTAAGCCATGCCTACCTCCGCTATATAAGACCTGACCTCGTGGTGACCTACCGCTCTTCTTCTAGCTACAGCCGCAGCAAGCTACACCACCTCCTCCGTCGCTGCCTGGCGGCCCTCGCTCCCGCCGGCGAGCATGGCGACCCACAAGCTGTCCTCCTCTGAGCACCCTCACCAACCAGCTCTCTCTACATCACGCTTGTAACCATGCTGCCACTTCCCAGCACCAAGCTGCATTGTACATCCAATACAACATGTATACAGAGAGCACATTGTGAGTTTCCTTTCTCCATCCCATCCTGAGTGTGAACCAAACATCACGACCCCCACAAATGGTGACCCCCGGAGATTCGCACTCACACAGGAGGGAGGAGAAACCGATCACTCTCCCAGTCTTCAAGCAACATGGAAGACTGGCTTATCCACACAGAGGCAGCTCTCATCGGCTCTACAGCTACTGTCTCTGCACCTCAGGTTAGACACCCTAGAGCAGTTCTGCTACTCTACCGACACTCACAGCTGGTGGTGTGTTGGTGTGTCATTTCCATTGTTTACTGGTAGTTACTGGTAAATATTTTTCAACCTAACGAAACTATTACCCGTTTAGAGGTCGACCCCCAATTTTTTACCAAATAATTTGGTCTTAAAAACTTGAACTACACACAGGTATATACGGTAAATAAGGACATGGGGGAACCAGGTTTTTTTTGGGGGGGGAAGGGGGGGGGGGGCAGCACATACGCTATACGCGAATTTTTAACATCCACAGGTATCTCTGTTACGTAACCCCCGCGTATGTTAAGGGCCGACTGTACAGTACAGTACAGTCATCCCTTGGTTATTGCGCCTAATTGGGACCCCGCCGATAACGAAAGTACAGAACCTATGGGATTTATTCTAATTGGTTCAGGCACCCAAGACCCAACCCCAAGTTTCCCATTTTACGACCATTTCGACCCACTAAATATATATATAATGTTATGGTAAATATCATAAACACACATAGGCATGGCTAGGTTTATTACAACGTGATGAAAAGGGTACGCTTAATACTGTAGTCCACAAAACATGTAGCTATGCTTTTTTTATTTGGTCCCCTGTCATACGAGTCCGTTTTCTCTAACATCAGGACGCCTGAGTCCTCCATTTTCTCTCTTAATCTTAGAGTGCACCAGAAACTTTACTATTTTTAGTAATGCCACAGAATTTGAAATTGCAACCCCAAATGCAACTGGGGTTACAATTGTTGAGGCAACTAGATATGTCTGATTACAGCAAATGTGTTATTGTCAATTTGTAGGTGAAAGATTTTATCCTCAATAGTAGGTTAACATTTCACCTGTCGATGATAGGACCGGCATGCTCAGGAGTACCTATACTGTACTGTGATTTTGAAAAAAATCGCGTAGGGTATATCGAGTTTTGTCTTGACCCTGGAAAAACGCGTAAGGGTCCCCTCCTTACGCGTTTTTCCACCTAAATATGATTTTCTCTCAGACATGA
Source organism: Homarus americanus (assembly GCF_018991925.1). Classification (NCBI taxonomy): domain Eukaryota; kingdom Metazoa; phylum Arthropoda; class Malacostraca; order Decapoda; family Nephropidae; genus Homarus; species Homarus americanus. The sequence goes on from NW_024737042.1 coordinate 13,776,857, forward strand.
AATTTGGTGGGATTAATTTCAGTAATTAAGTACATCTAGAAGAACATAACAACACTAACCAAATACCTGAGAAACCAATAATTAGCGAGTACTGAAATAAGCATCGAGAAAAATTTCATTAAAATAGTCCAGGCATCATTACGACACTATTTATTCTGCAATCGAACTGTCGATGATAAGAACGGACTCGGCATGACTCAGGAGTACCTATACTGTGATTTTGAACAAAATCGTGTATATTGAGTTTTGTCTCGACCCTGGAAAAAACGCGTAAGGGTCCCCCCTTATGCGTTTTTCCACCCAAATATGATTTTCTCTGATACTTGAAATTTGGTGGGATTAATTTCAGTAATTAAGTACATAACAGCACCAACCAAATACCTGAGAAACCAATAATTAGCGAGTACTGAAATAAGCATTGTGAAAAATTTCATTAAAATATTCCAAGCATCATTACGACCACTAATTATTCCGCAATCGAACTGTCGATGATAGGACTGGACTCGGCATGCTGAGGAGTACCTGTACTGTGATTTTGAACAAAATCGCATATATCGCGTTTTCTCTCGACCCTGGAGAAAACGCGTAAGGGAGGACCCTTATGCGTTTTTCCACCCAAATATGATTTTCTCTCAGACTTGAAATTTGGTGGGATTAATTTCAGTAATTAAGTACATCCATTAGAACATAACAGCACCAACCAAATACCTGAGAAGCCAATAGTTGGAGATTACTGAAATAACCATTGTGGAAAATTTCATTAAAATATTCCAAGCATCATTACGACCACTAATTATTCCGCAATCGAACTGTCGATGATAGCACCGGACTCGGCATACTCAGGAGTACCTATACTGTGATTTTGAACAGAATCGCATATATCAAGTTTTGTCTCGACTCTGGAAAAAATTCCCCTTATGCGTTTTTCGTAAACTCGATTTCTCTCGAACATTTGGTGGGTTAATTTCAATAATTAAATCCATCCATTAGAACATAACATGACTGAGTGAGGAGAATATCTTATTGTGTATGTGTGTGGGGTTGCGGGGGGCGGGTACTGTGGTGGGGTGCAGCAGTTGAATGTGTAGCGATTGTGTGCTTAGTGCTGTCTGCAAGAGCTATTCTCGGGCAATCCATTTAAATATTACATTGTGACACTGGCCAGTTGCTTCTGGTGTTATGGTACAGGGGTACCAAGTGACAGCACTAGGATCCCACTTCCTCTATCAAGGGATAAACAATTAAAATTTAAATTGAAAAAAAAAACATTCAAATAATGGGACCTACCGAACCTAAATGGCCCTAGAGCGGGCACAGGCACGTATGCATTGCGTATTCTTATAGATTGTGCTGCCAGGCGTACGTTATCTAGTGAATTTAGTCAATATTGTACAGTAACAATGGACCTAAGTGCAAACCTGTATTGTACATGTACTAAATGATTACAGTACTAAAATTGTAATGTCTATTGCAAATATAGCTTGTTTATACAGGTATTCAAATAAATTACTATCTTACAAGAATCCCTCCAATGTAAGTTATATTCACCCAGGTCGTTTGGGTGGCAAATTATGAGAAGAGCTTAGTCACTCTTAAGTAATGATAAATAAACACGCAGGCAGGCCTTCAGCGCCAACTGTCAAATCTTATCTCAAATAAATAAACAAACAAACGCCAGACATTCTGTCACCTCACCTCCCGCCCCCTCCCTCCCAGACAAAAGATTGGTGATTTCTTTATGTTTATTTTATATAATATCTCAGACTAAAGTTAGGATAATATAATTTGCATTGCTGAAATCCTTGCAAGACAGAGATTAATTTGAATATAAGCGTCATATATTTTGCTCAAGATATAAAAAATGTAGTACATTAGTGTACAATACTGTAGTACATTTTATAAAAAGTTTTTCAACTGTATTTTTGGGTAGATTTACATAAATTTCTTCATTTATTTTCATCCATTTACATGCACACACCATACTAAAAGAAACGTAAAATAAATGACCTTAGTGCAAAGCTGGAGTGCACATGTACTAATTTGATTACGGTACTAAAATTGTTATGTCTAGTGCGAATTACAACATGTTTATATTCAAATAAATCAGTATCTTACAAGAATCCCAGCTATGTTAATTATATTTTCCTAGGTCATATCACTGGCATTTTAAAAGGAAAGAAGCTTAGTAGGACTGTTAAATAAACACACAGAGACCTTCACCTCAAACTTATCACCTCAACCCCCCCAACCCCTCGCTGGGTGGCGGAGCCATCAGTCCCTCCCCCCAGCCAGGCTTTTAGGCTTACAGTTTTTATCTTATATAATATCTCAGACTAAAGTTAGGAGATTATAATTTGCATTGCTGGAATCCTTGCAAGACAGCCAATAATTTGAATATAAACGTCATATATTTTGCTCAAGAGATAAAAATTGTTGTACATTAGTGTACAGTACTGTAGTACATTTTATAAAAAAGTTTTTCAACTGTATTTTTGGGTAGATTTACATAGATTTCTTCATTTATTTTCATCCATTTACATGCACACACCATACTAAAAGAAACGTAATAGAAATAAATGACCTTAGTGCAAAGCTGGAGTGCACATGTACTAATTTGATTACAGTACTAAAATTGTTTTGTCTAGTGCAAATTATAGCATGTTTATATTAAAATTAATCAGTATGTTACAAGAATCCCAGCTATGTTAATTATATTCACCCAGGTCATTTCACTGGCTTTTTATAAGAGAGAAGCTTAGTCACCTAAGAACTGATAAATATACACGCGTTAGACCTGGGCCTGTGCCAACTGTCAAACGTACTACCTCCGCTCCCCCCACACCCCCTCGCTCGCTCCCTCCCTCCCTCTCCCCCATCTGCTTGGCGTTGCTGGAATCCTTGTAAAACAGTGAATAATTTTAATATAAACATCGTGTATTTTGCACAAGAGATAAAAATTAATCACCTGTATCACATTACAGTAGTGATTTAAGAGTAAAAGTGTATATGTACGTACAGTATATAGTATTCCACATACACGTAAGTATAAATAAAAAATTTATGTGATGATCAGACAACGTCCATTTCGGTTAACGTCACGTTTCCAAGAACGTATCTAGGACGTTAACCGGCGCATGACTGTACAGCATTCATTTTTATGCATTTTGAAGCTAAAGGACTGTACTTCAGATGGTAAGAGTGCACCATGAAGTAATGTACTGGAGTGTTACATGTTGACATGAAGCAACAAAACTCCCATCCGCTTATGGCTTTTTTTACTTTCATCGATATCAGTGTAGATCCCGCCACAACAAAAGAGAGACCGAGGGAGAGAGGGATTCCGCCTCATTGGCTGGAGGGCCGTGACACAGATAGCAGATGCTCACTGTCATTGGTCGAGACGGGGGAGGAGGCTGCAGGCCGGCCTCTGTGATTGGCCACCCACTCCTCTCACTCACTCACTGACGGGACGAGAGCACCTGATGACGTGAAAGCCAAGCCCGTAATTTCCTGTCTGCCACAAATCAATGTTCTACCCTATTTTCAAAGGGCTTTCAACCTTATTTACATGGAGCTTTCCAACAGAAAAACGGGTTTTGCCCGGGGTGGTCTGAATGATCCTTACGATGCGGGACGCCTCAAATGCAGTACCGGTAATGCTGCCTCCATGTGTTCCAAAGGCTTATGGGACCCATTTTCACACTCATAGCACAGTAAAGTTTATGGTGAAGCTTATCATGCAAAGGAATTTAAATTTTTGGGCCTGTGAAAAGGCATTAACATAAATATTATGAAGCATAAATAGGAAGAGTGTCCCATAAAGTGTGGATGACATTTTCACGAAAAAACATAATTTGAATAAACGTAAATTGAGGATTACCTGTAGTATATGAACGAGGTGTCAGTGTGGAAGAAAGCGTAAATTTGTGAAAGCTATAATGACTGAAAGAGGGTCTGCAGTATATGTAGATGGCCATAAATGACAACAGTTTTAGCTGTACTACCTTAGATGAAAAACTTTATACCTGATATTTTTGTTTTTTTTCAGTTTCACTGGGAATCGCTAGGCAGTTTCTCTCAGTCTCACAATAATATTATTAGGAGACACAGAGACACAGCTGTTTAGAGTCACTGTGGAACATCATGAAAATTGAGAACAAGAAAACTCTCACCTTTCTCACTGAAGAAGAATCTAGGATCAGACTCTTGGCCTTGTATCTCCAGCAGGCAGTTAGTTAAAAATAAATGAATGAATTGATTTGTCATTGATACAACTTATTATAACAAGTGGCTGTTGGCTTACCTTGGTCTCCAGCAGATGAGAGGCTCTATTCCTCTCTTTCCTGATGATAAAGGGTTGGCCTCTGACTTAAAAGAACAAGATAAAAGAGTTATTACAGCTTGCCAAAAAGCACTGAATACATTCTTAGCTATATAACAGACCACAAAAATATTTTAAAATATTTTTCCATCTATGACAGAAACCCATTTAGCCTCAAAATCAGTTCCCACTGCCCTTGTGTTCCTTCTTCTTTATAATAATGTAATGCCCTGTAACAGTGCAGGGGACTTGAAAGATGCCATAGAGGTGAGAATATTGAATGAATTTGAACTTCTCTTGCAGTGCCATATTTTTCAGTTATAAGTATGGTTCCCAGAAAAGTTCAGGTGAAAATTCATTGTCGCTGAAAGCACACAGTGCAAGTAACTCAGATTCACCAGATCTTGAGTGCTTGACAGAGATAAACCAGAAAAAAAATTGAATTTAGAACAGAAAATATCTTCAAAGATGTTGACTAAATTGTCCAAAGAAACAGTTTTAAAATGTGAGAGTGAAATGATTTCAGCAATAAAGTTTAAAATACAGAGTAAAGAAAATTAAAGTAAATCCAGTTTCAGTATCATGAAATTATCAGAAATTTGTCCTAACAAAGTATAATAGATTAAGATCTGTAACTGACATTAAGGCTTCATGATGGGAGGACAGCAGCAGTAGCTATATAAATAAAAATGCATTTCTCAGGTGTTTAATTTTATTTGATGGTCCAATTCTTGATAAAGAAAAAAATTTACTGTTAAGAGTGATTACTGCAAAAGACCCCAGACTGTAAAAAATAATACATGACTACAGTACTAAACTAATGTTTTCATTGTTTGATAGTCTTAAAAGTACCCAAGAATGAATATATACAGTACACACACAAGTTGGACCCCACTAATCCGTGACCCGATAGTCCGGGACAGTTTTTGAATCTGGTTGTCATTAAGTCTCCAAGACTGCCGCTTGGCCAGTTGCAGCATCACCATCGCCCGCCAACATCAACAACATTGTTTACGTCTGTCATAGTTCACTTCTAGTGGCTGTTGCCACAATTTTACCTTTAAATACTATAATTTACCTCTAAATATGCCTCCTAAGAGACCAGTAAGCAGTGGAAGTGGTTGTAATGTGGCAAAACGTAAGCAGGTGACATTAACTAATTTAGAAAAGGTGTCTATACTGAAGAAATCAGACAGTGGTACATCAGTCAGGGCCTTGTGTGCAGAATATAGTGTGGGTTCATTGACTGTGTACGATGTGAAAAAGCAACGAGAAAAAATCATGAAATTTTTTGCTGACACCAACAGCAAAGTAATCCAAAGCCGAAAAACTTTAAAAGAAGGTAAGCAAACACAGGTAGAGAGTGCTCTTATGCGGTGGTGGCCCCAGTTTTGTAATTGTGGGACTATTTCTGGAGAAGTGATCATTGAACAGGGTAAAATTTTTCACGAGCAGTTTAATATCCAGAAAGATTTTTAATATTCAAATGGCTGCTTCGCAGGTTTAAGTTGAGGCACGGGGTCAGTGTACATCATGTCTGTAATGAAAAGAAAAGTGCCAATGACACTGCTGCAACTGCTTACGTTGATGAGTTCGCTAATTTGGTGTCAAGTGAAAATTTATCGCCAGAGCAAATTTATAATACGGTTGGCCCGTCCACACTGCTGCTGACCTCCTGAGTTATCACCTCTACACCCCCTCGACCTCTCTCCCTCCCGAGTACACTCATCCGCCTCTACCGCCGTGGACCTTCCCGTGTGTTGATGTTGTCGTCCACCCAACTGAGGTATATGCTCAAACTTAACTGCCTTGAGCAGATTAATGATGTCGCTTTCTCTCTAAAGACCTCCCACCCTCCTATCCTCGTCTACTGTGATGGGTCTGTTACCACGCTGGGCAGCGCTGGGGCAGCTGCGTGGATTCCTGAGCGCCAGGCCTGCAGGAAAATCAGGGTCCACGACTGGGCCTCCTCCACTGATGCTGAAAGCATAGCCATCCTCGCGGGCATTCATGAGGGGGCGACCTATGCTCGCACTGAACGCCGGAACCTCCTTATAATCAGTGACAGCACTTCTGGCTAGCGAGGCTCAAATTACCCTCCCCCTCCTCCCCTGCCGCCCAACACACCCTAGCCGCCGTTGCCGGGCTAGAACAAACTGATGACATTCGTGTCAAGTTTCTTTGGATCCCGTCACATATAGGAATAACTGCCTGTGACACTGTTGATCGGCTTGCCAAAGAAGCTACACAAGAAGAAGATATTGAAGCCACTCTCGCCCTCTCCCTGAATCATCTCAAATCTCGCATACACGCCACACAACGAGAGGCATTCAACGAAAATTGGATACACCTGAAACAACGGGGTAGCATCACACTATGCCACTATAACCGGTGACGACAACCGCCACTACAAAGAATATCAATCCCTGACTCGATCTCAACAGCTTATATACATGAGACTGCGCCTAGGGTACAGGTACCTATGGGAGTACATTGGCAACCCTGAGCCTCACCGCACTGTTTGTAAACTTTGTGGCCAACCCGACTCTCACACCTTCTCTCACTACATCCTCACTTGCCCTATGACCTCCTCCTATAGGTCCCCAGCCGTTACCAACACCTCTTCCCTCCCAGACCAGATATCCCTCCTCCTAGTCACAGGCCTGGCATTTGACATTATTAGGGACCTGCCACTCTTTGCCATAAACAGATGAAATGTATCGGGAACTTTCCCCCCATACACTCATCATTCTCTCACTTTATGTAACTTGAGAAAACCTATGACCCTTCAGGCTTTTACGCCCTTAATGTACGAGTCATAAAGGCAAGTATGAACTTTTCATACTTCCCTGTTGGGCGCTGTAAACGCTTCTGCGCTTCACCTTGCACAGGATGTAAGGGGGTGCCCAATAAACTAGCCCCCTCGGGGGCAAATCTGAATCTGAATAATATGGTTGAAACCGCTCTTTACTGGAAATGCATACCTCACAAGACCTTAGCCACAGATACGGAACCTGCACCCACTGAAATAAAGGAACCGAAAGATAGAGTGACTGTTCTAGGTTGCAGTAATGCAACCCTTGTGCCTTTAAAGGGATTAAAATATTTCCCGTAATTTACCGGGGCAACAAGAAGGGGTGGATGACATGCATAATATTTCAAGTGGTATGAAAAGTATTTTATACAGAGGCGAGGGCTCATTGTAAAAGTGTTGGGCTGGGGGATAATTGCAAAATTATGCTCATTCTGGATAATTGCTCAGCCCACCCTAAAGCTGAGTATTTGGTGAAAAAAGTTTTTTTCTAAAAACCAGTTTTTGTGATATACCTCGGAATGCGACGTCAGCAATGTTACCTAGGTATGTTAATTCCTAGCCAGTTCGCCAGGCCAACATACAGGCAAGTAAAACATCTAATAATTACTTAATCAGTAATATTAGGAGGACACGTCACTACCTGGCATTTAATTGCAATTCTCAAAACCCCCTCCTTCACCCCTCACCATACGCATCACGACCTTCATCTCTTGCCTCAGAGCTAGCAGTAAACAAAAGTCAACTCTCGAGGGGTGGAGATGGGTGGGTTATCGGCGTCGCATTCCGAGCTATATCACAAAAACTGGTTTTTAGAAAAAAACTTCTTTTTGTTCAAGCTGGAATGCAACGTCAGCAAGAATACCCGAGCAGGAGGTGGAGAGGGAGGTGATTTTGCATACAAGGCTCCGCTGACTTAGGTCCAGATTATGTTATATACCGTTTGGAATATTTCCAAAATTAGGAACATTTACCTGAAGGTAAAATGTTAATTTACTCAAAAGGATACTCACTTTATTCTGATTGTGGAGATTGACTAGGTGGGAGAAGGGAACTCAGCACCACCACATTTGAAGCATCTCTCAGAGATAGATGAAGATAACTGTCTTTGAAAATTTTGAAGATCTCCAAAAGTCCATTTCCTTGATCTGACTTAGACTCATATGCTGCAGAAAGGCCACAGATCCTGCATATTTCCTAGTGTCATGTGCCAAAAATTTCTTGCCAGGGTCCGCTTGATTCACTAATTGAGATAAGGATTTTGTCATTTGACTAGGAGATAATTTCATACCATCCCAAGGTGAGAAAACATAGGGGCCTCGATTAGGGAATCTGGTTAACCATTCCTGAAGATTTTTAACTGGGCACAATATATGAGGAACCCGTTTCATCCATTAGGCGTTTTATCCAAATAGGTTGAGCTTGGAAATCTTCCCTTTCATTTTTTCTTAGGATCTCCGTAGGAAAAAGGATAACATCCTCGTCAGAAAATACCAATAATGATGGACTATTGGAAATTGAAATCAGTTCACTGATTCTCATACCCGTTGCTATTGCTAGAAGGAAAGCTGCCTTCCGGAGTAATTTATCCCTGTTCAGATTTATATTGTAATTACCCGGTAGGCCCCATAAGAAGATTAGTAACTTTTTCCAGAGACCAAGGCGGGATTCTCATGGGGCGAGGAGGTCTCTGAATGAAAAAGGACGATCTTAGCATTTGATAAAGCCTTGGGTTCAAAGTAATATTAAAACCACAAGCCAGAGGGTCAACCAATGCTGATTTATAAGATGCAATTGTCGATCCTTGAAGGCCTTTAACTCTGAACAGAAATTCTAAGAATTCTAACACAACTGTTTCCGATAATGATTCTGGAGTTGTTAACTTGATAAATTGTTGAAAAAGATTACAAGCTTTCTCATATTGAATAGAATTTTGGGGTCTATGACCTGCTAATACTTGGTTAGCTATATTGGAATCACCCAACAACCTATTTAAACTTTTTTGAGAAACCCCAAGAGTGAAGTGCCAAGGATATCTCGAACTGAGAATGTAGTACCTGGTCTAAACATCCTTGTTGCAATTGTAGCGAATTCGGGCACCAGTCCAGCAGATCCAGGCACCAAGGTTGTAGGATCCAATATGGTGCAATTAAGAGGACCTTGCCTCGGAAGGATCTGAGTTTGTGAACCACTTTGGGCAATATTTTTACAGGTGGGAACAGATACAGTGGGGTATGCTATAACGAACGGATCCTACTACGAATATTCCTATAACGAACGGTTTACCTATAAAATTGAGAATGCTATAACAAACGAAACTCCTACAACGAACATTATTTAAAAAATATTTTTTTTTTTTTTTTACTAATTTATTGTTTTTTTATTACAAGTATTAATGATATTCTTTATTTCAGTGGTTTAGATGCATATTTATGCACTTTTTTACAATTTTTACAATTTTATATTACAGTATATTTTTCAGTGTTAAGTGGTGTATTTGGGGGCCTGGAACGGATTAATCCTATAACGAACAAGGTTCTAGAACCAATTAGATTCGTTATAGCATACCCCACTGTAGATTGAATTCCAAAGGTTCCAATCTAACAGGGGAGGGTGCCTTAACCAAGGCCATGTGAGACCCCCTTTGATTGTCTTGTAAGCCCATATGGAAGAAGTCCATCTGTTCTCCCAACCCCCTAGACGACCCAGCTGTCTGGCTTCATTGGAAGGGGGAAGTTGCTGAGGTGGTGGAATAAGGTCTCCTTCCGCTTCTGAACAAACGGCCACCTCTATTACGTCTTTGATTATTTTCTCCTCTAAAATTTCCCCTAGGTTGATAACTGAACCGAGCAGCTGGTCCTGTTCCCCTGCAAAACCTTCCTCTCCTAGGTTTCCGAAAGGTCTGAGGGCTCCCGAGGACATTAATATTAATAGTATTCTCAAAAGATGATCTATAGTTAACCAATGATTGTTCACCAAACAAAGCAGGAGAAAGAGGAGAAGAACCTAGCAACAAATATGCGCTACCACTTGAAGCATTATTTGTTGCTTGTTTCCTTAGCTGGACTTTCAGTCTTAGGGCTTTCAACAAATGAGTTGTACATTGTACAGGGAATATGGGATTCCTTGTAAAGCAGCAGCAAAACATTTGTCCACTTCTGAATTTTCTTCATAGTCCAGCACACACTTAGTTAATAACTGACACACAGGGCCGGCGCTACCCACTAGGCGAACTAGGGAATCGCCTAGGGCGCCAACATCTGGGGGCGCCACAAATTCAGGGCAAACTTGGATAAAATTAAAAATGAAGGGAACTGTGGTGGACACTGTGGTGGAGCCGTGGAGGGTCGGAGCAGGATGTTAGAAGGGTGGGGGGGTCGGAGGGAGGCGAGGGTAGGTAGACGGTAGCCGACTGTGTTTTCTTTTTTAATATTCGTTAACCCCCCGGAGGAACTAACCCGGGTCCTGTCCTTTAGCGGCCAGGAGAACTGTCGAGCAGTGACCTGAAGGCTGACATCTGAGGAACCCTTCTCCCAACCCCACCATCCCCTCCCCTCCCTTACTGCCAGGGCGGCTGAGCCGCCCCTTCCCTGCCTTTGTCGGGATGAGGCAAGGTTACCTGACCTCTGAAGTTTGACCTCGCATAACATAATCCCACTGAGACTGGCCAGCGGCCAGAGCCGCCAGCCGCCAGGCAAATAGTAACCTGGAACAACTTGATTAGTTGGAGATCAAGATTCAAGCTGTCCAGACTACTCACAGACACCAGTGACCAGGCCACTTCAGTCCGAGTCAGTCATCTCCAAAAGTGTGGTGCAGTGGCAACAACTTCAACAGCTGGCTATCCTGCTAAACAGTAAGTTGAAACTTGAAACTGTCTTATTATTTTTATAGTGTGTAGTTATTTGATTTCTCTTGTACTCTGTCTATAATGCTGTACACAGGGATATACCTTAGCGAGTCTTTGTTTCAATCTTAGTGCTTCTCGTCATTTCATCAAGTTTTATCATACGTGTGTTACGATGTGTACTAGTGGACGTATGTACTGCGTGAGTGTGTACTAGTGATTGTATTTTTTCAACAATAATTTGATATATGTTTTGTAGAATATATTTGGTTATCTATCCATTACAGTAAAAGCTAATCTCCAGTTTCACGATTGTCAACATTACAAATAATTGTCCACTAAATTTTTATTACAATAAAAGACTTATTTATTTATATACTTATTTGTTTGTCATATAATATCGTCTACAATAAGCTCCTATATAATGTAATTTCAACACATACACTAAATAAAATTCACCTAACAAATTAATATGTTTTATATAGGTAGTAATGGCGTACAATAGGAACTCAAAACCAAATACCAAGAAACAAACCAAATGTATTAAAAAAATTTTTACATCATTAAATATAAAATGGGTGAACGCTTATTGTACACGACGTAAATGTAAATAATTTTTTAATGTGGCTTGGTCAGAGTTGCAATTATTTTTATTCATAACTGTTACATCTCTCCATTAAGCTTTTTCTATTTATACTTAAGATGTCAATTTAATATATTGTCCGACCAATGACTGGTCACAACTCACAAGTATCTTATTTTGCACTACATGTATATAATAATGATGTAATAATAGTAGGTTATAACTCGCAGGAGGCTGGAGCGAGCTAAATGCTTATATGTTATTATTTTTTAAAGATTACCCTAAAATTAAAATAATAACTAAAAATCGTTTCATTGACATTTACGTCAAGGATTTATTGACTTAATGTAATAACAATAATGGGTTATTTGCATGGATGAAGTAATAAAGCCACAAGATGAAAATGATGTTATCAGTGGTGTTTCGAGAGTTAGAAACAATGTAGTAATGGGTTACTGTACCTACATTAGCTTATCAAAACTTTCAAGGGGGCGCACATCTCAAGGCTTGCCTAGGGCGCCAAATCATCTTGCACCGGCCCTGCTGACACATCATAATTGCAGACCAAACATCTGCTGCCAATTTCCTAATTTTAAATTCTTCAAGCAGCAGTGAAGGGGCAACTGGTTTCAAATTTTTTTCATAACTTATATCAACATATTTTGGAGCCGACAAATACTGGGAAAGTTCATAGAAGGAACTCTTTTCGTCATTAAATTGGAACTTCAAAAAACTAAACTAGTGAGCATTCCTGTCAGCGGGAATGAATGTTAAGTCTTTCAATAAATTAGCCCAGAATTCATCTACTTCAGAGATCATCTTTGGGCAAATGTCAGGCCAAGAAAGTGTAGTATCACCCTCCAAAAACAAAGAATGATGACCCAAAGTTGCTTGTCCTTCCTGTCTCTTTGTAGTTGCTGAGATATCAAGAAGCTTAGAGACATTTTCATAAAATATTTTGAATAAGGAATCCACAGATTCTTATGTAGTAGAAAACAAAGAAGACTTAGGTCTTACCAATGTTATCCATGGCCTGTTAGGATCACCTTTACACTCAATGTTATCCAGCAGCTGTGTGGCAGTCGACAGCAGCCTGTTTCCACTCATAGTAACCAACACTTTTGCCCCAGGTCGAAGTGGTTGCCAAGATGTGGATAGGATGAAGTAAGTCTCAACAGGTTCTTCCTGCTCAAGAGACTGAATACTGAACTATAATTAGAACCAGGCTCATCGTCCTGATCCTGGAATCAACTGAGATCAGATTGAGTAGATAGAGGTTTTTGTAGACTTCCTACTGCCCCATTGTCTGGAGGGTCCAATAACTTATTTTTCTTAGCAGAAGCAGGCTTGTCTAAGTGGGGATTAAGTCTTTTACCTAACACCAATAAACCTAAACTTTCTGCCATCTTGGGATCTTTCCATTGTTGTACATTCAAAAATTTACTCTTCAAGGCCTTATTCCACCTATTTTTAATTTGTAATTGCAATAAATCTTTCTTATCACCTGTAGCTTGATGAAATTGAAAAATTTGATCATAACAAACTGCACAATCCATTGGTGAAAATAGGTTATTTGAGACACAGCTGCCATGAATTATGCAAGCCACATGAGGATCTATCTTAGTAATCCAAGTCGCTGTACATTTTTTATAATTACATGTAGTATGGCCCCCTTGGGTCTTGGGTGAAACTACTACTACTGAATTCAAATTCTCTACTGACAGACAATTCCTTGAATGTAGTGCCTGAGCTGAACTTTCTAGTCCTTGTAGCTCATCACTCAATAGTATCTCCTCAGGGACAGTTCCATAGTCTCCTCCATCATCCATAGGCCTGGACTCCTGACCTTCATCCTCCAGTTGCACATCACTCATCTGAACTAGGAGGACACCGAGTCACATTATATCATTATAAAAAAATAAGGGAGAAAGCATTTTCTCCCAAACTTAATCAATATGACTCATAAATGTTATATTATTAGTACCGTAAGTTAATTCATTAAGATCTCTTATGGATATACAAGTCACTCGTTTGACAATTATAAACAAATAACTCACTATGTCGTATCTCCCTCCCGACTCTTATATCAAGTATCCCTTAACTCAATGATTTTTTTTTTTTTTTATAAAATAATTTCATTCAGAACATTTTATTTAGAGGGATCATCAAGATCTTTATTTGTTGCCAATCAGGGGCACAGACATTATCCCCCAATTAAAAACTTAAGGGAAAATTCCTACGTGCGCACTATCACCCGGCAGGGTTGACAGTGCTCAGACGCTAACATAGCGCTCTATTGGCAACAACGTTCACCTTTACTCTAGCAATATTTATTGGGTTGAGAATTCCACCCTGAATTGTTCTCATATAACCCATAGAAGGATGTAAAGTCCATTTCAACATAACTCTAGATTGCTAGGAAGACCGGAAGGTCAACATTCCGGAAGGAACGCTAAGTCTAGCAGCCTGGCTAAAGTTCGTCTGGAAAGACTGAACCCGCTACCGAGACATCAAAAAAGCCGTTTTTTCTAAAAAAACAGTTTTTGTGATATAGCTCGAATGCGACGCTCAGCAAATGCTACCTTGGTATGTTAATTCCTAGCCAATTCGCCAGGCCAACATACAGGCAATTAAAACATCTAATAATTACTTAATAAGTAATATTAGGAGGACACGTCGCTACCTGGCATTTAATTGCTATTTTCAAAGTTCTTCCCTCATCCAGCCACTATGCGCACTGCGAAGCTCATCTCTTGCCTCAAAGAGAGCAGTAATTAAAAGTCAACTATCGAGGGATGGAGATGGGTGGGTTATGGACGTCGCATTCGAGCTATATCACAAAAACTGGTTTTTAGAAAAAATGGCTTTTTGTTCAAACTCATGAATGCGACGCTCAGCAAAAATAACCCGAGTAGGAGGTGGAGAGGGAGGTGACTTTGCATACAAGGCTCCGCTGACTGAGGTCCTGATTATATTATAAACTACAGTCAACCCTCGCTTTACGCGGTCCCACATTCCACGTTTACGCAGTACCCTGCCGAAACCAGGATGCTCACATTCCGCGGTGCGTGTACCCCTTTACGCGGAGAGTGACTGGCTCGACGCTATTTTCTAGATTCGCCTGCTCCCGCCTCTGCCTGGGCAAGCCGCGCGGTAAGGTTGTGCAGTGCATGTCTCTGTTGCATTATCAGTGACGTCATATGACGTATCGGACTGTGATTGGCCATGCATCCCTACCTCCCTCCGCTGCTAGCTGTAATTGGTTTACAGTAATATGACGTGTCCACCCGAGGGAGGGAGGGAGGAAAGACGACGCTTGACCTAGCCGCGGCAATTTCATCCCTCCAGGCCACACCGTGTAATCGTGCATCCATTGTTCTGTAAAATGGCTTCCACCGGACCACCGCCCCCAGAGAAAAACCTTTCCTTACCTGGACCCAGCCGCCCTAAGCCAAAGAAGACACGACGTTCCTTAAGCTGCAAGGTGAAGTACAAGATCATCCAAGAGTTGGAGAAAGGAACAAGACAGGTTGATTTGGCGCGCCAGCATGGTGTGAACGAATCTACGATCTGGACGATAAAGAAGGATGCAGCCAAGATAAAGGAGCACATGAACATCACAAAGTCTACAGGTGCTTCTATGATCAAGTATTTCCACAACCAGGTGCTTCTCAAGACGGAAAAATTACTTGTGAGCTACTTGGTGCGTCAGGCGCGACGGAACATGGCGGTCGACACGCGCTCTGTTAAGGAGTACGCATGTGAACTGTATGCTGCAGTGTCACGAAAGATGGGAATTACAGAGCCCAAACCCTTTAATGCTTCCTCTGGGTGGTTACAGAGGTTTAAGAAGAGGAACAAGATCACCAATATCAACATTGGTGGTGAAGAAACTAGTGCTGACCGTGTTGCGGCTAGGGAATTTCCTCTGTTTTTACTTGAGATTATGGAGGAAAGACAGTACACCGACGACCAGGTGTTTAACATGGACGAATCTGGTCTTTTTTGGAAAAAGCTACCTTCCAAGACCTTCGTTGTGAAGAATGCCAGCAAGATTCGGGGCCGGAAGTTGCAGAAGGAGAGCATCACCGTCCTGTTTACCACCAATGCCTCCTGCACCTGTAAGCTCAAGTTATCGGTGATCCACACAGCACGCAAGCCGCACGCCTACAAGAGCATGGACATGATCAAGCTAAATGTCCACTGGCTGACCACACGTAAGGCGTGGATGTTCTCTACACTGTCCCTCTCCTGGTTTGATGACTCTTTCGTTCCCGATGTGAAGAAATTCTGTGAGCAACAGAATGTGCCATTCAAGATTTTGTTGCTGCTGGACAACGCACCAGGACACTCGCCCCTACTGTTAGATCGTCACCCCAACGTAAAAGTGGTCTTCCTTCCTCCCAACACTACGTCTATATTACAGCCCATGGACCAAGAGTTAATCTGTAATGTAAAAGCTGCATTCTCTACTAAAAAATTCAAGCTCCTGAACGACTACACCAACACCAGGGAAGAGTTGAGTAACCTGAGTGACACCACCACCAATAGCAAGAGCGAAGACGACGAGGATCAACAGTTGGCAGAGCAACAAGTACTTTTAAAACAATTCTGGAGAATATTCAACATCAAGAAAGCTGTGGACTTCTTGGTGGAGGCATGGGATCAGCTGTCTGTAGCAACTGTTTGTCACGCATGGAGACATGTGTTGCAAGGCATTCCGGCCGTTAGGCAGAGTCAATCTGTGACTAGTGAGGTTCAGACTGTTGCAGTAGCAGTGGACCTTGCCAGAGAAGCTGCGCAGAGTGTTACAGCTGCAGGCTTCTCCGAGACCACCAACAACGACATCCTGGAGGTGATAAGGGGTCCTGATGTGACTACCGACGAGACGGTAGATGATGATGACATCAGTGAAGAGGGAGGTGGTGCATCATCCCAAGAAGAACACCGCTTATCCCATAGTAATGTTAGGGGTGCCATCGAGTGTATCGAGAAAGTCAAGCTCCTCCTTTCCGACGACCCTGACACAAACAGGTATGAAATCTTCACTGCCCAGCTGTTGCAGACTATGGAGCCCTACTTCAAGGTTTATCACGACAACATAAACACCAGCCGTCAGCAAAGCATAACAGAGTTCTTCGCCCGCAACCCACCACAGCCAGCCCAAGCCAGTGATAGTGACAGAGGTAGAGATAGTGATGATGACTTTGAGGGATTTATCAGGGAGGCCCTGACAAGTGTGGATGACAGTGATGGTGACTCACCTGAGGGCCAGTAGCCTCCATTCCCGTACGCCGACCCATCTCTTCTACTAACGTAAGTGTTAACCCCAACCTTTATTTTTCCTAACTTAACCTTTATTTTTCCTAACCTAACCTTTATTTTTCCTAACCTAACCTCTTCTATATTAATTGTGTGTGCATACCATCATAAAGTTAAGATAAAATTTTTACTACAACATAGTTGTGTGTCGTCAAAAAGTGGAGTTTGGGGGTCAGCCCGGTCTCTATTTCAATTAATCCCAAATGTTATGTTGTTCACTTTACGCGTTTCTCACTTTCCGCGGTACCCTGTGGGTTGAATTAACCGCGTAAAGTGAGGGTTGACTGTATACAGTCAGTCCCCGACTTACGACGGGGTTAGGGACCGACATCCGGGTCGTAAGTCGAAAATGCGAAAATAATACATAGAAAATCTGAAATGGGTGTCTCTTTTTATTCTCAGCACTACGAAACTCTCACTTTTATGCTTGCCAGCCAATTTAAAGGGAATTACAAACAAAAATTTTGTCAGTACACAGCACACTCACTTATGTCGGGACTCGAAAATACGTAATTTGACAAAATTTTGCTACGACTGCGGCAGTCGTATGTCAGGGTGGTCGAAAGTCGAGGAGTACCTGTACAGTATATACAGTACCTGCATTGTCTATACACGTGCTGAACTGTTTGCCAGCATAGTATATACAGTATGCTTGCCAAGGTAATTGTAAACATGTATGAAGATTGGACTGAATAAATATTATTATATTTTTATTATATAAGAATACTCATATCTTTAATAAATACAGTACAGCACATTAAAAGGAAATTGGTTACTTTTTTGTGGCTATAACTCCTTCATTACACTTTGGCATTATATTTCCAAACTTCATCAACTACCTCCACACCTTCTCTTCCATGAATTTTCTGCACTATTCCCCTTGCTAGTGGGAAGTTATACTAGTCTTTCTGGAAATTAACAATATTACTTAATTTGTACTTAAATTGTTTTACTCTGATAGATGTAATTATACACCAAACCTTACTTTCTCTCTTCCTTACCTGTCAAGTGCACTACTTACATAACCAAAATCAATATTTCAGATAAAATTCTACAGCTATTCCTTTAAAAAAATTCTTGTGTGCATGGCAATGCAGTATTAATTGTTTTTCCTTATATTCCACAATTCTAAAATAAAAAATGTAGCAAAGATAATCATAAAAGTTTACCTATGAGAGACTCTTATCTACCTTATCTAAGCATATACAAACTCCAGTTGGACAGTCTGTTCACTGGTGGGGGGTGCCTGAGATGAGGGTCTAACTCCCTCATTCGTTGAGCCACAAAGGACACATCACCATTACCACCACCTCTAATCCTGTTTACCACTCCTTCCGTAGTTAACTGAGGACCAAATTCAGGTTCCTCATTGTGTAAGGGCACTGATGCAGGCCATATTTCAGCTTTCTTTCTATCCATTAGTGTCAGAAGAGCAGAAAAACTTGTCTGAAGACAAATAGCTTCACGATCCATCTTGAAGGTGACTAAAATGGTGCACAGAGCCATGACAGATGCAGTCATACCATTAGCTGTAGTAAGCAATTCGTAAAGAGCAGAAACTAGCCCTAGATCTTCATATGCACCTCCTTCTTTTGTGCTAAATTTCTTTCGTTCTAATTTCTTTTTGTTTTTTGAGGAACGAAACGTTTTCCCCGTGTGTGAGGTTCCAGTACGAGAGCCAGTGGCATGACTTCTAGAATAAGACATTCCTGTAACTGTACTTGTGTCTGAATAGAGATCACAATCAAGCTGACCTTCACAATTTCCCTCTAACATATCAAGGTGCTGCTTCTCTTTACTTTCCCGCACAACAGCAAGTCTCGAACAGTATTGTGTAAATATACTCGCCAACCTCTCTATTTCTGCTGTGCAAAACCTGTACTGTTCTTCAGCACCTGGCTTAATGTTGGTGTCCACAAGATCTAAGCGATGATATTTATAAGCCACTCTGAGTGCATCATCCCACTGACTACCTTTTACTAGACAGTCCAGTGCCTCCTCTTCATTTTTAAGATATTCCTCATAAACCCATGCAGCATCTACATAATTATTCCTGTTTTTAAGGGATTCCACTAGAGTGCAACAGAGAACATTCATCTCCTCATTATTAAAATTAAGCTGTGCTCCAACAATAAGGATCATTTTCCAGTTTCCAGCCTTCTGGTAAGCATTTAGAGCATCGTCAAGCTTGTCGGCACGTGTGTACATGACTCCCGCTTCATTGTAGTACTGTTTTGCCATGAGATAAATCCCATACCTTTCACAGACAGCTTTGTTCATTTCAGAAGATGGAGGAAATATTTGTAAAGCTTCCTTGTATAATTTTTCTGACACAATAAGATTAAGACATTCCTCAGCATGATCATCTGAGTCCCTCAAACATTCTAAGGCCTTCTGATGCCTCCTCAGGTATACATTGATCTTGAATTTTCTATAGTTTTCTTCAAATTGTTTCAGTTCATTCAGGAAAGGGAGATATTCTTTGGGATCCTTCTGGGACTTCTCAGCAACCATCATGACTAGATCAAAGTCGTATGTCCCGAGGGCAACATCATACAATTCATTAACATCGGCAATGTAGAGTAGATGTCTCAGTCCTTCCTCTGCAGATACCTTAAACTTCTTGTCCTTTATATCCTTTATTTCTTGGATCTTTTTCAGAGCAACATCCATCTGACTGCTTGTCATTTTAACATATGAAGTCAGAATCGGCAGGAGAAATTTTTCCTCGTCAACAGAAATCATTGCCTCTCGAAGAGCTTCACACACCATGTCAATCTTACCACCCGACGCCTCGGTTTTGTTATCATGATGCTGTCGATTACTGTAGTTGAAAGAGTACGTTGTAGTAGTAAAATCAACTTCACTCAAACTAGCTATAAATAAGTCTATCCGATGAGGATTATCAACATTTTGCACAAAGTGAGTAATATTTGCCAGAAATTCTGCTGGATTATGATCATATATTAGATTCAAGTCTACTCGTTGCTTTCTTATAATGTCCATTGCTTGATAGTACTTGTGCTCATTTAGGAGTTGTTTCAGTGTGTGAATTGCCAGGGGGCGAGGATTCACTACTTCAAGATTGCCTCGAGGCATTTGTAGGACCACTCGGGTATCCTGAGGCACGGCCGTCACAATACGGGATCCTCTTTCTACTTTTCGTGACCCTGCTACACCACAGTCTTCTGCACCTCCTGCCACTCGTTTACTCATGTAACTTTCCATAAGAGGCATCACTTCAAGGATGTGGTTGGTTGTCGTCACCAGCAAATGATCGGTGTGGATGTGATATGATGTGCAGTTGGCTAAAAGTTGATTATATCCCCAATATAATCGATTTCTACAAGTTAACCCTAAGGGCATAAACTGTGACCCATCTTTGACTGGACAAAGACTGACTTGCTCACAGACACTAGGAAATCTAATATCTTTTCCATTTACACATAAAGGTTCAATCATCCGTGTCTGCAAATCAAGTTTAAGTAGTGATCCACATTCAAGTTGAAGGACAGCAACAGTACCATCAGGAGCAGGAGAAATACTGACGATTGAGACTTCTGTGGGCAAGACTGCCTTTACTATTACTTGTGCTGGCTCAGATCCTATACCCTGAAGATCCATAATTACAACAGAACAAGCATCGTCTGTCTTGTAACACGCTAGAAGAGTGTTCTTTGCTGCCCAGACCCAGCTGCAAAATTTAGAGAATTCTAAGTCCAACATAATCTGTTCAGGGTCCCATTCTATTTTGTGTTGAGCAATTACTCTGTGAACTTTGACCTGAACGGAGTAGCCGTTTCCTCCAGCACCAGTTACCCTCACACCACAGCCATAATCATCTAGAATATCATCAGCATGAGCCTGGGTTAAGAATGTTAAAGTTTCTGATCCATGAAATACACAAAGGTTGTTACTATTACAACCAGGGGGATCTAAAGTCTCAAGAAACCCTGAATCTTCGACACACTGAGAGTTATCTGGCGAAGCTTCACAGACCTTGACAACTGGTGGAGCAAACATGACAGCATTTATCTGCCCTGTGAATGTTATCTCATATGCTGACATTGGAGGGGGTATGCCTGACTGCCTGAATGGTGTCATGAGTAATTTTTGGCCATCAATCACTGCAACATGAGCAAGATCTAAAGGACCAAACCCACAGGACTTGTTGGTAGTTACCACCCAAGTGTAGTGGTGGAGATGGTTAAGAGTTAGCAGATGTAGCAGGAGAGGGTTCTCATTATCCCAAGATAAATATCTTACTTCTTCTTTGAAACTCAGCTCTTGTTTAAGGTACCAATGGTAGTTCCCAACTGTCCATAATTGAATAACAGACTTTGCTGAGTGCCACCTCTCAGTTCCTTCAATAGGCTTCAGCCAAACTAAAAGAATATTAGAATCTTGATTCCAGGCAACATCTTTTAGAAGCATCTCAGTGGATTTGAAGGGCAAAGGAAATTCGCCATGTTTAAGGCCATTTTTTTCAAAAAATATTATCTCATGCTTGTTTGAAAGCCTCCGGGAAGAGGCAATCAAACTACCTGAGGGTTTCCAGGAGACAACATTTTCTAACCCATCCACATCTTCACTGGTGTACTGTAAGATTCCCTCTCGGTTGAACACTCGAAGACAACGACTATCTGTATCTTGTCTAACATAACTTACTACAAAGAGCTGGCCATCACCTCGCCAACTAATTCGTGGCCTGCGGTCATCTAAAGGATGGACCGCTTTAACTGTACGCTTCACAACCTTGGCTGCTTCTTTACCCTCTGAACCGTGGAACTGAGTCTCTTTCTTCCCCCACCCAACATTGATAAATTTGTTCTCTCCAAAGTCATCTTGATTGAGGGAATATTCAGCAATGGCATCAAAAATTGCTGTCATAACTACTACTTTTGCATTATTGGTCACTAGAATGAGAAGTTCTTGATCAGGGCTCCAGCAAGCAGCATGTATCCCAGCATCAACACTCCCGACGACCTCCACCTGCAATATAAACAACTGTGTGTCTATTCTACTAAACCAGTTTAACAAAGAACAAAATATTATTCGTCAAAACACATTCACAATGATTTTCCTTTTCCTACAAGAACACCTCTGTTGCTCACAAACACACACACTAGCTACCCTTTCCTACCTCTTCTTCATTAGTTGAGTCACATTCTTTCAACAACTTGAATATGTGAACACAAATATTTATTATAAGAAGATTATAGTAAGGGTTTTTGAGATGCTGGGATTTGGTGTAGCAAATTTAACAAGTAAAATTACTGATGAACGAGATACTGGAGTGATGTTAAGTGAGAAATTTAGGAAGGTGATAGGCTATGAGCTGAGAAGTACCACTAAGGGAAGGCAGGTACGGCAAGCTTAGAGGTAAAGAAAACACTCTGAGTTATCAGTTGTTTGATACTTCCTACTTTCACTTATGGCGGTGAAATGTGGACTTGGAATGAACCAGAATATTCAAATTTTAAGCTTCAGAGTCACTCAGATGGCTGGAGAGTCACCATAATGTGAGCAAATATGCATGAGGAGAAACCCACAGTAGTAGACAAAATATTTAAATACACATTTCATTTACTACCGAGATGAATTCCCTGAGAGCTACATCTGGGTTTAATGAAATACTGTAGTGAAGTAATGGAATGTTTGAAATGGTAGAGAAGGCAGAGGATGTGAGGTGTGGAGGCCTGGAATGAGCAAAGGTCTACTGAAGTAGTTTGGACATTTGAAAAGAACACAGGGGCAATAAAGCAAGTGTGTTGGGTAGAGAACAGGAGCTGACTATAGGAACACAGAGAGAGCAAAGGCGAAATATAGTGAGAGGGCAGCCTGGAGGCTTACAGATGGCAGGAGTGAGGTGTCGTAGATAAAAATCATGAAAGCTGGAAACACTGGGGAAAAGAAGGTTAACTACCACCATTAACATTATCACAAGTACTGTACCAAAGGATCTGGAGATACAGCACAAACGGATAAATTTAATATTATTCATCAGTCTGGTGAAAATACAGTACAATCTAGTTTTATATCACGGGTTATTGTGGTAAATTAAAGCCACATTGATCAGGCAATGAGAAATTTCTCACACATGAACTAACAGATTGATTAAGCCAACAGTTTCCACAATATAGCTAATTCTTTTAAATAATCTGGATCCCCACAAAATAGACATTACCTTAATACTGTACTGTACTATTCAGATTTTCCTGATGGCAAGTGGGACACCAAGCCATTAAGTAATAACAGCTAACCCACACAAGCACGGAAAACAGCTGTAAATTGCTTCACACGTCTAAATTTGTTTTGCTTCACTCGAGGAGAGAGACTGACTCCCATTGTCTAAAAAACTTCCAAAGGAATTTAGAAAGGTGAACAAAGTGGTTATGTATTACTATGACCAAACCCTCAGGGATAAATGAGTCAGTTCCACTTCATGATTCAAACAGTCACAGCACCAAACACTACTCATCCCTGATCCTTCAAGAAACTCACAAGTACGGAACTGTAATAAACACCAAGTACTGTCGTAATATTAAGACCAAAGAGTACTAAAAACAAAATATAATATCTTCTCAGCATTCATCCATCCAAAACAGACGTCATCACCGTTTTCTGATCATCTTCCACACTTGTGTCGGTTAGCCAGTGGCGTAGCTAGAGTGTGTGCCGCCCGGGGCAGCCCATGAGTTTGCCCCCCCCCCGTGCCCCCACAAAAAATACAATGGAAATGTAAAAAAGTAGCAACTTAATCTAAAATTACAGACTCAGAGTACAGTGAAAATGGATGTCTGACATAAGCCCCCCCGACGAAAGCCACCCAGACAAAAGCCCCCTACTTTGATCGGGGTGGCTTTTGTCTGACAACCCTAACCTAACCCAACCTAACCTAACTTAACCTAACCCTAACCTAACCAATAATTAACCACAGAGAAGAACAGTATATTTTACCCTCAACTATTTAATTATGTCCGTAACTTTTGAAAGCCCTTACTGTTGTCAGACAAAAGCCACCCCGATCAAAGTAGGGGGCTTTTGTCTGGGTGGCTTTCGTCTGGGGGGCTTTTGTCTGGGTGGCTTTTGTCGGGGGGGCTTTTGTCTGTACCCCAGTGAGGATAGTGTCTTAGTATAAAATCGCAATGCTGTGAAACAAAATCTTAATATTTAATCTCAGTACCGCAGCAAAAGTCACATCAATATTTTTTAACCAATACTTTAATATTTCTTACCTTATAGTATTATGTCTTCCAACGAAGTAAATAACTGGATCGAAAACACAAGAGAACTTAAAAGTCGTCTAGCCTCCCCTCGTCTTGTCACGATGGAGACTTGTGCAGAACTGAAGTGAATTGCTTGTAACTGGTGGATTGGTCGGCTGTACATGAACTGATATGACCCGAGACTGCATGGTTTTGCAGCTACTGGAGACGTTAATCCTTCCCTTTGTATCGGCGGCAAGTTAATCCTCGTCGTGTCTGACCTAACACCTGACCCACACCACATGAGCTCACTGGCGTACTTGTTTGAAGTTGTTTCCTTAATCCTCAACAGGTTACAGGTTGTGTGTGTGGCGGGGGGCGCATAGCAAGGGTGTAGCTCATGACGTGGCCGTGATGATGTGGGTCAGGTGTTAGGTCAGACACGACAAGGATTAACTTGCCGCCGATACAAAGGGATGGATTAACGTCTCCAGTAGCTGCAGATATGGGTGATGAGCAGACCCAAAAGTGCCGCCCGGGCCCCCAGCTACGTTAGTGCGGTTAGCCATGATTACTAGATGACATG
Source organism: Homarus americanus (assembly GCF_018991925.1). Lineage (NCBI taxonomy): Eukaryota > Metazoa > Arthropoda > Malacostraca > Decapoda > Nephropidae > Homarus > Homarus americanus. The sequence continues at coordinate 13,801,536 of NW_024737042.1, forward strand.
GTGCAGTAAAATCCTTAACTATCCAGAAAAAAAAGAGAGGACATTTAGCAGTATTGTTCTCACACATTATTCACTACATCCTACCATTCATACTCTGATGATCTTACCTCCTGTGTCTCTTTGTCAACTGTGATCACGTCTCCATCCCCCGTCACCACACAGATGCAATCATTGGCCGTGATAACATCTGCTGCGATTACGTTTGATGTGCAGATATCATGATCCTTCCAAGTGATTGCCAAAAGGGAGTCGGTACCACAATCACCCTGTAAAATTGACACGTAGATTAATTTCCCCAAAAACTTGTTGCATCTATTATTTAGCTGGAGTGTGTTCAGTTGTGCTGGGTTTTAGGTTAGCAAGAATAAACTTAGTGACTATGAAAAGGAGGAGCTGTTTCTGATATACTGTGCTGTACCGAGGGAAAATCAGCTAGTCAGCCAATCAATAAATACAGTACTGAAAAGGAGTGTGACTAAAAACTATAACCTAATCATAGAGTATAAAAAGAAAAGTAGAGAATTTTTCATACAATACATTCAATAACACATTTTCATCATCTGTAGAGATTTTAACAATTTATTCCCTCACAGAGAGTGCAGGTCATATATACAGAAAGCACAAAACCAAACCACAGTACAGTACAGTTGAGTGTGGATTTACGCGGTTTTGGTTTACGTGTTTGGTCATTTACTCGGTGCCTTGCCAGAATTGAAATGCTTTAATTATGCAGTAAATTTGGTCATTTACGTGGAGAGCAACTGGCAGTCCAGCCGCACCGTGCCATTTTGGATTCAAACCTCCCGCCATGCTTGACCAAAGCGAGGGTAAGCGGCGCAAGTAAGGTTGCGCAGTATGTCGCTGTTGCGTTATCGGTGATGTCATATGACGTATCGGACTGTGATTGGGCCACGCATCCTTACCTCCCTCCTCCGCTAGCTGTGATTGGTTTAATGTAATATGACGTGCCCTGCCACGGGAGGGAAGAAGTCGCTGACCTAGCAGGGCCTGTCTCATTGTTCTCAGTCCGCGTATACAGTTCTCTCTTGTGCCCGCTATTCCCCTCACAACTCACAATGGCTGCCGCAGGACCCCCACCACCAGAGAAAAACATTGAATTACCTGGACCAAGCCATGATAATGTGAAGGAAATCATCAAGTTGGGGGAGAAACTTAAGCTCATCCTTGACAACGAACCAGACAAACATCGGTATGAAGTGTCTAATAACCATCTGACGAAATTTATGGAGCCGTATATCCAGATCTATCTCGACAACATCAATGCTAGTTGCCAAAGTAGTATTGAGGACTTCCTCGCCCGCAACCCACCACAACCACAGCCAGCCCAAGTCAGTGATAGTGACGATATGAACTTTGAGGGGTTTGTCTGGGAGGCCCTGCAAACCTCTGCGAGTTTGAAAGTGATTCACCGGAGGGCAACTAATCTGCCCTCTGCCTCGGAACCAGCCGCCATCCATGTGTGCCGACCCAGCTTTTCTACTAACGTAAGTGTTAAAAAACCTAATATTATTGACATTTCTCCGAATTATTAATTATGTGAGCATACCATCATAAAATTAAGATGTTATTTTTACTACAACGTACGTAGTGTGTCGGAAAAAGTGGAGTTTGGGGGTCGGCCAAGTCTCTATTTCAATTAATCCCAAATGTTCTGTTATTTAATTCACGCATTTCTCGTTTTACACAGTACTCCACGGGTTCAATTGATCGCGTAAATGAAGACCCAACTGTACATGAAAAATTTTGAAAATGAATTTATAGGACTACTGTACCTTACAGGTATTCTTAAGATAAATATTGTTAAAAAAAACAGCGAGCTAAGAAAATGCTCAAAATTATACAAGCTAGAGTTTTACAAAACCTTACAATTTATTTTGAAATTTCAAACATAAAAAGAGCATGTACAATACAATACACTTACAATCTTGAAGCAATAAACCTCTTCACTGTTGATGTGGTATATAGACCTGGTGATGGCGTCTATACAGAATATACCCGGATTACCAGTGGGAACCTTCCAGCTTTTCTGGTTAACCAGCACTAAGTTCCTCATGGCTGCTCGTTCTTACTCCTACCTGATGTAATACCTGTAACAAGTGTTGAAAATCACCTGTTATGAGCTGGGAAATCAAGCAACTCAAAATGTTCAAAGAAATATTATGTGATGATACATTACAGTGGTCCCTCAGTTAACGAAATTTCGGCTTACGAATTACCTTCCATAAGAATCTTCAATTCGGTTAACGAACAAAAATTAGGTTAACGAAATTCTTACGAAATCATGTTCAACATGTTTTCGCTTGCTCACCAGCTGGAAGATTAGTCCGCCAATACAGTAATCGGTTCTAGGGCTTAAATTCGTTCCCATTTGAGTAAATATCAAGAAGGTTGTACTTTTCAATAATTTCCCAAGCTTTATATTAAATTTTTTAGTCATTTTAACACTTATTTAACATAATTGCAGTACAGGAAACTAGTTTTTGGTGCGCCAATCAGCCACTTGACTCTCCCACCAAGGCATCAGTTTGTATCTCTGGTCAGTGGAGGTAACATCTTGCTTGCGGCTCTCTTGAACATGAACTATTTTTAAGTTTTTACAGTACAATTATTGGTCATTCTGAAATTTATTTTACATATTGACAATATATAGTGCAGTGCAGTGTTGATTTAAAGAAAATAATCTTGAATTACACCTTCTCTTCTCCCTTCTCCTCCACCCCCACTTCTAATTCCCATCATCATCAACCAGGCGCCTTCTACATACACACCTCAAAGTAAGTGTACTTTACTGCATTTATTTTTAGTTTGTATGTAATTTTCAGTGAGCTGGAACCAATTACCCAAAGTCCCATTGAAACAATGGTTTCGGTTAACGAAATTATCGGTTATCGAGCGACCTTCTGGAACAAATTGTGTTCATTAACCGAGGGACTACTGTATAAACAAACCAGGTCACTGTGGAGTTACATGTACAGTAACTTCATCTACTGTAAAGTACTGTGTAAATTATCGGGGTCATGAATAAGAATCAAATTACCCTGTACAATACACCTAATTAACAGATTTTACACTTAAATTGAAGTAATAAATGATTTCAATCAATATCTTAATGAATTTTTCTGCATCAACTTTGAAAATAAAGAAAACCTGTTAATTTTTCCAACTATTTACAGTAATATCACATGTCAGAAAAAAACACTTGTTTTTAAAATTTTTCAATAGTTTGTCTTCCACAACTCACCTAACAAGTGAAACATTGGGTGGTGGTCATTACTGGAACACTCATTAAAATAACTATAACATCATAAGAGTTACAAGTAAACCTCCACTTAGACTAGGTTAGGTTAGGAATACTATACACGGTGACTTATATTCATACAAGCCTGATTATCATTTACTGTCTATATTGTATGTGTTCACCTGTATAGCTGCATTGTCTATACAGTACTGTACATCCACTCCAAAAAATATCTTAATGATTTTGTGTGAGACAATATGACACAACAGACCAAGATTTTGACAACCTTACCGAGACAACACGGTGTTCATTTTTAAATTCATCGGACCCCTCCATAAAGATAATTTTGGAGAGAGTGTACTGTACAGTTCCCTTCACTAGTGCATTTATAGGGGACTCGTCATGTTAACATTCCACAAATCATTACAATGAGATATTTGTTTTAATATTGTTTTACTTTGATTCCATAGTACAGTAAGTCCTCGCTTAACGTCGGGGATACGTACCTAAAAACGTGACATTATACGAAACAATGTTAAGCGGATCAATTTTCCCCATAAGAAATAGATAAAATACAGGAGTTACGTTCCCCAGCCACCCTTTGCCCATGAAATACATTACAGTGGTCCCTCGGTTAACGAGCACAATCCATTCCAGCAGGTTGCCCGTTAACCGAAAAACTCGTTAACCGAAACCATTGTTTCAATGGGTTTTTGGGTAATTGGTTCCAGCTCACCGAAAATTGCCTAAATTCAACAAAAAAGGTAGAAAAGTACACTTACTTTGAGGTGTGTATGTAGAAGGCTCCTGGATGATGATGATGATGATGAGAATTAGAATGGGGGTGGAGGAGAAGGGAGAAGAGAAGGCATTGGGGTGGAAGAGAAGTCACCCCATGGCACCATTTCACCCATAAAATTTTAGTTCTCTTGGTGTAATTCAAGATTATTTTCTTTAAATCAACACTGCACTGCATTATATATTGTCAATATGTAAAATAAATTTCAAAATGACCAATAATTTGCTTGGAAACACAGAAAAAAGCATTCAGTTGAAGAGAGTCTCAAGCAAGATGTTACCTCCACTGAAAACAGAGAGAGACTAACGCCTGTCTGGTGTGTTAAGGGGCTGGATGGCACGCCAGAAACTAGTTTCTTTACCTTCGATTATGTTCAATAATTGTTAAAATGACTAAAAAAGTTAATATTAAACTTTTAAAATTCTTGAATAGTATAAACTTCTTGATATTTACTAAAATAGTAAGGAATTTAAGCCCAAAAACCGATTACTGTATTGGCGGACTAATACTACAGGTGGTGGACCGCCAAATGCAAGCGAAAACATGTTGAAGTCGGCTCGTAAAAAACTCGTAAATCGAGGGATTGCTCGTTAACCGAAGTTAAGAATCTTATGGAAGGCAAATCGTTAACCGAAATCTCGTTAACCGAGGCGCTCGTTAACCGAGGGATCACTGTACATATACAGTTAACCCTCACTTTACGCGGTTAATGTAACCCGGAGGGTCCCGCGTAAAGTGAGAAACGCGTAAAGTGAATAACATAACATATGGGATTAATTGAAATGGAGTCCGGGCCGATCCCAAACTCCACTTTTTGACGACACACAACTATGTTGTAGTAAAAATATTATCTTAACTTTATGATGGTATGCACACACAATTAATAATTAAGAGAAATATCAATAATATTAGGTTTTTTAACACTTACATTAGTAGAAAAAATGGCTGGGCACACGGGGATGGGCGGTTGGTTCCGAGGCAGAGGGCAGATTATTGGCCCTCACCTGTGTCACTTGTATCAATTGTATCACTATCCACCACAGAGGCTTGCAGGGCCTCTTTGTCAAACTCCCCAAAGTCCATATAAGTCCATATCCTCACCATAATTATCACTATCACTGACTTGGGCCGGCTGTGGTGGGTGGGGGGTGAAGAACTGGTAATGTTTGGATGACTGGGCGACCTTGTGCGCACCATGTTCGCGCAGCTTACACAACATGGCGGATGGCGGGAGGTTTGGATCCAAAAATGGCGCGGCTCGCCAGCCGCTCTCCGCGTAAAGGGGTACACGCACCGCGGAATGTGAGCATCCTGGGTTCCGGCAGGGCACCGCGTAAACGTGGAAACGCGGAATGTGGGACCGCGTAAAGTGAGGGTTAACTGTACAGAAAATCATTGCCATTTCTATAGAAAATAGTGCATACACATACAACTACAGTGGTCCCTCAGTTAACGAAATTTCGGTTAACGAATTACCTTCCATAAGAATCTTCATTTCAGTTAACGAAATTCTTACGAAATTGTTTCGACATGCTTTGGCTTGCTCACCAGCTGGAAGATTAGTCCGCCAATACAGAAATCGGTTCTAGGGCTTACATTCGTTAAAATTGGAGTAAATATCAAGAAGGTTGTACTATTCAATAATTTTCCAAGTTATATATTAAATTTTTTTAGTCATTTTAACACCTATTTAACATAATTGCAGTACAGGGAACTTGTTTTTGGTGCGCCAATCAGCCACTTCACTCACCCACCAAGGCCTCATTTTGTGTCTCTGTTCAGCGGAGGAAACATCTTGCTTGTGGGTCTCTTGAACACAGAGTATTTTTTACGTTTTTACAATACAATTATTGGTCATTCTGAAATTTATTTAATATATTGACAATATATAGTGCCGTGTTGATTTAAAGAAAATAATCTTGAATTACACCTAGTGAACTTAAATTTTATGGGTGAAATGACGGCATCAAGCATGGGGTGATTTCTCTTCCACCCCCACTTCCTTCTCTTCTCCCATCTCCTCCACCCCACTTCTAATTCCCATCATCATCATCATCATCATCAACCAGGAGCCTTCTACATACAAACCTCAAAGTAAGTGTACTTTACTGCATTTTTTTTTAGTTTGTATGTAATTTTCGGTGAGCTGGAACTTACCCAAAATCCCATTGAAACAATGGTTTCGGTTAACGAACGACATCCTGGAACGAATTGTGTTCATTAATCGAGGGACCACTGTACTGTATTACACTATTACAGTATGACCCCCAAGTTCGCGGACTTATACTTCGCGGTTCTCGGTTATTCGCGGATGACACCCTGAATGTACCCAAGAATGTCTGTGGGTAGTTTTAAAGTTGCCGGAATTTTTGCGGCTGGGACAGAGAGCCATTCATTCTAGAGACAGTAATTTCCTTTACCTGTATTGTAAATATGTGTGTGTGTAGACACACACACACAAAACCCATGCAAATAAATAATAATTGGAAAATCCTCTCACAAATAATCTGAAACAAATTTATTAAAAATGTAACAGTCTACCCCCAAGTCCGTGCTCTATCACTTTATTAATAGAGCACGGACTTGGGGGTAGACTGTCACATTTTTAATAAATTTGTTTCTGAATATTTGTGAGAGGATTTTCCAATTATTATTTATTTGTATGTGTCTACACACACACACACACATACAATACTACAGGTAAAAGAAATAAATGTCCTTGGGGCAAATGCATAGAGGAAAAATACATTTCTTTGTACACAAGCAAAAATGTACCCCCCCCCCCCCTCGGCCTGCAAATGTTATTTGCGGATTTGGTGATTCGCGGCCATTTTGAGAACCCAAAACCCGCAAATTTGGGGGGGGCCCAAGTAGAGATACGTAATTTGTCTTAGCAAGCCTTATTGTGGTGTAAAAATAAGTACGCCATGGTGTGCAAGAAAGGGGGCTTCATATGCATGAGGCATGACAAAGTAAGGGATCTCACAGCAAATATGTTGAAGGAAATCTGCTGTGATGTCAGGGTAGAACCGACCCTCCTTCCACTGGAAGGTGAGAATTTCCAACATAGGACTTCAAACACATCCAACGAAACCCGTGTTGACGTCAGTGCTCGAGGATTCTGGATGCGGGGACAGCGAGCCTTCTTCGACATCAAGATTTTTTATCCAGTGGCCACATGTCACCGTAACTTAGCTCTCGATGCTGCACACAGGAAGAAGGATAACGACAAGTTAAGGGAATATGGGGAGAGAATTCAGAACGTTGATCAAGGCAGCTTCACTCCTCTAGTGTTCACAACCTCTGGTGGGATGGGACCAAGTGCAAGATGCTTCTACGCCAGACTCATGGAGGTGCTATCCGAACAGAAGCAGCAGCCCAGAAGTTATGTTACAGCCTGGATGAGATGTCAACTGTCCTTCTCTCTCCTTAGGTCGGCTTTGCTCTGCCTCAGGGGAACAAGAGCATCGGCCCCAAAGCCGACAACAGTTGCAGATATTGACTATGAGGCAACAGTCACTGAATGCCGCATAGATATGCGGCTCAACTAAATCAACACAGCTAGGATAGCTATTTATGTACAGTATTCGGATATTTAATTTTAAGGTAATAAAATGGAGGCGAAGGTATGGCTTTAAGGGGAGGATTGAGGCTAATTAGGAGAAAAAAAAAGTAGTAGTAGTAATAATAATGCATGTGGGAAAAGTGTCCTCGGAGGTAAGATCTCTCACAGAGGAATCCTCTGGTGGGGTTCTGCCAATAAACAGAGAGAGACATTAAAACAACTGAAAGAAAAACATCCCCTGCAAGTGAAGATGAAGGCATCAGGTTCCAGGGTGACTATATCCCACCAAATGCTGTCCCGTTCGAGAAAATAACAGGAGGGATGGTGTGGAAAAAGGCACTGAAGACACAGGGAGGTGCCGGCCCTTCAGGCCTGGATGCAAACGGTTGGAGAGTCATCCTCAGCACTAACAAGTTTGGACCAGTAGCAAGTGATCTCTGTACTGCCATTGCCGTTCTTCCAAGAAAGCTGGCATCCTCGTGCTACCATCACCTCCATGCTCTGGCGGCCTGCCGCCTCATCCCCCTGGATAAGAATCCAGGATGTTGGCCTATAGGGGTGGGGGAAGTGCTGAAGCGGATCATTGGAAAATGGATCATGGAGGTGGTAAAGGATGATGTCAGGGCAGCAGCAGGGAACTTGCAAGTTTGTGCTGGTCACCAGGCTGGAGGGAAAGCTGCCATTCAAGCCATGAGAACGATATTTGAGCAGCGTGATTGTGAGGCCGTTCTCCTGGTGGACGCTTCAAATGCATTCAACATACTTAACCGCAAGGCCGAACAGCACAACATCAAGATCAAGTGTCCAAGCTTTGCAATGTATGTTGAAAACTCCTATAGGAATCCATCAGACCTCTATATAGTAAACAACAAGGCTCTAAGAGGTGATACCATCATACAGTCAACAGAGGAAACAACGCAGGGGGACCCTGTTGCAATGACAATATATGCAATAGGCCTATCCATCCTCCAACACACAATAAAATTTGAAACAACTGAGGTCAAACAAGTGGCGTACGCTGATGACCTTACAGGAGCAGGAAAAGTGGAGGACATAAAAAGTGGTGGGACCTGGTAACATCGCGAGGCCCACAAATAGGGTACCACCCAAATGCCAGCAAGTCCTTCCTCATCGTGAAGCCAGAACATTATGAATGGGCAATGGAGGTGTTTGGCGGAAGTGAGGTCAAAATAACAAAGGAAGGCCAAAGATACCTAGGCTCAGTAATATGGATGACTGACTTCAAGACCGAGTACGTAACGGGAAAGGTGAATGAGTGGGTTAGGGAAATCCAAGCTCTGTCTGAGGTTGCGACAGAGCCACATGCGGCTTTTGTGGCATTAACCCATGGAGTCGAGCATCGCTGGAACTACCTGATGCGCACTATCCCTGATATTGGGCCCCTCCTCCACCCTCTGGAAGAAGCTATCAGCATCAATTTCATTCCCAAATTAGTGAAACACCCTCACTTAACCCCAGCAGAAAGATCACTCCTTGAACTACCACCGAGACTGGGAGGTATGGGATTGACCAATCCAGAGGAGATTGCTGCCACCGAACATCAAAACTCAGTTAAGCTCACGGCAGCCCTCACGGACCACATACTAGCTCAGAACGCAACAGGGGAGGTGGAGACCAGTGAAGTAAACAAGATTCGAAGGTCCATTACGACAGAACGACAGCACAGCCAAAGTGATAAGTTGCAGCAACTGTTGTTGCAAGTACCAGAGAATTTGAAAAAAAAAAGTAGCTATAGCGCAGGTGGGCGCCTCAAACTGGTCAACTACGTTACCGATAAGGGCAAATGGTTTCAGTCTCAATAAACAAGAATTTATAGATGCCAATGCTCTAAGGTACAGTAAGCCAGTGGAAGGTTTGCCCTCCCAATGCGTGTGTGGCTCTTCCTATGAAGCCGATCACGCCATGATGTGCAAGAAAGGGGGGCATCATATGCATGAGGCATAACGAAGTAAGGGATCTCACAGCAAATATGTTGAAGGAAATCTGCCGTGATGTCAGGGTTGAACCGACCCTCCTTCCACTGGACGGTGAAATTTTCCAACATAGGACTTCAAACACATCCAACGAAGCCCGTGTTGACGTCAGTGCTCGAGGATTCTGGACGCGGGGACAGCGAGCCTTCTTCGACATCAAGATTTTTTATCCCATGGTCGCATGTCACCGTAACTTAGCTCTCGATGCTGCACACAGGAGGAACGAGAATGACAAGTTAAGGGAATACGGGGAGAGAATTCAGAACGTTGATCAAGGCAGCTTCACTCCTCTAGTGTTCACAACTTCTGGCAGGATGGGACAAAGTGCAAGATGTTTCTTTGCCAGACTCACGGAGGTGATCTCCGAACAGAAGCAGCAGCCCAGAAGTTATGTTACAGCCTGGAAGAGATGTCGACTGTCCTTCTTTCTCCTTCGGTCGGCTTTGCTCTGCCTCAGGGGAACGAGAGCTTCGGCCCCAAAGCTGACAACAGTTGCAGATATTGACTATGAGGCTACAGTCACTGAATGCCACATATCAAGAAGCGCTCAACACACTGACCCTTTCGACTCTCACTGACCATCACCACGACCTCATCTGCAAATTTGGTCAGAAACTTCTACACCATCCTCGACACCGGCTCCTACTACCACCTGAGATCCCTAGCCCGAGAAGTGCTGTTCGACACCACAACCGCATCCAGCCCATACGTGCACGAACTGATCGCTATAAGAACAGCCCAGTCCCAACCATTGTAAAAATTATCAATAACTTGTAATAAACCAGTATATTCACTCTCAGTACATACTACTTCTTGCACTGTCACTATGTTGAAATGCACTGTAGTTTGAGCTTTTCCCCATCTAGTTATTATATGTCTTATTTATATCACTTATGCTACTTGTATATTATTTGTAATTCGAAACCCATTCCCCAAATATGTAACTGTATATTTTCAGCCTTCTGGCTGCCAAGCTCTTTCAATAAACCGTTAATTATTATTATTAGATCTGCAGCTCAACTAACTCAACACAGCTAGGATAGCTACTTATGTATTAGGATATTTAAAATTAAGGTAATAAAATGGCAGCATAGGTGTGGCTATTGAGGGAGGCTGGAGGCCACGTAAAAAAAAAAATAATAATAATAATAATAATAATAATAATAATTCACAGTAAATAAAATTTACAATAAAAAAATAAATATAATAAAATAATAATGATAACAATAACAACAACAATAATAATAATAATAAAATAATAATAATAATAATAATAATAATAATAATAATAATAATAATAATAATAATAAAGGAATACAAGAATGAAAAAAAGATAAAAAGTGAGAAACACGACCTAGACCTATGAATTATTATTATTACATCATTATCATTGTTGTTGTTATTATTGTTATCACTATTATTTTATTTTTTTTTGTATTTCTTATTGTAAATTTTATTTACTATGAATTATTATTTTTATTACAGGTACTGTATTACATTTTCGCCCCCCAGGCCCCAATGTGGGTCAGTGACCTGTGCCCGGGTGGGCTGATCCCTGCAAAAAAAAAAAAAAAAACCTAACCTAACCAATCTGAAATCCGAAAAATTCCTAAATCCAAAACACATCTAGCCCCAAGGATTTCAGATAAGGGATTGCCAACCTGTACAAAAATGCATTCGAAGGATCCCAAGAAGTAGCCTGTGGACCTAAACCATTAATGACAACACACTAGCACACAACAAACCTAACTTAATACTTTTACATTATTCTTTAGTTAAGCCAACAACTAAGCATTCTGTTTTTTAAAGAAAACGTTTAGTCAAGACGGAGACCATGAATGAGAGCATTAGAAATTTTAGCCTTCATGGATCACCTAAAGATTAGCTCTGCCTAGATACTGTAGTCTTGGGGGGAGTTAAACTTCAGGCTGGTTAATCTGGGGGGAGGGATAACTCTTCAGGTGAGCCATTTAGGGGGGCTAATTTTCAGGTGATTCATAAATGCTAAAATTACGAAAGGTCTCATTCCTGATCTTGGTCCCGATGATATCACTGACATCCATACAGATCACATTAAAAACTGTCAGGAAATAATGTAACACCTATCTCTTTACCTATACCTCAAGATTAATAAATTACATGTTGTTTTAGATCAGTGCTGAGCAACTTAGGCAAATGAGAGGATCAAATGAGTGGTCCTCAATCATCTCAGTGGGCCACGACATTGAAATTTGACACGTGTACTAACCATGACCCACGAACAACCATAAACACATTTAACACAGGCTGAATGTTTCATAATGATTTATAGAAAATGTTCATCTATTAATAGAATTGTCATCACCCTAAAATAAGAGCAAGAGAAATAAGCAATGGTACGTTCAATACACCGTCTACCGTGCGACTCCTGAAGATGAGATTGGGGAGTTAAAGACGGTGTACATGATCTTGTTATGATTACACCATATCAAAGTAAGTTCTTTCTGTTTAATATGCCAGGGGTCCAGAGGATGGAGCCTCATGGCTAGGAAGTTAGGTAAGGTTAGGTAGGTTACTTAAGTTTAGGTTGGTGAGGTCTTCTCAGGCAGTGGATATTTTGCCGTGACCGGCTAAGTTCCTACTAACGCTATTTTACCGTGAGTGCACTCTGATTGCCTAATCAAATCAAAATAACAATGCACAGAACCTATTAAAACCTTACCTAACCTCTCCTCACCTAGCTAACCTCACCTAACTTTTTAACCTGTAGAGTCATTTATATTTTCCTACTATCATCCAAACATCTCGAGAAAAAATGAACGTAAAGGATATTTTGTCATTTTGTTTGCTGGTAAAGGACGATCAGAGCACACTTATGTTAAAATAGCATTAGTAGGACCTTATCTGGTCACGGCAAAATATCCACTGCATTTTTAAAATAATTTTCTATGAAAAATCGGCGGCGGGTGTCATCAATAATGACCTTACCGGTGAAATTATTGTTTCAGTCATGCACCAATTTGGAAGTTGGTCTGAATCATTCAAAACGCATCAAAACCCATTGGAAAAACATAATTTTAACCTAACCTAAAGATAAAAATCCTAAAATTCGCTGCATGACCGAAACGATAATAATACTGTACTACCTTTACCTTAAGCTATCCTTGGTTAAATTGACCTACTGTTAGTCAGTGTCTGTATACTAGTGAATAAATACCCTAAGTCTACATTGACAGTCACACACTCACGTCTGTCACCACCTGGCTGTCATACATGTCAAGCCAACCAAATACACAACTTACATTAGTATATGCTGTGGCCTGTAGGGGAACGTGTTGCGTGTGAGGCGTCCAAGCATCATTTATATAAATATTTACCTGTTAATACGACAATCTTGTTCTTAGTTACAGCATTTGTATCATAGAATATTATAATTTATAATACTCGATTAAATATGGCGAGAATTAAATTTTATCTTCATACAAATTGCAAAAGGGTTTCTCGTCAAAACCAAATGTGGATTACCAGGATTGAGAATGATATTTCATTAAGATATATAACTACTTACAATAATCTTGTATACTTTGATGTTGTTCAAACTTTACTTGTACAAAGATGATGCTAATGGTATACCATTTCTATTTCATAAATAATTATAACATGGATCCCTTGATTCACTCTTTACATCCAACTACAGTATTTTCAGTTATTCTGGATGAAACGTGAAAGTTCTTATACCTGTACCTGTACTATATAAATGCATGGTTACTATATTTAAGTTAGGGTAGGAAGATCACATGAAGGTTAGTTCACCAGCTATTTCATGTTAAAACCTAACGTAATCTAACCTGACCTAACCTTACCAAGATGTTCAGGGAGAATAAGAATCAAACAGACTGTGAAGAGCTGCAGAAAGATCTCCATGCTCTTCAAGAATGGTCGAGGAAATTGCTGCTAAGACTCAATGTCACGAGGTGCAAAAGGATGCACCTGAGTAGCACCAATAGTAATGAAGCGTATCACATGTCCCAACAGGACGAAGACTGCATTAATTGAGAACGAATGTGAGAAGGACCTGGGTGTGTATGTCGACAATGAACTTTAGTTCTTGGACCATTGTGAGAAGAAAGGCTGAAAATTTAACTGGAAGTGTACGGGATTTGGGGAAATGTCCTCGCATGGATCGAAGACTTTCTCCATGACCGCAAGCCGTGTATGGTGATTAATGGCACGAAATCATCATGTGTACCCGTTACAAGCGGGGTACCACAGGGCAGTGTATTGGGTCCGCCGTTATTTGTTTGCTTCATAAATGATATGCGCGACGCTGTACATTCCCCCATACAAATGTTTGCGGACGACGCCAAGTTATTTTGGGAAATTAAGAACCAAGCAGACTGTGAAGAGCTGCAGAAGGATCTCTGTGAGTTTCAAGAATGGTCAAATAAATGGCTGCTAAGATTCAATGTCACGAAGTGTAAGAGGCTGCACCTGGGACGTACCAACGGTAAGGAAGCGTATTATATGTCCCAACGGGACGAAGAAACTTCATTTACAGAGAATGAATATGAAAAGGACCTGGGTGTACTGACAATGAGCTGAAATTCTCGGGCCATTGCGAGAAGAAGGTAAATCTGGCAACTAAATTATTAGGTCTTATAAAAAGGTCGTTCAGAGATCTAGCCGTTACGTTCCTCGTAACGATCTTCAAGAGTGAAGTGCTTCCCCTGTCTGGAGAACTGTAACCCCGTCTGGTCCCCGAGGTATGCTAGGGACTGTCAGTTAATTGAAAATGTCTGCACTACGGCATCTCAGCTACCCTGAGAGATTAGAGCGCCTGAAATTGCCTCACTTATACTACAGTACAGACGGGCAAGGAAAGACCTAATTGAGGTGTATAGTGCCCTTACCTGGAGCTTGGGGACGCTCGCCCCACAAGGGGTCACAGCTCAAGGTTGAAGAAGCTGCAAGCCCAGAAAACTGTGAGGGGTAACCTTTTTCGGAGTAAGAATTGTGAATTCTTGGAATAATCTGCCAGAGAGGGTTGTGACGGCACCGAGTGTGAGCTCTTACAAGACCATACTTCACAAGCACTGGAGCAGGTTCAGATACATTCAGGAGCCAGTGCATGCCCAGTACTTGCCAACAGTGCGCAACAGAGACGTGACCGATCGCCCAAGCGGCTAATGAGCCGAGCAGTGGCGAAGAGGATAAAAGTAAAAGTAAGGCAACGAAATTAGTAGGTCTTATAAGAAGGTCGTTTAGATATCTGGGTGGTCCGTCGCTCGTCACTGTCTTCGAAGTGTATAAACATCTCAGGGGGCACTACTTGATCGAAAGTGACCCCACAGCTCGAGGTTGAAGAAGCCATAGGTCCAGAAAACTGTCAGGACAAACTTTTTCGGA
Source organism: Homarus americanus (assembly GCF_018991925.1). NCBI lineage: Eukaryota > Metazoa > Arthropoda > Malacostraca > Decapoda > Nephropidae > Homarus > Homarus americanus. The sequence goes on from NW_024737042.1 coordinate 13,816,538, forward strand.
GAGAGGGTCGTGAACTCTTGGAGCAATCTACCGGAGAGCGTTGTGACGGTACTGAGTGTGAGCTCATTCAAGACCAAACTTGACCAACACTGGAGCAAATTCCAATACATTCAGGAGCCAATGCATGCCCAGTATTTGCCAACAGTGTGTATCATAGATGTGACCGACCGCCCAAGTTGCTAACGAGCCGATCAGTGGCGAAGAGGATAAAAGTAAAAATAATACTTAAACTAACCCCCTAGGTAATGTTAGTGTTTAATCATCAGTTGAAATAGTCCGTGTGGGGGTTGATCTTCACGTGATCTATCTTGGGCTATCCATTGCTATATCCACGTACTGCATAAATAACTATAGTATATCATTCTTTAAGAGCTCGTGTTATTCTCACCAACTGTGTATTTTATTTCCGAGATTGAAAATAAAATAATATTCCTGTAATATTGAATTTTATAAAGGAATAAATCGAATAAGATTTTTTTCAATTGATTCGATTCACTTCCTATCTCGCTATCTTTCTATCTATCTCATATTTTTCCCTGAATCTCCTACCCACAACAAGTTATATTGAAATGGTATAATGTTGAGATTGTGACGAATGTGATGAGGTCATGTTCCCCATGAACTGTGTACTGTACTGTGATTGAAGGTTATGTTTCCCCCTCACCTGTGTACTGTGATTGGAGGTCATGTTTTCCCCTCACCTGTGTACTGTGCTGTGATTGGAGGTTGTTTCCCCCTCACCTGTGTACTGTGATTGGAGGTCATGTTTCCTCCTCACCTGTGTACTATTCTGTGATTGGAGGTCATGTTTCCCCCTCACCTGTGTACTATTCTATGATTGGAGGTCATGTTTCCTCCTCACCTGTGTACTATTCTGTGATTGGAGGTCATGTTTACCCCTCACCTGTGTACTATTCTGTGATTGGAGGTCATGTTTTCCCCTCACCTGTGTACTGTGCTGTGATTGGAGGTTGTTTCCCCCTCACCTGTGTACTGTGCTGTGATTGGAGGTTGTTTCCCCCTCACCTGTGTACTGTGATTGGAGGTCATGTTTCCTCCTCACCTGTGTACTATTCTGTGATTGGAGGTCATGTTTACCCCTCACCTGTGTACTATTCTGTGATTGGAGGTCATGTTTCCCCTCACCTGTGTACTGTGATTGGTAAGAACAATCTCTGATCGCTGGTGATGGCAAGGAACCAATCTTATTTTAGAATTCCGGGGAACAAACAATACTTGAGCAGCATGGTTATATTATATGAGTCAGTACATTTACTAAATAGACTATTTTATAAGAGGAATGAATATTGTTTTGTGTTCGGAGTCGTTTTTTTTTTTAGTTATGAATAATAGGTGTATAATTGTTAGTAGACTTATTTGGTATCCATCAAATGACAAGATATAGCGATTGTTTGTAATGATTTGATTATCTATCCAGATTATTGTAGTTAAAATGAAGAAGTCTAACAAAATGGTGGTTTTGATAACTGGTTCATTATATTTGGAGGTTAAAAATAATCTCCCACAGCAATACTTTAGTTTCCCAGAAAACAGAAAAATATTTGTAAATCCGAAGCTGGTAACTATTTGGATCCAAGTTAGTTTCCAAGTAGGAATTTTCAGACAATGAATCTTATATTTTAATTTCCTTTCCAACGTGCTTTTCTAATTTAACTACAAAATTATACAATAGCATTATAAGGCCACCCCACTGCAATAAAAAATTTACAAATCATCGTATGTGAACGCCATTGTTGAAGAAGATGCGAGAGAGAGATTCTGGCATGTTCTAGATCGGCGGAGAGGTGTCTGGTGCGTGGGCTGGCGTGGGGCTCTCAGTATAATAGTGACCCCCGGTACACCCGGCTCAGTATGTCATACTTCCACGGTTCACGAAGTAACGCTAAACCAGACAGGACTGAAGGCTTTGGTGGTGAAGGTATACCTGCCTTCGGTGACACCAGGTCTAAGCTGTCTTGTGACAAACCTGACTTTAGTGAGAGATTCAGAAACTTTTCCCCAAGTGCGAGAAAATCTGGGGATGAAATATTGAGAGATCTTAAGGAACAACTGAGGAGAGAGGGTGATATGTTCTTCAGTAATTCATCGCCAGACTGGGGATTTAGTCCGAAATCTATGTTTTCAAAGGTGAGTTAAATAAGATATTGATTTGAATTTGTATTTTTCTCCTTCCCAGTGTATGGTTTAAGTTATAATACCGAGATAACGTCACACAAAGGTGATCCAGGAATGTGATAATTGCACCTGCCGTCTGTGTGTATGTGTGTGGGGGGGAGGGGGGGCGTGGCGTTATTCCATGATCCCTGTACTAACAAACTTTCTTCCCATACCATAATAATACAGAAATAAAATCAGCATACACCAAATGAATGGTAAATGTCGGTAGAATCGAAGTTAACAAAGTTAAAGTATTTTATAATGAAGCAGGTTTTAGTTTTCAGGATTTCGACCCCCAAAAAAAAAAGAAAAAAGAAAAATACATTATTCTTTAGTTTATCATCCATACATGAAAAAGTGTTCTTGGTCACTACAGTTTGCTATAAGATTGTCTTTATTTGTATAGACAGTAAATATACAAACACTGGTAAACAGTAAGTATGTAAATGATGCCGTAATGTGGGATACTATTATACACCCACCATACTGTATGTAACTTCGTACACATTATAGTACATCAGTATACAGCATACATTATAATCAGTATACAGTGCAGTATGTATCGACATAATACTGCGGCAGGGACATGATAGCATACCTTGAGGAGGAGAAAGTTAATGTGGGTGTGTGTGTATGTTGGAGTCAGGAATGTGCGGGCCCCTCCCCACACCGCCCTGACAGGAAGTTAATGATGAATCTGCAACGTGGAGTGTCCTTCGTCTGGCCCTGCTACAATCTCCACGCTACACCCACCCACCTACACTTTCTTAACTGTGTATGGAGTTGTTATTGAGATGGTGCCAAGAAAAATAATAATGATTATTATTATTGTTATTATTATTATTATTATTATTATTATTATTATTATTATTTAGTCGATCTAATGGGCGGTGGAGATATAATTAGTATGTGATATGAGTTATAATGAGAAGGCTAATACTACTGCCATTACTATTATTATTACTACCACCTCTTTAACTACTACAAAAAACCATACTACTACTACATATTATGCTTCTCTTGTAATTACTACTACTACTGTATAACTATTGCTACTTTTGTAGCGGCTGTTTCTAGTATTACTTGATATTACTACCACCGGTACCATTATTGAAACTGCTGCAGCATTTACTACAAAGTTACTACTGCCGTCAATACTACTACTATATTAGTACAGCCACAACCACCACTGCAATTAGCACAAGTACTACTTCTACTACCACTATTACCAATAGTACTACTAAAATTACTACTACTAATAATGTTTCGGAGATTATTTGAATAATTTACCAATTAAGAAATAGATGATAAGTTGAGAAGGATAGAGAGGTCTGAAGGGTTTGACAGTATACAATATAGATGAAACTGGGTAGGTGTGGTGTGGCAGTGTGTAGCCAGACGGTGCCCTGGTGCCACGCTGGTGCCACCTCCCGGACCGCGATCAATACCCGACCTCAACTGCCTCCCAACTACACACGCATTTGCTGCCACACACACACACACACACACGACGTCTGTTGCTTTTTTGCCAGTGACCGTCGTATACACACTTGCTTTTACTTTACACACATCTAAAGGTATTCGCTTCCACTCGCCATCTCAAGTCATTTGCTGTTATGTGAATCCCACATACGGTATCACGTGACATACGACCCTTACTTTTTGACTGACAGAAACCTCACGCGTATTGTCACACCGGGTTTCTTACATCGACAATCACATGACAACTGTCGGTTTAAGAAATGTAGTGATCCCGAAGTTATATATCTCATGCAAATTTGTCACATTCAATCTCAGCTCAAGGTTGAGGAGTGGGGGAGGGGTTAACTTGTTAGGGAGAGGGTGGGGGTCACTTTTAGGGAATCCTGGAAAAAAATCACAGGAAAACTTAACCTAACCTAATCTATTTTATTACTTTAATTATTAATAAAATGTGAATTTTTTCTTTGATTTTTTTTCCTGTTTCTAAGTTTATTTCCGTTCATCACTTTGAGGGCCTTGTTCCAACTGTGGATACTCCTGGGCTGAGGCTGTGTATCAGGAGGCGAATAAACCCAGCTAACATCCTATGAGGACGCTGGTTGATGTTTAGTGAGGCTGAATCTTTGTCATGTTAAATTGTACTGTGACATGTGGTTTTGTAGTGAGTAGGATTATTATTATTATTTGCTTATATTTGTAACGGGTTACGGGCACTATGCTGTTTCGCGTATCTGTATGTCTTAGCCACAGTGACTGTGTGCTGTTTGGTGTGGCCATTTCAAGGTTAAACATAAAATAAAGACTGAGGTTACACTGTGGCTTGACCTTACAAATGAAGGGAAAAAATCGTCGGGAAAAAGTGTCACACTCCATGTCAAGCCTAACCTACACCTCAAGCTTATTTAAAATTAAAAAAAATGTTTTCGTCTTTTATTTTGGCTATAATTTGTTTTATTATCTGTGACTTTAATAGCAAAAAAATGTTTTTTTCTGCAACTTTTTTTTCCTGTGATTTCTTTCGGACACGGAGGAGTGGCGATGACTGTGGTACGAGGTGATGGTAGGCGTGAGCCAAAGCCTCGACAATTTGGCCTGACCTTTGAGCTAATGTGACGCCCATTACCTCAAGTTTAAACGTTGCTGACGTCACCCCTATGTAGAGGTGTACTCTGGGGAAGCTAGTTCAGGGTCTGTATGCACCTCCCCCGTTACGGCGTTCGTACAGCTTATTATGTTAGGATTTTTTTTTTAGCGAAGCAGATTAAATGATTCAATTTAAATTCAACAAAATCCATATATATATATATATATATATATATATATATATATATATATATATATATATATATATATATATATATATATATATATATGTGCTGATAACCACAAGGAAAAAGAAAGCACGAAGTTCCCAAGCGCTTTCGTGTAATTCACATCTTCAGGGGTGAGTGATTTTATCAAGATTTATCTTATCCACGTTTTCATTGTGGATCTACATGAAATATATATATATATATATATATATATATATATATATATATATATATATATATATATATATATATATATATATATATATATATATATTTTTTTACGTACGTAGACATGTATATTTACGTTTGAGAATCAGTTAGTTTATTCACCTTATTTGGTAAAGCATAGTAATAACTTAACAACCAACAACATTTACTTGAATCAGTAAGTTTTATTTTTTCATAACATGTAAGGCGAAAGCAACAGGTTGACCCTAAGACAAATGTTATTATTTGCAAATTCAGAAAACAGCCCAGAGAAATCATATACGTAAAAGTGTTATAAACAAATATATATAATAATTATATGTCTGAGATAACTTATGCAAATTAGTCACATTAATCAGAGGAGCAACAGCGAACAAAACCATATAAGAGAAAATAGACATCCAATAGAATATACGGAGGAGTGAGAAAGCGCGATTTACAGCGGCTATATATAGAAGGTTAACGTCGGGGCGCACCTTGTGAGGAGAGACTGGACTCAAGACAGCAAATTGTGTGTTGCCGCCGCCTCCACCCACGGCGTCAGCTGTGGCTGGGGGTCCCTGGCCTCGTCTGGCTGGCGTCTCAGGCTACCCTTACCCTAATATATAATTATCAACACGCACACACCCTCGTATCCCAGGATCAATGCATACACTTGTCCTGCTATAAGGAGTCCGTCCCATTAAGATTACTTGCAGTAGCTCGTAGCAGTTACAAGCGTAGTGAGTGAAGAGAACGTAAAGCATTCCTACCAAACTGTCTGTTGTTATTATTAATCGTTCTGCTGTATGTCTTTACTTCAACATTTTTATTTCCTCAAAGGTGTTAATCTAATCAATACCACCAAGATAAATTTGTCGTTTAATAAATGCCCCGTTACTGAACACATGTTCTTGTCACCGTATTTTTATTCTAGTTAAGAAATTTTTTAATTGGAATTACTGAACGGACATTGATAGCACTTTACTTCATACAAATAATTTTCAAAGCATTTTACTGAAGATCATTATTTAATTGCTACACACACACATTTGTGATTTGGAATAATGATTGTGATCCATTTTGACATTAATAATAACAGCTACAGTATTTTGAAAAAGTAGTAGAGTATTGATATTGCTGACGAAGATTATAATCTTTGGTTGCATATTTCAGCTTAATCTGAACTTTTTAGCAGTTATGTGTTGCTAGAAGCTAAGCTCGGGGATACGGGGATATACAGGTATATCATAGTTTTTTAGAAGTTATCTAGTGTTTGAACTGACATAGTGTACAGTACTGCAGACCTTGGATGTTAAAGCTCAGAAATACACGTTAAGAATATTTGACAACCTTAAATGTTGTAGGATCTTAATAACAAAGAAATTCTAAATTTTTCAAAGTTGTATGAATGTAAGTGTTCAATGTGTCCCACAACATCTAAACAATTATTAATAATTTGAACTGTTACCTACAGAACACATAATTTGTACTACTAAGAATCTTTTGTGGACACTCTGTATGAAATGACAGTTCAAATATCATGCCACAAGCTGAGAAACAAGACGTGACAGTTCACTGTTAATAATTGTTGGAGTGTTTGTTGGCCACAGCCGAGCTCTTACAGTCGCACAAGGTTAACAACACTCGCACGTACCCACAGCACTCTCTGCTCAGGGTATGATGGGTAGAAAACAAAAACTACAGTATTATAACAGTTTAGTTGTGTTAATTTACATCTTACAGTTTAAGGAATTTTATTGTTTTAAAATGCATGACTTCGCTCAAATCACCGATGCTGACGTGTGTAAAAGAAATATACTTCTGGTGTATTACCCAATGTGCTGACTGACATATGAGTCTTCTAAAACAATACAACACCTGTGATATAGTTGCCACCTCTATAATTTTTCAGCATATAAAATAAAAAAAATCTGCGAGAAGTGTCTGGATTGCGGCAGGAAACGGTACAGTACAGCATATAACTTTCAAGTGGTCACATCTTCATAGTGCGAGTCATAATTTGAATTTATGGAAAAAAAGGTAATTGTCTTGATGCTAATGAGATGTTAAAGATCACTTAAGTATGAATTTAAGGCTCTTACTTTCAACCCTAATGAGCAATAAGATATTTGTATGACAATCGCTGACATTTCACGGAGTATTTTATATATTTTGTCAACTTCCTGTCACTTAGCACCGAGTGAGATGGTTTCTTACAACGAATACTATGTAAAATACACAAAACAATTATTAGGAGGGAGATAGGAAGAAACTGGTTCACAAATAGGGTGGTGGACGAGTGGAACAAGCTTAGCAACTTTGTAGTAAGTGCTGGAACTCTGGAAAGTTTCCAAAGGAGGCTAGATGATTCATGGATAATAGAGAGTGGTAGTAACTCGACAGGAGCTGCCATGCACAGGCCAACCGGCCTATTGCAGACTCCTTATTTTCTTATGTTCTTATGTTCTTGGCATTTGTTATCTCAGTATCTGTACGTATTTCTGTGCGTCAACAACTAAGGTCTTTCAGTATGTTTATTTGTGCAATTCGTACACTAATGAACATACAGTATTATGAAGAAAAAATAAATATGCATTTTCCTGATATCTTTCCCGAAATGACATTGTATTAAGTGAGGATACCCGGGTCGCTTGCCGCATCGCTGACAAAAGTTTGTATTTATTTATTCTTTTTTTGGGGGTTGCTGAACTTTTGCAAAATCACTAACCCGTTATATTCTTTTCCGTTGTATTATTCGTTAATGTTGTTTATGGGTGTTAGTGCTATCAGGTTACGAACGGTGTCACATAATGAGAGTCGAAAAAGGGAAAGAAAGGAAGTGTTTTGCGTTGGAATCACCACTGATACACACACAAGCCTAAGCCTAATTACGTAACGTGAAAGATTGAGAATTATGACTTCGTTTTCAAAATATGCAACAAAAAAATCTCACTTATGTGTAAACCTAACTCAAGTTTAACTACTCCACCTTTACTCAGTCAAATCTGAACCTAATCCATGGCAAGATAACCTGACCTAATATATCTCCCCAAGTCTTTTTTTTTTCTTTAGTACAGTATATTCGCCTCTTCTTTCTTTCTGCCTTTCTTCGTCTCCTCTTGGTGGTTATGAACAAGGCAAGACAACCAGCGCGGCGCCCTAACTCCCAACCTGTGTTTACATTGACGATATTTCCGTCCCATAATGTTTTGGCTCTCCGATCCCCCTCGCTGCCACCCCTCGTCTCGAATTCACGATAATTGAAGAAGCATATATAGATAGCTATCAGATTAATTTCACCCCTATGATCGAGAAATAGTTCAGGATAGAGGAGAGAGTACTATGAAATAAGGTGGTGTAGGTTGGCTGGACTGTGGTATGGTATGGTAGCCACTCGAACCATTCATGGGAAGGCGCCAAAATTTCAACTGTCAACACACTAGTTCAAGGACCTTCTTCGCTCAGTATATTGAGGCCGAGGAACTTACACTTTACAGTAGGTTTCAAGATATCAAGAGAAACTAATTGCTGACATATTCTATCATTTCGTCAACTGGTCTCTACTTCTAGTAAAATACACATACAGAACATAAACAAGAGGTTGGAGTAAGGAGATAGGATATGATACCCAAGGAAGAGTTATTTTGGTGTGTTGCAGGAGTGGCGGGTCAGCCAAGCATGCCGTGATGCTCTGACTTTCACTGAGCACTATGTTGTGTATTTCATGGCCACTGCATCGAGGATAATGTTGCAACACTGACAATACGATATGCACTGTGAACTGTCTGGCTCGTAGGAGTAATGCAGTTTAGTCTGTAAATTATTATTATTTTTATTATTATTAGTAGTAGTAGTAGTAGTATTTAAGGATATCTTTAGAACTTTTCGTCTTCATTTTGATTATTTACAAATTTGTATACAATTGATATAAATATTTATACCATAACTGGTTACAAATGATATAGTATTGTGATGATGCACCGTACGGGTTATCAACTAAATTTACTGTAGTCACTGATAGATATTTTTATGATTTTTGTTTTTAGCTTGTTTTTTTCGGCTAGCATTGTAAATATTTTCGATGGAAAGAGGAAGGCAAAAAACTAAAGACTCGGGTGTGACTGACAACATTCCATTGACATAATATTGCAACCCTTCCTCAATTAGCTTTGTGTAGCTTTATCCTGCTCCTACACACACACACACTTAGTAAAATATGGACATCATGCACTGTACGTGAAGAGTTTTCTCTCTCTATCTCTCTGGTGACGCTGGGGATGAAACTTGTTAGGAACAATGTTAAATCGTTAGCAATTTATAAAGACGGATGGTGGTGGAAATAACGGTAGATTGTGATTGTAGTGGTGGCGCTTGGTAGTGACATGAAGATGGTAGTTGTGGCGACATGTAGGGATAATAACTGTGGTGGGAGGTGGTGGTAATGGTGCCAGTGATGGTTGGTTATCGTGGCAGATAGTGGTGGTGCTGGTGGTAGCAGGTGTGGTCTGCCAGAGCGAAGGTGGCGTGACGTGACTACCCCCCCCCCCTCACCCCCAACCGTCACCCCAAGGACCATCTTCCCCCTCCCTCCTCCACTACCCCCACCATCCCACTACCTCCCACTTGTCTGAGACGTCTCTATTTTTTCTCTCAATGATGAACTAGGTTGTTTTTGCCTGTTCTTTAAGAATTGTCTTACCAACTTGATTGTGACCTATTTCAGAGAAGTTAAGAGTTGGTTTAAAACACAGTTTAATAAGTTTAGTTATACTGTACTCTTGCATAGGACATAATGTTTTAATTAAAATAAGCGAAGAATAAGTTCCCCCGCACACACACACACACACGAAATATATACAGACACACTGTATGCTAGGATTTATATGCATGTGTGTCTTCTGTGCACATATTACTTGGGTCATGTAAGGATCAGTTTGATGTCTTCATGGGTGGTGGTTGCTATGATTTTTGTATGTACAGTATAACTGGCCATAATCACCTCTCTCACACTCTCTCTCTTACATATATAAGCAAATTTTTCCAAGAAGTAACAATGAGAATAGCTCTTAAGCCTAATGTGTGTTTGCCTCTAAGATTACAGTGTGTTTAAAACGTTTCACGAAGCATCTACCAATTTATGGCATAATATTCAGAACAGGTAGTTCATAGAAAACCAGAGTTACACCATAAATAAAAGTTTAGAATTCCAGGGCGGTGGTGCAAACGTGGCTAAATTGGTCCCATGATGCAGCGGTGGATAGGTAGGAGGGCCAGCCAAACAGCGTGCTTCATTTCTAGTTTAAATTCCCGTTTAAATTGTTTAATCGCTTGTTAATAGAAGTAGATTTTGAGGATTCCTTCTCACATGATGTTCGTGGGTGTAATAAGCACGCATGATTATGCTTAAGGCTCCTAGATTTACTTAAATTTGGGAATTTTCTGGTGAGTTCTGGAGGAGGTTTGCGTCATCAAGAGGGGGAAGAAGGGCGGGGGAAGATGTGGCCTCCCTTCAGTCGTGATCTGGTGGTGCCCGTGCCAACCAACACCCCTCGTACTCACTGAGGGGAATACACCAGCAGGCTATACAATTAGTAATATCCCCTTCCCTCGTCTGTCATTTGGAGTGAGAACCGTATGACGGCAAAAACTCGTACGACACAACGACCAGAGTACGACACTTGGCGAGCAAGAGTACGATACTTCAGTAAACTATAATAATACGATACTTACCGTTGATTAGTTTTTTGTGTGTTACCAGACGTTTCCTTGAAAAGAAAGGTGGAAAATAGTATGAAGAAAAAAACCTGCTTCTATTTTACATGTGAATTTTGAAATACAGGTTAAATAGTTTGAAAACTGCTTATATCGAAAAAAATAAGGTATTTTACCAGTGTGCAGCTTTGGTGATAAATATGGACTGCGAGAACTTTTTTTCCAAATTTTGTACATAGATAATAAGCTTCACACTAGAAAATTAAAAATACTCTAGAGTATTTATTATATGTGTGAATGACTGAGTATTTTTCAGTCAGATGCTGAGTGACATTGATAGTTTGTCTTAATTAAAGCATCATCATTTATCACCGGGAAAGTGAATGATTCCATAAGGCAAGTTACCAGTACATTGATACCGTACATTAAGTACGGTGGTGGAGTATGTACCTGGACTGACATGGTGCTCGGGACATGCACATATACTGTACTGTTTTGTGCGCTGATAGATAACGTTCGAGAGTTTTCACCGCTTAAGGCAGTTAGCATATATTTCTGTCACTGCAACTATTAATCTTGCACAAACCACAAGTTGTTTCTTTCTTAGTTTTAATTACGCCACTTTACAGTTCTTATTGCTGTTGATCTCAAGAAGAGTTACTGATTTTCTTGAGTGTGCATGCATTTGTCGACCTATGAAGGTATTTCATTCGATTATTATCAAGAATAGTAATGAGCTCCCCCGGCGGCGGCCACCAAACATAGTGCTCACACTAGTGCACCACCGAGCTCTGCCAAGTGATCTCCACTTATCCAACCTCTTATTATACCATATTTATATAACGAGAGATAATTCATGCTAATCCGCTTTCATGAATGTTTTTTTATATAAAATAAAATACTGACAAGTACATATTCCCAAAATGGTTATGATCGAGGAACCTCTTGCACGAGATGCCTTTTGGGGCCCATCTGACCCTGAGGGCGAGAGAACGTCATACGACCTTATGTTTCTAGAATGGCATCTAAATATTGAGGTCAGGTCCTTCCCGTGCTCGGGAGGAGAGTGAGTGAGCGGGCACGACCCACCCTCGGGCCGCCTGCCAAGCTACCTACCAGGTACCCGCCTCCCGCTTCTAGAACAACCCACACCGTCGACACTCTCCCCTCGCCCAGCCGACACGCACACATCCGTGAAATATTGTTAACCGTGCTTAATACGCACCCAGTGTTGGAGTAGGCGAACCTGGTAAACCCCTAAAGGGATAAGAAGTTGTAGGTACGGAAGAATTGGTACATATTATGCATCATACAAGGGATGTTTATCTAAGAGGGCGAGTGTGTCTCTTGAGACAATTGTGTTAAGTGTTCATCAGTAGTTTGGCTTTGGGAACATAAAGTAAATGCATATAATTATGACTGGTATTTGCTGGCGGCGGTGTTAATTACCTTCCACTGTCGAAAGTTTATGAAAATTTTAGCTTCTCACAAACAAATGAACGGAAAGAAATTACAAGCCAGTATCCTTGTCAGAATTATTTTTTTTTGAAGGAACTGAAGTTACTGTAACGTGAGGTGTATCTTATAACAAAGATTAATAACAACGTAGTAGGCTGATATCATAGAGTAAAATATATGGTGTAATTAGTATTTTATATTGACATTTAACAACGAATCTTAAGACAAAATTAATGACTGTGGGACGTGCCAGTGTTGTTATTGTATGTTAGTATGTAATTATTGTCGTGTCCGTTAAGTATCAACCGTTTTTCTCTGATTACTGTTCTTCCATACTTGGTGTAACGTACCAAGGAATAAAGGCAGAGTTCGATTTTGAATTTGATGGTACGTACCTATCAGCGTAGTCATGTACTGTATGTGTGGTACCTATCAGTGTAGTCATGTATGTGTGGTACCTATCAGCGTAGTCATGTTTTTGTGATTCCTATCAGTGTAGTCATGTGTGTGGTACCTATCAGTGTAGTCATTTACGTGTGGTACCTATCAGTGTAATAATAATATTAATAATAATTAACGGTTTATTGAAAAAATTCTGCAGCCCGAAGGCTGAAAATATACATTGGACATAAATGACTTATTACATACATTGGTGGTTTAACAAAAGCCTTCATTAGAGAAAGGTAAAGGAACATACAGTGAACATACAGATTAATGTAGGTGTTGAACAGCAAACTCGTAGTGTAGTAACTCCCTCCCAGATGGTGTTAGGAGGAACTCACGCGGCGTAGTAGTTCCCTCAGATGGTGTTATGAGAGACCTGGCGTGGTGTAGTAATTCCCTCGCAGATGGTGTTATGAGGGGCCTCACGTGGTGAGTAATTCCCTCACAGATGGTGTTATGAGGGACCTCACGTGGTGTAGTAATTACCTCACAGATGGTGTTATGAAGGACCTCACGTGGTGTAGTAATTACCTCACAGATGGTATTATGAGGGGCCTCACGTGGTGTAGTAACTCCCTCACAGAATGGTGTTATGAGGGGCATCACGTGGTGTAGCAATTCCCTCACAGATGGTGTTATGAGGGGCCTGACGTGGTGTAGTAACTCCCTCACAGATGGTGTTATGAGGGACTTCACGTGGTGTAGTAATTCCCTCACAGATGGTGTGATGAGGGACTTGACGTGGTGTAGTAATTCCCTCACATATGGTGTTATGAGGGACATGTGGTGTAGTAATTCCCTCACAGATGGTGTTATATGAGTGAGGTTTGGTCTTAGGCCTTCCTATCGTAGACGGATTGCTGGTTGTTGTTGGGTCTCACGGGCCGTTATCACTGGGTACCTGGGACCTCACTGTGTGAAGGTTAACTTGGGTAGGACTGTTACTGTTGAGTTGTTCTCACTGACTTAAGCACTGTTCACCTCTGTTTAACACTGGTTCCGTTCCTTTCCTAAATGAAATTGTAACTTCTGGCGAGAACTTGTTGATATTCCGGTGGGGAGGAGGGTTCAGGGGAGGGGGTTGGTATGGGCCAACTTAACAGTTGACCTGGCTGCTCCAAGAGGAGCGCCAGGTACGTCTTGACCCTTCGGTGGTCAAGGATGTAGTGTAGTCATTTACGTGTGGTACCTATCAGTGTAATCATGTTTGTGGTATCTCCGTGTAGAGGGATGTTCATGTGGTACCTATCAGTGTAGTCAAGATCGTGTGGTATCTACCAGTGTAGTCACATTTGTGGTACCTATCATTGTAGTCATGGTCGTGTTGCAACTATCAGTGTGGTACCTATCAGTGTAGTCATGTTTGTGTGGTACCTATCAGTGTAGAGTTGTTTGTGAGGTACCTATCAGTGCAGTCATGGTCGTGTGGCAACTATCAGTGTAGTCATGGTCGTGTAGTGCCTATCAGTGTAGTCATGGTCGTGTGGTGCCGATCAATGCACTTACAGTATGTTTGTGTAATACCAATCGGTGTAGTCATGTTTGTATGGTACCTATCAGTGTAGTCATATTTGTGTGGTAACTATCAGTGTAGTCATGTTTGTGTGGTAACTGTCAGTATAGTCCAATTTCTTGCTCGTGTCAGTGTTTTCTTTCACAATCGTAGCGAACACACAGTCAAGGGAATCCTACATACGATCTAAAGTTGATGTGTTAGGCTGAAAATTTTTAAGTTTCTGCTTTGACATTTCGACACATGAGGCTTCTTGGTGGGATGTGGGTTTTCCCGTGCTAGTCCGGTGAAGGTGTCGAGTTGGCTCATTCAGTACAGGCTCCAGTCGACGCAACTTTCCAGCCAAGTCGATGATGTCACTGTTTACAATACTTTTCCCGCCTCATGACAGCACCACAAAACCTGTCTAGACCTCTCAGCCTTGATAGTTATTTCATGCAAAGCTCAAGCGGAGAACAGATATACGCGCCTGTAAGTTTGGTGTATTTAGGTAATAGCTGGTACCGTGTGGTAATGTTGAAGGTGACAAGTCAAAACTGATGGATTCGTTATGCACCGGAGACGTTGGCCTAGATCGCCAATCGTTCTCAGTACTTGAGAGCGTTTAGTTTACTGAGCACAACATTTTCAGCCATTATATCTCCCTGGTTTATTTCATGATTTATATATTTATTTATTTTCCATTCTTGGGAAACATTCGTGATTAACTTATTTATATTTTGAAGGCATGTATCCATTTTTTTTCGGAATGTGAAAACTGTCATAATTTTTTAATCTTGCGGTGACGTCTGGTGACACACCTCGCCCTTCCTCCCCTTCACCTCACTACTCTACTGCTCCTGATCTTTACTCTGACAGCAGGTTGTTCAGTGCATGGGATAGTGTATAATAACGCTACGACAAAGGGCTGTGAATACGTCACTAAAAGTTGTGTGTGACTAATACACTGGAATATATATACATATGACAATATCCTGAAGCCAATCAGTATATCCCCGGGTTGAGCATAAGCAACTTGTGCACAAGGACAGCCACTTGCTCTAACGCTACGCTACCGCTATGTGGCCTTCACACATCGCCAAACCTCTCAAGCGAGCTCCAATCAAAAGATCGGTAGGTCATTCATGGCTGTCATAACCCATACAAAAAAAAAAATATATATATATATATATATGCAAGTAAATCACTGTAGGTGCGCGTGATCCAGGTATATGCTGATAACCACAAGGAAAGAGAAAACACGAAGTTCCCAAGCGCTTTCGTGTAATTCACATCTTCAAGGGTGAGTACAGACTAAGGAGAAATACTTGACAAGGCTAATATATACAGTAGAGGAGAGTGAGATCAAGTCCCTGGGGGACAGTAGGTGTCCACAATGTTCTGGTCATAAGGCAGTGACCCTTACTAATCTTCTTAATCAAAAAATTGACCATGCCATCATCTCTAAGCACAGCAGCTGTCCGTAGTCAGGTCATAGGGTAAGATGACACAACCTTCTCACCTGGTTACAAATCTTCTTAATCAAAAAATTATCCAGTTTGTACATACCATTACTCAAATTCATGTTGACAGATTCGGTATGTTTAATGAGACTGGATTCTATAATGTTCCTACTGACAATTGAATTACAAGGCAATATTGAGGAGGCATTATCCCAGTCAGTGCAATGTTTATTATCTCTCATATGAATGAACAGAGCATTGGATTCCTGGCCTGTCCTAGCACTATATTTATGCTGTTAAAGTCTAGTTTTAAGATCCTTACCCGTCTGGCCCAAGTAGAACATATTAGGAGTAATGATAAGTAGGAATCTTAAGCCAAGTAAACAATGTGTGTTTGCTCGAAACAGCTAATAACGTACTTGGGTTCATACAAAGGAGTGTTAGTTACAAGACTAGCGAGGTCATCTTAAAACTATATCTTGCTGTTATGAGACCCCACTTGGATTACGCAGTTCAATTCTGGTCACCGTATTACAGAATGGATATAGAATCCTTGGAAAGAATTCAGAGGAGAATGACAAGACTAATTCCGGGCATTAGGAACCTTGAGTACAGAGACAGGTTAAAGCCTCTTAATTTACACTCCCTCGAGAGACGTAGAGTGAGGGGCGATATGATCGAGGAGTATAAATGGAAGTCAGGGCTGAACAAAGGGGACATTACAAAGGTACTCAAACTATCCAACCAGGAGGGAACTTGTGACAATGGTTTTAAATTAGACAAATTTAGATTTAGGCGCGAAATAGGTAAACATTGGTTTGGAAATAGAGTAGTGGATGAGTGGAACAAGTTACCAGATATCATCAT
Organism: Homarus americanus; assembly: GCF_018991925.1. Taxonomy (NCBI): domain Eukaryota; kingdom Metazoa; phylum Arthropoda; class Malacostraca; order Decapoda; family Nephropidae; genus Homarus; species Homarus americanus. The sequence goes on from NW_024737042.1 coordinate 13,833,136, forward strand.
TAACTCGAATACGCTGGATAGCTTCAAACAGAGGTTGGATGGATATATGAGCAATAGTTGTTGGGTGTAAATGGGACTGCCCAGTATGGGCCAATAGGCCCGCTGCAGTTTTCTCCATTCTTATTTTCAAGGAACCTTGTAAATGCAGCCGCCTGCATTGTTGGGGGAGTTCTTAATTAATTTACATTTGTTTTACATTGCATGAGTTTTTAAATGTCACATTAACGTTCCAGGTTTTCAGTTGTATAGGAATATGAGAATTTTTTTTGTTAAATGGTAATACTAAGAGATTCTTATTGTCATGGGTTGGCTTTGGATCAGTTCTTTAAAAAAAATTCTTAGTGATGTTAAGGCATTTGTCTATAAAAGACCTAGAGTACTTAAGGTTCAAGTCAATATTATAGATATATTTATATTCCTCATCAATGAATTCCGGACTGCATATTCTTCGAGCACGTAAAAACATTGATGAAAATACTGACTGTTTGACTATTATGGTGGACAGAATAATAATGGATGTATGAACACACATTAGTAGGTTTCCTATAAATACTGAACTGAAAGGTGTTACCTATTCTGTGGATCAGAACAGTCTAGGAATGGTAATTTGCAGTCATTCTCTAATTCCACAGTGAATTTGATCGAGGGGGCCTTGTCAATTAGTATTACTCCTTAGTCTGTACTCATCCCTGGAGATGTGAATTACACGAAAGCGCTTGGGAACTTCGTGTTTTCTTGTTTCCTTGTGGTTATCAGCATATACTTGGATCACGCACACCTACAGTGAATTACTTGCACACACACACACACATATATATATATATATATATATATATATATATATATATATATATATATATATATATATATATATATATATATATATATATATATATATATATATATATATATATATATGCAAGTAATCTAATATTAATAAATTACTCTTGTTGATCCATTCGTATTTTTGAAGTGTTTATACTTAAACATATGTTACTGCTCCATCCCAGCAAGTTTAATAATTGAGTGTTAAGAAATTAATAGATTTATATTGTGGATGTTTAGTGTGGGAGATACACGTGCTCGGGCGTATTTGGCCAATCATATCTGCTCTCAATTGACGTTCCCTCAGAAGCAAGAGCAAATCTATTATATAATATATAAATATATTTCTTTGTTTCTTTGGCAAACGCAGTATCTTGTCCTTGCCAGATTTCTATTTCTCTTTGATTCAGTCGAGAATTTACTGGACACAACGATATGTGTACAATGTGGTAAATGCGCCTGCATTCTAGCTTTTTTTGTGAAAAATTTAGAAATACCATTTTTTTTATTAGTGCTCAGAATGTAGGCTACCCTTTGTAAATAAATGGAATCCGCGTGTATTAGTTTATATACTGTAGTCTGTATTTCATATAGGGTGGCTGGGTGTGCTTGGTGAAGGAGGGCGGGAGGTGCTTGGTGAGGATGGGCGGGAAGTGCTTGGTGAGGAAGGGCGGGATGTTCTTGGTAAGGAGGGGCGGGAGGTGCTTGGTGAGGAGGGGCAGGAAGTGCTTGGTGAGGATGTGGAGGAGGGGCGGAGGTGCTTGGTGAGGATGGGCGGATGTGCTTGTTAAGAAGGACAGGAGGTGTTTGGTGAGGGGGAGGTGCTTGGTGAGGATGGGCAAAGTGCTTGGTGAGGAGGGCAGGATGTTCTTAGTGAGGAGGGGCAGGAGGTGCTTGGTGAGGAGGGGCGGGATGTGCTTGGTGAGGATGGGCAGGATGCTTGTTAAGAAGGGCAGGAGGTGTTTGGTGAGGGCAGGAGGTGCTTGGTGAGGAGGGGTGGGAGGTGCTGGGTGAGGGATAAGCCAGCCGTTGCTTCCACCATCCCAGGTTTCTACATTTCCTCCCCCTCCCTCCACCCCCACAGCCCCTTTGTCTCCCCTCCTTGTTTACCCCTACTCCCCTTAACACTCATGATGATTCGTCATGTCCCATCCCTTTCCTTGACGCCTGTGGGACCCTCCCCTACCACACCTGTACTACCTCCTCCTCCTTCACCACACTGTAATACCCTCCTCCTCCACCACACCTGTACTACCCTCCCCTCCTTCACACACACCTGTACCCTCCTCCCTCCCCTCACCACACCTGTACTACCCTCCTCCTGTGTACTACCTCTCCCACCCTCCCTCCTCCCCTCACCACACCTGTACTACCCTCCTCCCTCCTCCCTCCCTCACCACACCTGTACTACCCTCCTCCCTCCCTCACCACACCTGTACTACCCTCCTCCCTCCCTCACCACACCTGTACTACCCTCCTCCCTCCCTCACCACACCTGATACGAGCTCTCCTGGGTATCAAATTTAGTATAGTATTTAATTTATGGCGTACATTAATAATACATTGTTACCTTGGGTTTAGGTATTTACTTATTATTGCCTCTAAATCTTCCCTCACATTGTCCTGACACTTGACTCCTCCTTCATGAAAAACTAACTGGTACTTATTACCAAGTCTGGAAGAACCAATTTAGGCTTGAGGTGGTTTTATATTATCCGGAAATTCTCTTATTGTTGTACTGAGACGGATACTTGATTATTGAGACGGATACTTGATTATTGAGACGGATACTTGATTATTGAGACGGATACTTGATTATTGAGACGGATACTTCATTATTGAGATGGATACTTCATTATTGAGACGGATACTTCATTATTGAGAAGGGTACTTTATTATTGAGACGGATACTTCATTACTGACTAGTTTCAGGATATTGTGTACCATAATCCCGTATCATGAGTGTTACTGCTGATGACTGTACAATGTTACTCACACCGACAAGTTCCTCATTTTAACTCTTGTTTCTTCCTCAGGCCGAAGACGGCGAAGACTTTGCACGACGAGGTATGGATGACTTGAGGGGCCGACACGCTATGTTCCGCATGCCAACCTGGATGTCTGAAGACGAGGACGTAAGCAACTTGGCAACACGCATGTCCCACGCGCCACACTTCGCCACTATGGGTCGCCGCGGCGGCCCATGGCGCGAGAGACGCAGTTCTGGGGGGTCAGCCATGAGTGCCACCTCCGAGGACGACTCTTGTGACGCTGCCGCCACCGACAAGTCGTCTCAGTGTTCGGGCGGGTCGACTGATAACCCGAGTCAGGAGATACCCATCCGGCTTGAGGCGCCCGCACCGCCATCCTCCACACAGCATCACCAGCAGGAGCAACAACAGCAGCAGCAGGAAAATGAACCTGTAGCGCCGCTCGCCTCTAGAATTGGAGGAGTGAGAAAGAATACTCAGTACCCAGTGCGCACCACATCCGCCGTGGACGCAAGTGACCATTCTGACGACGTACCGCGTACAACACGCTGCGCGTCTGCGCCCCCAGAGATGGCTGACCAGGCTGTACCACAAGATTCTCAGACCCCACCAACACAACAGCGCTTCGTGTCGAAGATCAGTATAACGCCACAAGCGCCTCAGACTCCAGGTTCCCCACAGACAAAGGCCGCACCGTTTTCTCCTCTGCCAGCCAAGTTCAACACGGTGCCCAAACCCTTTGTTCCTGTCGGCAAACAACAACAAGAGACGCAGCAACAGCCACAGTTCGTTGAGCAGCAGCAGCAACAGCAACCAATGTCAGAGCAGCAATGGCAGTACCAACAGCAACAGATGCCGGACTCACAGTGGCAATACCAGCATCCTCAGCAACAGTACCAACAACAGCCCCACCACCAACAGGATCCACAACAGTACCAGCAGTATACCTACCAGCAGCAACAGCCTCCACCTCAGCCACAGCAGCCCACCAGGCAGGGGGGGCAGCGACCCAGTGTCGTCCGCAACATTCCCATCTTCGTTGAGGGCCGAGATGGTCCCATAGTAAACGAGGAGACGAGTAACCAACAGAAACCTCCACCTCAGTGGGGACAATCCAGGCAGCAACAGCCACAGCAGCAGCCGCCACAACAGCAGCAGCCACAGCAACAGTACCAGCCGCAACAACAGTACCAGCCGCAACAACAGCAGCCACAGCAGCAGCCACAGCAGCACCAACAACAGAAGCAACAGAAAATGTTCAGACCACACCCTCACTCTCAGACACAAGCTCCTCCACAGCCTGAACCTATACCTCAACCTGTGCCCATGCCTATGCCCATGCCCATGCCCCAGTCACAGCCACAACCACAACTTCAGGAACATACAGAGCCACAACCTCAGCCCAAGGCTCCGTCCCCCACCAAGGATCCTCGCCTTGCGCAAATCGAGGCCATCCGGGCGTCAGTTGAGGAATTCCGAAGTAAAGTTGACGTCTTCACAGGGACTAAGAACCGAGAGTTCCTCTACTTGGACGAGATGCTGACACGTGCGTTGCTGAAACTGGATAACATCGACCCAGATGGCCGCGACGATGTGCGAATGGCCCGCAGAGCAGTCATTAAAGATATCAACGCCTCTATATCTTTATTAGAAGCCAAAGCCAGCGAAACAGAAACGAAATTGAAGGCCCAGGAACCTGTTGCTGAGACGATGGACACAGAGGCCAGGCAACAACAGGAAGCTGCCGCCGAACAGCCGACGGAAGCTGGTACTCAACAACCCGTGCAGGAAGCGGCCAAACAGGAGCAACCTTCAGAACCTGGCGCAGGGAGCGCCGCGCCTCCCGTAGTGTCCTCTGCCTCAGCGGGAAATATCGACAAAAAGAGTGATTCAGCTTCTGGTGAAAAGATGGAGACGGAGCCACAGGAAGGAACAGCTACCTCAACCGCAAGCCAACCAGAAGGTGGTGAGGTTGTGACCGGTACATAAGACTGTCAGGGTCGTGCTACCTGATGTGTGGTGGCTGTATACAATGTGTGTGTGTGATATGTAAATATATATATGTGTGAGTGTACAACACTAATATATACATTGCTCTAAATAAATGAAAAGTTTTAAGAAATGTTGTGTTGGTTTTTCCTGTGACCAGCTAATGTTACGTACATTGCATCATGCACTATATATATATATATATATATATATATATATATATATATATATATATATATATATATATATATATATATATATATATATATCAAGAACAGTAAACAGCACCATAGTTACACAGTTGGCGGCACAAGACATTGGTACATACGTAGATAACTGGAAGGTTTGTGGGAAATGCCTGCCTGTAACGGAGCGGTTGGCACTGTGCCGGTAGGGCCAGCTAGGCTAGGCAAGTTCCGCGGCACAGTTATTTTGGCACCTTGATAGCTGCTGCTGCTCCCAGGAACTGGTGTGTGAGAAGTAGAGGAGGAGGGGAGGAACTTGGCACACACTCGTACACACTTATCACTAACAAGTGTACCTTTGTTGATACTATTACAAGTGGCACTACACATTCAAGAAGTATAAGTGGGGTTTTGATCTTTGAATTGGCACTCATAGGCACCAACTTCCGGTTACTGGTGGCACCTGGCACCAACGTCAAGCTCTGTTGGCACGTGCTCAAATATCTTACTTCTGACCATATTGAATATGAGAATATTTTTTTTTTAATTTTCATCGTGCTTGTAAATCTTTTTGGCGCCATAAACTTCACATTATCAAGTTACTTCACTGATGCTTGATCTGCATGAAGGTAGAACTGTGCTAATATATGTGCCAGCAGGATGTTGGACACACACACACACACACACACACACGTGTACACACATAATGTTGCTTCTACCTCTTGAACACCTACCTACACACACACACACACACACAAGGTTAAGACTGAACACACCAAGTAGGATTTTCTGTGTTCAAGATGGCCTCGTCTCATACCTAAGAGTTACGAGCACAAAACACTTCATAACAAGACTACTTGTCTTATGATAATGATCTTAACACTAATCGTTCTGTACTAGTTAGTGTTACAGTGTTCCATACAACCTGGAATTACTACAAATGCTCACGTACTGCATTAAGTGTGTGTATGTGTGTGTGCGTGTGTAAAATTACCTTTGTATTATTGGTGAACTGGATATAGTATTCCTATTATGTGATGAGAATGAATTATTGGATTTATATGTAAATAAATACAGAATATAACAGTATAATCTGGTTATGCAAATTAGCCGTGATTAAAACAGCGGTAACCATATATCAATTGCTTATTTTCTCTTCATTACAATGTTTACAGTATATAATGATATGTACGTACAGTATATGACTGAGACCTTATCTCCTTATGTAAAGCTTATTTTGTATTTAATAAGTATGGATCTCGCTGCTACTCGTATTAAGCTGACGTTATTAAAGACGAGACAAGAGTCGGTATATACTGTAAAGGTTTCAGCAGTTATCTGGAGTAACAACTTGTAAATAGGAAAGATTATTTTGTGTAAACTTGACCTTCATGTTGAGGGTGACATATATATCGATAGATGTTGGAGTTGACTATGCAATGTTTCTTCTGAATGTGATATATTATGTACATGTCAGTGACGTATGAGATAGTTGCCTTTTTTTAAGTTATAACGTTTAATAATTTCTTTATTTTTACATTTGCTTAAAGTCAAGAGGCTGTTAAATATAGGTTGTATCATGGTGAATATTTAACTTTTTTTTTTCACGAGCTTTAAAATAACAAGGAATTCTCACTTGTTGTTAGCTACAGTCATGACACAAGCCGCCTGTCTTACCCAAACTAGTGACTGGTCAGTGTTTGTTTATCATATGATGGAAGAAAACGTCCCCCAGAAGCAGAGGGGCTACTATTAAAATTTGATAGGCGGTGTTTATGCTATTATTTCTCCATTTTGTAAATAGAAAAAAAGTGTCTATATAAATCCATATTTCTAGATAACTGTGTGCATGATGGTGTGTGATTTGTAGGTGAGAGTAAATAATGACACTTTTTTATGTAAATATGTTGAAAGATAGTCTTAGGTTCATCCTGGAATATACAAGATAGATGATATAATAATCTCGATGTAAAAGATCTATTAGGAACTATTTGTGTATTGATGTGTAAATAATTGATCACGGAAGGCACACTTTAATTTATTTACTGTGTTGTGTGAGGAGGAGAATGAGGATTAAACAATAAGGTCGGGCAAGTGTAAGAAATTTATGTTCCCGGAGTCACAAGAAAGTGATAATTATCCCAGATACAAGATTTATGGTATACCAGAACGTGAACCTTGGTTCATAAAGATTCCCTTGGTAATGTTTTTTTTTTGTGTGTGTGTGTTTAATCCCCGTAGTGATGATGTAAGATAAACACAGACACGCATCTCACTAACTCACTTAACATGTCATATCAGGGGTTCAAAGTTAGCACCAAGATGTCGTTTTTAAACCTTCTGTGTGTGTGTGTGTGTCTATGTTATAAAGATGTTTATTGTGTTATATCAGAGTTGATACCCTAAATTATGGTATGGTACTGAAATTTCGAGTGTAAACAATGAATACCTCATACATATACTGTACTGTATATACACATAGGGGCTCTAAAACAATAGTGTGCCATCTTTGTTCCCCTGACATGATCTCGTACAAGCTAAGACACAAGAGAGAGAGTAACCGAAGTAGCGTTGAAATATATTCTCGTTATCCTTAAGTTAAAGATGAAGAGAAGTGATGGAAGAGTCTTTGAGAATCAGGGTACATGAAACAGCCTTTACAGGAGTACAGTCGCCTTCACTTATACCTGGTACAGTGGCTGGTGCATTTTGTGAGATGTGGCAACTATGTGGAATGCTTATCTAGCATCCTTAGTCTGGCTACTATTGCGAGGTTCCTTAGGGCCATTGAGGGAGTTTTAATATGATGTAAACAAACACATCTCACAAAACGAGCCAACCACTGTATCAGGTATAAGTGCAGGCGACTTTACCTTATATTCAACTACTGGTAGACATTCTTTTTCTCTGTGTTACCATAGTGTACAGGGTATCTCATACAGGTGATGCATCCCAATAAAATCAGTCACCATATGAATGAATGATTTGGCCAAAATGCTACCGAAAACTGTGTACTACGAGTGTGGGTCTTGATGAAGGGTGATGTGACAGTACTGGGTGGTGAAGAGGCCCTTGGGTGGTGGTTGTGGTAATTACTGCGGCTACAACAACTATAGTAATTTTAAGGGCGTAGTGTATTTTAGACCACCTACCACCCATCAACTACTGGATATTAAGAGAAATACTGTATGTCTCTCCCTTGGTACACGAACACGTTCCAGTGGGCTGTTGAGCTGGGCTGAGGACGTGGTGAGGAGCTTGTCCAAGTACCGGGATGTCCTGTACTGACCTCCCTGATACTGGGGTATCCTGTACTGACGTTCCTGGTGCTGGGGTATCCTGTACAGACCTCCCTGGTACTGGGGTGTCCTGTACAGACCTCCCTGGTGTTGGGGGGGGGGGGTCCTGTACTGACCTTCCTGGTACTGGGGTGTCCTGTACTGACCTCCCTTATACTGAGGTGTCCTGTACTGACCTTCCTGGTACTGGGGTATCCTGTAATTCATCCATGGTGATACAGAAATGATGTGGAATTGATGTTTACGTTTCATGTGATAGACGACGTGCCAAAGATGATGTGTGTGTGTGTGTGTGCATAATATATATTCAGATATATATATAATGTGAACAGTCCATAAGACAAGTATTAGCACATTTTTTTTGGATGTATTCATTTCTATTGTGAATTTTTGTTGTTGTTCTCTCTGTAAACATACCACTCGAAGATATAAATATATATTTCTCCTACCTATATGTGTGTTTGTTCTTTATTTATATATAAATGCTGTACATCCTCCCTGTGAAATCTTACACATTAATGTACCCAAAATATTATCTCTATAGAAGTTATTGGTATTTATATCTATATATCTTTTTTTTTATCTGTGCTGGTACAGAAATTATAAAACCAAGAGATTGGAGATACAGTGCAGTACAGAAATTCACAAATAGTAATAAATAAGATGATGTTTGTAAGATAAAAGTTATAATTAAACATGATATTATAGAGTTTTGTTATATTCTCAGAACTTCCCTCCTTCCTTCCTTTCGTCCCTCCCTCGCTACCTCCTTCCTTCACTCCTACACTCCCTTCTACCACCTTATCTCCCTTCCTAACATCCTTCCCAACCCCTTTATTCCCTCTCTACCTCCTTCTCTCCCTTCCTAACATCCCTCCCAACCCCCTTCTTCCTACTCTCTCTTTACCTCCCTTTCAACGTCTTTCCTTCCCTACCCCCTTACTCCGTCCCTACCACCTTCTCTCCCTACCTCCTTTCCTCCATCACTCCCTTGTACTCTCTTCCGCTCTCCTCCCTACCCCCTTACTCCCTCCCAACCTCCTTCTCTCCCTACCCCTTTACTCCCTCCCAACCTCCTTCTCTCCCTACCCATTTACTCCCTCCCAACCTCCTCTCCCTACCCCCTTACTCCTTCCCTCTCTCCCTACCCCCTTACTCCTTCCCTCTCTCCTTCCCTCCCTCCCTCAGCTCAATGAGTATGGCTTCGTTCGCTTCGTGGAATGATAAGCGCCGAGTACCTAGAAAGAGAGAGAGAAATGGTACCAAAAAGAGAGAGAGAGATATTACCACGAAAAAGAGATAGTATATAAAGCACTAAGAAAGAGAAAAATAGTAAGAAAATACAGAGACAGAGAGAAATTAAAATGAAAGAGAACGAGAAAAAAGGAAGTAAAGAGAGAGAGAGAGAGATACCTTTTCAGTACCCCCAACCAAAAAAAATATAAATAAACAAAAAGAATCCACTCAATAAAATAAACAGATAAAGAAACAAAGGAAGATAAAAAATAAGGAGAAAAAACAAGATAAAATATTTATACCATTTCACGAAAGTAAACAAAGAAATTACAAAACTAAACATAGAGAAACAAAACTTGAGAGAAATTATTACTATTATTATTCAGAATATTAAAAAAAATCTCATTATGATTAAGGAATATACACAAACAAAACACAATTAAACCGAAATTAAAAACAAACAGAAAAACCAAACACTTAACTTAACCAAATTTAACCTGACCTATCCTAATTTAAACTAACTAAACCTAATTAACCCGTCCTAATTCAACCTAACCTAACTTAACCTAGGCAAACCGCAACTAACTTAACCAAATTTAATAATAATAATAATAATTAACGGTTTATTGAAAAAGTTCTGCAGCCCGGAGGCTGAAAATATACATTGGACATAAATGACTTATTACATACATTGGTGGTTTAACAAAAGCCTTCATTAAGGAAAGGTAAAGGAACATAAAGTGAACATACAGATTAATGTAGGTGTTGAACAGCAAACACGTAGTGTAGTAACTCCCTCCCAGATGGTGTTAGGAGGAACTCACGTGGTGTAGTAGTTCCCTCAGATGGTGTTATGAGGGACCTAACGTGGTGTAGTAATTCCCTCACAGATGGTGTTATGAGGGACCTCACGTGGTGTAGTAACTCCCTCACAGATGGTGTTATGAGGGGCCTGACATGTTGTAGTAATTCCCTCACAGATGGTGTTATGAGGGACTTGACGTGGTGTAGTAATTCCCTCACATATGGTGTTATGAAAGACCTGACGTGGTGTAGTAACTCCCTCACAGATGGTGTTATGAGGGGCCTGACATGTTGTAGTAATTCCCTCACAGATGGTGTTATGAGGGACTTGACGTGGTGTAGTAATTCCCTCACATATGGTGTTATGAGGGACTTCACGTGGTGTAGTAATTCCCTCACAGATGGTGTGATGAGGGACTTGACGTGGTGTAGTAATTCCCTCACATATGGTGTTATGAGGGACATGTGGTGTAGTAATTCCCTCACAGATGGTGTTATATGAGTGAGGTTTGGTCTTAGGCCTTCTTATCGTAGACGGATTAACACATCGCTGGTTGTTGTTGGGTCTCACGGGCCGTTATCACTGGGTACCTGGGACCTCACTGTGTGAAGGTTAACTTGGGTACAACTGTTACTGTTGAGTTGTTCTCACTGACTTAACCATCATGAGCTGTGTGTGACTTTCATGACCTGTGTGTGACCTTCATGACCTGTGTGTGACCTTCATGACCTGTGTGTAACCTTCATGACCTGTGTGTGACCTTCATAACCTGTGTGTGACCTTCATGACCTGCGTGTGACCTTCATGACTTGTATGTGACCTTCATGACATGTGTGTGACCTGCATGACCTGTGTGTGACCTTCATGACGTGTGTGACCTTCATGATCTGTGTGTGACCTTCATAACCTGTGTGTGACCTTCATGACCTGTGTGTGACCTTCATGACCTGTGTGTAACCTTCATGACCTGTGTGTGACCTTCATAACCTGTGTGTGACCTTCATGACCTGCGTGTGAGCTTCATGACCTGTGTGTGACCTTCATGACTTGTATGTGACCTTCATGACATGTGTGTGACCTGCATGGCCTGTGTGTGACCTTCATGACTTGTATGTGACCTTCATGACCTGTGTGTGACCTTCATGATCTGTGTGTGACCTTCATAACCTCAAGTGTGAGCTTCATGACCTGTGTGTGACCTGCATGGCCTGTGTGTGACCTTCATGACTTGTATGCTGACCTGCATGGCCTGTGTGTGACCTTCATGACTTGTATGTGACCTTCATGACCTGTGTGAGCTTCATGACCTGTGTGACCTTTATGACCTTCATGACTAATGCGTGACCTTCATGAGCCTGTATTAGCTGACCTTCACTTAACCTGTGTGTGACCTTCATAACCTGTGTGTGACCTTCATGATCTGTGTGTAATCTTCATGACCTGTGTGTGACCTTCATGACCTGTGTGTGACCTTCATAACCCGTGTGTGACCTTCATGACCTGTGTGTGACCTTCATGACCGGTGCTTGACCTTCACCAACCTGTATGTGACCTCTATGACCTGTGTGTGACCTTCATGATCTGTGTGTGACCTTCATAACCCCGTGTGTGGCCTTCATATACAATGTGTGACCTTCATGACCGGTGTATGACCTTCATGACCTGTATGTGACCGCTATGACCTGTGTGCTGACCCCTTCATGACCTGTGTGTGACCTTCACTTAACCCGTGTGTGAAGCCTTCATGTCCTGTGTGGCCTTCATGACCTGTGTGCTTGACCTTCATGACCTGTGTGTGACCTCTATGACCTGTGTGTGACCTTCACGGCCTGTGTGTGACCTTCATAACCTGTGTGTGACCTTCATAACCTGTGTGTGACCTTCATGACCTGTGTGTGACCTTCATGACCTGTGTGACCTTCATGACCTGCATGACCTGTGCATGACCTTCATGACCTGTAAGTGACCTGCATGACCCCAGTAGAGCATAACAGGCTGGACCTTCAAGTGTTGTTTTGATCAATCGCGGTTTGACCACGTAAGAGGACAGACGTGTGCCCATAGGTGCTCCTGTTCTCCAGATCGTCACACAAAGGCCATCTCAGCCTCTACCTACCCCTTCGCCGGCAAGTATTGCCAGCGATGGGGGGTCAACGTAAGCGCCCCAGAGGAGGCGTCCCCTCTCTCATGGATACAGACATTTCTGAGACGGATAGTCATAGTACATCCCACACCCTGCAAGAGTCAGACCTCAGTGATAGTGACAGTAACAGTAATGTTTCTATGAGAAACACTTGCCAGAGTGGCAACACCAATGCCAAGGGCAGCGACTCTCCCCTCGACTCCCACCCCTCTGCCAACCAACCAAGTAAATTGCATCTGCACTTCCCCAAGGACTTACTGAAAACCGTCGAGGACCGGTTTAATTGGACAACAAAGTATTGGAGACAACACGGTCTCACCATTTAATTCCGAAAAGGTAAGAACCGTAACTTTATCAAGTGTCAGACACACCAAAGGTCTATGAAACACTCAGTACTGTTGGGTTTGATGGGGTTGTCCTCGTGCCTCCACCTGCTGACGCAGCAGAATGTTGCCACATCCTAGTTAAACAGTTCCCCCTATTCGCTGAAGTCGAAGATGCTCGTAACTTTAATCCACGTATAATCAGAATACGTCGACACTACCGAGGGAAGACCCCATAAGCAGCTATCATAGTTAAATGGAAGGGGATAGAGTGCCCAACCACTGTTGATGCCCACCCAGTCCTCCCTCCACTGTACGCTGAATCATATCACCCCGGGCCTGCTTTTTGTGTCATCTGCTCCCATTGGGGGTCCCACCTTCACCACCTGCTGCCGATGTGATCATCCCAGATGTCGCTTCTGTTCACGTAACCATCACTCCTCCGTCTGTGCCCAAAAAACCAAAGACCACCTCAATGGGGTTGGTGTGGGCTATGTTGTTGACTCCAGGTGTTGTAATTGTGGTGGCTGGCACAATGCTGACTCACGACAATGCCCCAAGCGTCCGTCTGTCCCAGGAGAAAAGCCTCCCCGAAGGCTGCGTCAATCTCAACCTCTCCCCCAGCCTATCGAGCCTTCTTCAACAACACCTGCCCCAGCCTGGCCTCACCTGGCTGCAACACAGCAGTCCCGGCCATCTCCTAACTCAACTACAACTGGGCCTCCTCTCCATCTTTACTCTGATGCTGTTAGGCCTTGTGCCCCCACTGGTGCCCCCCCCCACAACCCCCCTCCAGTGACACGACACAGATCATATCCCTCTTTCACGAATTTACCAACCGTATTGAAAGACTCTTTGATACACTCTGTACCGCCATCTCCGACCTACACAGACTACCCCTGCCTCCAGCTGCTACCCAGTCACCTCCCTCTTCTGGTTTGACACAACCTGGTAGCCCCCTGTGTGCCCCTCATATTTCACGGCCTACTCCACCGCCGCCTGGCACCACTGCTGGCGTCCACACCGAGCCTGCCCCGTGCCAGGCTGCCCCCGTCCACCCACTGTTCGCTCATGGATCCGAGGACACCACCCCCGGCTCCCCGTCCCCCACCGGCATGTCGGCAACTGGGGCCCATCCACTCCAGTTCTCCACATCAATTGACCACCATGCGGACATGCTAGGTATCTAAACCAAGAAGGACGTCCCCTACCAACCTCTCGACGTCCCCCTTGAAGCCGACACTACCGACGCACACGCCATCACAATCACACTAAAAGGTATGTCCCTCAATATTGCCAATGCCTATGGCTATGGCTATGGCCTGGCACTTGACGTTATTAGGGACCTGCCACACTTTGCCATAAACAGATAAATTGTACCGGAAAATTTCCCCCCACACACACTCATCATTCTGTCACTTTATGTAACTTGCTGACAAAACCCATGACCCTTCATGCTTTTACGCCCTTAATGCATGAGTCATAAAGGCAAGCATGAACTTCGCATGCTTCCCAGATAGGCACTGCAAACGCTTCTGCGTTTCACCTTGCACAGGATGTAAGGGGGTGCCCAATAATCTAGCCCCCTCGGGAGGCAATCTAAATCTAATCTCTTTGTTTTGATGATTCTGTTGTCAGCTGTTGTGTGACCATCTTGTTGACACATAAAACAGACTAACTGACAGTGTGTGTGTGTGTGTGTGTGTGTGTGTGTGTGTGTGTGTGTGTGTGTGTGTGTGTAAATACTTATCACTAGTAGGGCAGCTGAGAGAGAGATAGATAGATAGATAGAAAAGAGAGAGAGAGAGTTAGGTCATTAAGACGTATTCTTACATAACACACTCACGGTTGTTTGTGTGTTTGAATACAGAGGTGCATTAGGAGTCAGCGTGAGCCTAGACTGTGACGTCATACAACAACTGACCACTGAGGAGAGAGGAGGAGAAGGGGGATGAAAGAAGAGGAGGAGAAGGAAGGAGGATGAAAGAAGGGGAGGAGAAGAAGGGGGGTGAGTAGAAGAAAGAGGACCAGGAGGAGTAGGAGGAGGAGGAGGATGAAAGAAGAGGAGGAGAAGGAGGGGGAAGAGTAGAAGAAGGAGGACCAGGAGGAGAAGGAGTAGGAAGGGGAGAATGAGAAGGAGGAGGAGGAGGATGAAAGAAGAGGAAGAGAATGAGGGGGAAGAGTAGAAGAAGGAGGACCAGGAGGAGAAGGAGGAGGAGGATGAAATAAGAGGCGTAGGAGGAAGAGAAAGAGAAGAAGTAGGTGGAGGAGGAGAATAAGGAGGAGGAGGAGAATAGAGAAGTAGGAGGAGGAGGAGAATAAGAAGGAGGAGGAGGAGAATAAGAAGGAGGAGGAGGAGGAGAATAAGAAGGAGGAGGAGGAGGAGGAGGAAGCCGTGTTTGTAAGTGACATCATTGTGGGTGAGAGAGACATAACACATTTAAAGGAAAGCATTTATTATCTCTCTCTCTGTCTCACTCTCTTACTCACTCACTCACTCACTCACTCATTTATTCAATTACTCTTTCATTCACGCCGTCACTCATTCACTTAACGAATAATTCATTCACTCTGTGTTTTGTTTCATTCACTCACTCTCTCTCTTTCTCTCTCATTCACTGTTTCCTTTCCTCTCTTCCTTCTGCAGCCCTCCCTTCCTCTTTCCTTTCGTTTTATTTATTTTGTTTTGTTCTTGTTAATCTAACTTTGAAGTAACGAGAGAGAGAGAGAGAGAGAGAGAGAGAGAGAGAGAGAGAGAGAGAGAGAGAGAGACCCTTATCATATTCTCCATCCCTCCCACACCGATCCTGCACCTGCATCTACCTCCACCCACCCTCTTCCACCCACATGCCACCCTCCATTACCCACATGCCACCCTCCATTACCCACATACCACCCTCCACGACCCACATACCATCCTCCCTCACCCACATACCACCCTCCCTACATCCACCCTCCACCCACATACCACACTCCCCCACCCCATACCACACTCCCCCCACCCATACCACCCTACCTCCACCCACATACCACCCTCCCACCCACCCTCCACCCCACATACCACCCTCCTTCACCCACATAACACCCTCCCTCACCCACATACCACCCTCCTTCACCCACATAACACCCTCCCTCACCCACATACCACCCTTCCTCACCCATCCTCCATCCTCCCTCTCCCACATAACACCCTCCCTCACCCATCCTCCACCCTCCTTCCGTCCACCGACTCTCCACTCACTTCCACTTACCCTGTGTGGCTGGTATGACTATATCCAGGAACTGAAGTGACACCTCCCTGTAATAATGTGACGAGAGTGACCCAGGATGACCCAGAGTAACCCAGGGTGACCTAGAATGACATAGAGCTACCCAGAGCGATCCCAGGATGACCTAGAATGATCCAGAGTGACCTAGAATGACCCAGGATGACCCAGGTAAGCCTCAATGTAAATACAAGAGCAAAGACTTTAGTTATATGGTTAGATGTTTAATAATATCGCAGCCACACAAACACACACACACACACACACACACTTTGGTTCATATCTCGTGACTAGAACAATTTACTTCCTCAATATCACTAATGAACTTTATTCTCTACAGGGTTCGCATTATCGAGGTCTTGTCTCCCTCCAACCCCCCCATCACTGTTCACAATATCGAAGTCTTGTACCCCCATTGTCCGTATTATCAAGGTCTTGTATCCCCCAACCTCCTTCGTGGTCCGGATTATTGAGGTCTTGTCTCTCCCTAGGGTCCCGGATTATCGAGGTCTTGTGTGCGTCACTTGGTCTTCCTTCCACTAGATAACTGGACGCGTGAGGAGGCATATGATTACAGTATATCCGATTATCTATACAAGAATTCTATCCCCACCATATGTTAAGGGTCCAATTAGATGCGCTATCACGTCTCCAGCCCAGAGTGAATGGGTGGAGGGGAAGGGGGGGAAATGGGGGAGAGAGAGTGGAGGGATGGGTACGAGGGGAGTCGAGGAGGGGTAAAGTGGAGGGAGAAGAAAGTAGGATGGGGTTGGGAGGAGAGTGGACAGGAGGGAGGAGAGGGGGGAATCAGAAGAAAGGAGAGGAGAGGAGAGAGGAGAGGAGAGAGAGGAAGAAACAGGGAGGAGAGGGGGAGGGAAAGGGGAAATGAAGGAGAGGCAGAGGGGGGAGAGGGTGTAGGGGATTGGAGACATGGTAAGAGGAAGAGAAGAGGAGGAGAAGATTTAATGATATTTAATGAGGTTTATCTGAAGGACTCGGGAATTCCAATCTTACATTGAATCCATCACCGATCAATCATTCGGGAGGGTCACGTGAAGATTAGCACCCCCTTAGCTTACTTCTCTGTAGGATTAACACAGTAACTTCTTTTATCATTCTACCTCTGTCACTGTCTTTTCCACTCACCCTCTGTATCTGTGCATCTGTCTGCCTCTCTATCTCTCTCAAATGAAAAACAAATTTCTCACTGTTTATATGCGATTCTTTTTCCATGTCTATCTCTCTCTGTCTGTCTCTACCTGTCCTCTCTTTTCTGTCTCTCTCTCCTTTATTCTTTCTCATTGGCTTTCCTTATCTCTCTCTCTCTCTCTCTCTCTAAAAATTATTCTCTAATTTTTTCCCTGATTTCATCTAAATTGTCCACACTCACGTCTTCTTCCCGGGATCAACTCCTTTTTATCGAGTCTTTTATCAAGTTTCCTCAACTATTCCTTTCGTTCCTCATATCTCTTCTGCTAGATTACCTGTCCTTGAGGGAGGGAGAGGTAAAGAGGCTCAACAAGGCATGAGAATAATGAAGGCTTCGCTCGGCCTTGTACACGGCCATTACTGCCCCGTGTATAGGGGAGAGGAGGGGAGGGGAGAGACGTCGACGAGGACAGATAATGGCCTCGGTCGACCTTGCAGCTGACCCTGATGAGGTGAAGGCAAGGACAGGTGACCTTCGCCGTCTGCTAGCCTAGATTAAGGTATTGACCCACTTCTTCGTTTCCTCTGTCTCTCTCCTATCCTTCCTTCCCTCCCTTATCCCTGCCTGTCCTCCATCCTGCCCCCTTTACTCTCCTCCCTCCCCCTCCCTGTCTCCCTTCTATCTTCCCTTCCTCCTGTCCACCCTTCACCTTTCCCTCGTGTCCTCCCCCCGTCCACGATACCGTCAACAGGATCGCGTGCAGATAATGATACACGCACGCACACACACACACAGCTCCAAGTATTGTTACATCCACCAATATAGCAAACCTCGGTAAAATAAATAACTCATGTATTGGATACATCACAGGACTAATATTAACCTCTTACTGTTATGATGACCTCCATGACACGCCCCCCCCCTGAGGTCAAAGGTCAAGATCAGCAGGAGGTTTTATGACAGGCCTGGCACTTGACATTATTAGAGACCTGCTACTCTTCGGCATAAACTAATTAACTATACAGGTAATTTTCCTTCCATACAGGTAACTTGCTATCATAACCGACGGTCTCTTTCAGGTATTCACACCCGTAAAGTGAGATAATGCTTCTGCGCTTCACCTTACACCACCACTACCACAATTATCAACTTCACCACCACCACCACCACCACCACCACCACCACCACTGCTGCCACCACTATCACCACCATATAGTCATCACACTATATAATCACTATCTGTATCTATCATATATATACCATCATACCATACCATATACCCCATACATACAACACACAATATTCTTAACTACTACAGGAGGTCGACCGCCACAGAGCCATCACAGGCGATACTCAACACAAATGACTACCATGTTCAGAAATTAAGGGTGTGTGTGTGTGTGTGTGTGTGTGTGTGTGTGTGTGTGTGTGTGTGTGTGGGCGGACAGGACCTCACTGATCACCCAAGTATCGTCAACACCCGTCTACTCCTAATGACCCAATACATTTTTTTTGTCTGTCTGTCTCACCAGTCGACGAGTCTTTGGAGTCCACGTTTTTCTTGTGATCAGCTCTGGTTCCGAGAGAGAGAGAGAGTTTCTTATTATCTGTATATTAGCTTCTATGGATTCTTTCACCTGAAGCAACACACAAATGAAGGAGGACAACTTACGCCTTGACTGATGTCCAAGATGAAGAAGATAAAAGGAACTCCTCACACCACAGCTCATGACACACACACACACACACACACGAATGTAGGAAAAAAATAGCTGCATCAAAAAAATCCCTTCTGAAGGTGCCCAGAAACCAGAAAAATAATTTCATAAAAAAAATACTGAAACTTACTGAGAGTTATATCAACGTCATATTTGCATAAATGAATTACAAAATTAAAAATGTCACATTGCATATTATTGTTTAAGATTTCCATCGAATGTTAGAGCCAGCGACTTGCACAAACTCTTGGACTGACTTGCGACCAGCTTGGCGGTCCTGGCAGAGGGTCTTCAGCCTTGTCTGGAGGTTCTTGTAAACTTGTATTCGGCGCTTCCTGGGTGTCTCACATAACCTAACCTAACCCAACGGGCTCGTTTTAGCTTGTTTTAGCTTGTTGTGCCATTTTTTCCCTAGTATGAAAATTGTGCCATTTGTTCTTGTGCCATTTGTTCCTGTGCCATTTTTCCAGTGCCATTTTTTTCTGTGCCATATTTTCCTGTGCCATATTTTCCGGTGCCATTTTTTGTGAGTAGGCCTAACACACACACTACTACTACTACTACAACTACTTTGCTGTCACTCGGAATCGAGTATTACGATCATCCAGGTATGAAACAATGATATGAGTTAATAAGGATATCACCTTCGTTGGTGAGTTCTGAGGTGACTAGAGAGGCCAATCCGGGACCGGTAGGGTCGTTCACAGATGTTGCACATGAGGGGGGCTACATCTAGTGCGGGAGGGCGGCGGCAGCGTCTTTCAGACGTTGGCGCTTGTCTGCCTCGGTTTGCAGTCAGACTAATTCGAAAGTATTGACAACTTCTTGTGTGGTGCTCCTCCAAGCGTTACGGTGTGGAGTAATCGTCTCCCAGGTGAAGAAGTCGATTTGGCACTTTTTCAAGTTTGTCTTAAGACTATCCTTATACTTTTTCAGTTGCCTGCCAGAATTACGTTTACTATTCGTTAGGTGACTGTAAAGTAGCTGCTTTGGCAGTCTACTGTCGTCCTTGCGGGTAACATGGCCAGTCCAGCGTATTTGTTCATGGATAATGGTAGCCTCGATGTTCCTTATGCAGTTGGTGTCAGCGAGAATACTGGCATTTGTTCTCTTGTCTTCCCAGCGAACTAGGAGGATGGAACATAGACTACATTGGTGATAGTTTTCAAGTGTCTTGAGGTGCCTCCTGTATGTGCCCCATGTCTCTCTGCCATATAGCAGGGTGGGGAAGACCACTGCTCGATACACGTGCGTCGTGCAACTTTGTAGATAGTTTCAGCCCCTTCAGCTGAAGACACGGGTAAGGAGTCTGCCAAAGGCTTGAGATGCACATCTGATCCGATGTTGAATCTCTTCATTGATGTTCGCGGTGGTGGACAGGTGGGAGCCGAGATACTGAAAGTGGGTAACATTAGTGAGGGTAGTACCGTTGAGCTGGATGGATGGTGGAGGTGTAGCTGAACCAGGGGCAGGCTGAAAAAGAATCTGAGTCTTACGTACATTCACCTCAAGGCCGAAGTGTGCATACGCATCTGCGCAGGTGTTCAGGATCTCCTGTAGGTCACGTTCAGTGTGAGCGAAAAGGGTGAGGTCGTCTGCATACTGAAGTTCAGTAATAGAAGCTGCCGACACCTTTGTACCTGCCTGGAGTCGTCTTATGTTGAAAAAACCCTTCATCCGGTACTCGATGTCCAGCCCGCCTGTTAAATTGGCACTGGCAGGAGTAAGGAATGTAGTCAAGAAAATGGAAAAGAGAGTTGTTGCCAGTACACATCCTTGTTTTATCCCCGTTTGGATGAAGAAGAACTCAGACTGGGTGCCATTGTGCAGGATACTGCCGTTCATGCTATCGTGGAGTGGCCTCACGATGTCAATGAATTTTGGTGGGTAGCCAAAACGGCTGAGGGTCCGCCAGAGGGCTTCCCTGTTGACCGAGTTGAAGGCCTTGGTTAGGTCGATGAAAGCCATGTACAGGTCACGGCACTGTTCTCTGTACTTTTCCTGTATCTGGCGGGCAGCAAAGATCATGTCAGTGGTGTCACGTGATAGTGTAAAGCCACATTGAGATTCTGGGAGGAAGTTTTCCGCCTCAGGAAGAAGTCTGTTTAGGATGACTCGGGCGGTAATCTTGCCAGCTACGGACAGCAGCGAGATCCCGCGATATAGTTGCGACAGTCTGACTGGTCACCCTTGTTCTTGTAAATATGAACATTACATTTTACATACGTACATACATACTGTACATACACACACTCACAGGCCACTACAGCTTCCGTCCATCAATACATTTTTACCTAAGGCGACGGAAGAAACCCACACTTCCTCACTACACACACACACACACACACACACACACAGATCCTCATAACACGTGAGGTCCGGTAACCTTTAGTATCAGGGTCTACACTCCCGATGTTTCCTGTGATACTTGACGTGATGACGAGGAACAGTGAGGGAGGATCAACCCTTAACTACGACGCAGTGAGGGAGGATCAGCCAATATCTACGACGCAGTGAGGGAGGATCAGCCCTTATCTAGGACACAGTGAGGGAGGATCAGCCCTTATCTACGATGCAGCGAGGGAGGATCAGCCCTTATCTACGACGTAGTGAGGGAGGATCAGCCCTTATCTACGACGCAGTGAGGGAGGATCAGCCCTTATCTACGACGCAGTGAGGGAGGATCAGCCCTTATCTACGACGTAGTGAGGGAGGATCAGCCCTTATCTACGACGCAGTGAGGGAGGATCAGCCCTTCTATCGCAGTGAGGAGGATCAGCAGCGACGCAGTGAGGGAGGATCAGCCCTTATCTACGTCGCAGTGAGGGAGGATCAGCCACTATCTACGTCGCAGTGAGGGAGGATCAGCCACTATCTACGTCGCAGTGAGGGAGGATCAGCCACTGTCTACGTCGCAGTGAAGGTTAGGTCTGATGCACAAAATAACTGGTATCCCCCGGCTGAAAGACCTAATCGTTAGGCAAGGCTCACCGTGTATGTGTTCTCTCCCACCCCCCCCCCTCTCTCTCTCTTTATCTGCGTTTGTCTATCTATTTCTACTTCTTTCTATCACTTACCTTTCTCCTTTCTTTTCATTCTTTCTCTCTCTCTCTCCCTCTAATTTTCTCTCTTACAAGCTCTCACTATCTCCCCTCTCTCTCTCTCCCAGGCAGGTCCATATGGGGTTTCTGTTGTAGAGAGGAAAAAGAAAAGTGTTGATGCTTAAATATATAGCAGCGATGAGAGAGAGAAGAAAGAAGAGAGAGAGGTCACACTCAGGAGAGGGAGAAGGAAGAAAGAAAAAAGAGGAGGAGGATGAGGAAGTGAAGGGAAGAGGATGAGGAGGAAGGAAGATGGGAGGAGATAGGATGAGAAGAAGAAAGAAAAGAAGAAAAAGAAAAAGAAAAAAAGAAAAAAAGAAAAAGAAAAAAGAAAAAAAGAAAAAGAAAAAAAAAAGAAAAAAAGAAGAAGAAGAAGAAGAAGAAGAAGAAAGAAGAAAGATAAAAAAAGAAGAAAGAAGAAGAAGAAAGAAAAAGTAAAGAAAGAAGGAAGAAGAAGAGGAAGAAAGAAGAAGAAAGAAGAAAGAAGTAGAAGAAAGAAGAAGAAGAAGAAAAATAAAAAGAAAGAAGAAGAAAGAAAGAAAGAAGAAAAAAGAAAGAAGAAAAAGAAAGAAGAAAGAAGAAGAAGAAGAAGAAAGAAGACGAAGAAGAAGAAGAAAGAAGACCGAAGAAGAAAAAGGAATGAAAGAAGAAGAAAGAAGATAGAAGAAAAGAAAGAAGAAAGAAGAAGAAGAAGAAGAAGAAGAAGAAGAAGAAGAAGAAGAAGAAGAAGAATAAAAATAAGAAGAAGATGGAGAAAGAACAGGAGAAGAACAAAGAACAAAGAACAAAGATGAAAGAAGAGGAACGAAAGAAAGAAGAAGAAAGAAGAAAGAAAGAAGAAATAAGAAAGAAGAAAGAAAGAAGAAGAAAGAAGAAAGAAAGAAGGAAGAAGAAAGAAGAAAGATGAAAGAAAGAAGAAGAAAGAAGGAAGAAGAAAGAAGAAGAAGAAGAAGAAGACCTTTTATGTAGTAGGGCAGGTAAGAGTGAGGCCACCGCCCAGACCTCAAAGTGGCACGTCTCACGCCCACCAGGTGACCCGCTCTCAGGTGGCCAGGTGAACCACTCTCTCCTGTCTACCGACTACCACAGGCCCCGCGATGACTGACTGACAGACAGACAGACAGACAGACAGACAGACAGACAGACGACCCTCCAACATCAGGTAAGATTTGGTTAGGTTAGGTTAGATTTAGTTAGGTTAGGTTTGGCTAGAATAAGTTTGGTTAGGTTAGGATATATTGGACTGGGATAGAAATTAAGAGGTTAGGTTAGGTTAGGTTAGGTTAGTTTTAGAATATATTTGACTGGCAAATTACCTAACCTAACCATTTTATCCCAGTCCAATATAACCTGAACCATTGGTAAATCCAAATCTAACTAATTTTAACTTTAATTTAACTCTAACTAATTTAACTTAACCTAACCTAACCTACCCATTCACATACTATGAACTGTGGTAGAAGCAAAACAATGGGTCAACTATAGTTGTATGGCGGCAACAGACGGACAAATTTACAAGATAATTATCTCTTAATACCTCGTATGATCTCTGAAGTATGACCCAAACACCCATATGATCTCCTAACACCTCGTATGATCTCTAGCATGACCTAACACCCATATGATCTCCTAACACCTCGTATGATCTCTGAAGTATGACCTAACAATCATGATCTCCTAACACCTTGTATGATCTAACACCTCGTATGACCTCCTAACACCCTGTATGACTCTAACACCCTGTATGGGATCTCCTAACACCCTGTATGATCTAACACCCGTATGACCTCCTAACACCCTGTATGATCTCCTAACACTTGCATATGATCTCCTAACACCCTGTATGATCTAACACCTTATGACCTCCCAACACCCTGTATGATCTCCTCTTAACACCCTATGATCTTGGGACCTTGTATGACCTCCTAATCACATGACTTCCCAACACCTCCTGTATGGATCCCAACACCCCAGTGATCTCCTAACACCCTGTATGATCTAACACCTCGTATGACCTCCTAACACCCTGTATGATCTCCCTAACACCCTGCATGATCTCCTAACACCCTGTATGATCTAACACCTTGCATGACTTCTCCTAACACCCTGTATGATCTCCTAACACCCCAGGCGCGATCTAACACCTTGTATGACCCTCCTAACACCCTGTATGATCTCCTAACACCCTGTATGATCTAACACCTTGTGATGACCTCTGGCTTGCATGACTTCCTAACACCCTGTATGACTTCCAACACCCCTGTAAGTGATCTCCACACCTCGTATGATCGCTAAAGTAAGATTTTGGTTAACTTTGATTCCATGTCCTCGGAATTTAGAAATTTTGTCTCGGCCCATTTCCACCAACAAGTAATAGAGGAGTTTTCTAATTGCCTACTACGAGGTCTGTGTGTGTGTGTGTGTGTGTGTGTGTGTGTGTGTGTGTGTGTGTGTGTGTGTGTGTGTGTGTGTGTGTGTGTGTGTGTGCGTGTGAAGGTCTCTCTGTTGGGGAGATGCGAGGCCGACCATCGTATAGTATTGAGACAAGTTACACAGTATGACTCACCTGTTGTGTGAGGTGTGTGTGTGTGTGTGTGTGTGTGTGTGTGTGTGTCATAGCGACCTCCGTACAAAGATAATCTCTAGCACCACTTCACTCATCCCCCTCTCCCCACACACTCACTGCCCATTCACACACGCACACAAAGATACACACACACACACACACACACACACACACACTGAGAACATCTTGATAATCTGTTTTGGTTCTTCATGATCATCAAATTGATTTAGGTGAAAGTGAAGCATAGATTGACACGTTGTAAATATTGATGAAGTAACTCCATCCCACACCCCATGACTAGCACAGAGAGAGAGAGAGAGAGAGAGAGAGAGAGAGAGAGAGAGAGAAAGAGGAGGCAACGTGATTTCTTCCGCAACTAATGTCTTCTAAGAGAACAGTATACAGTCCACCATTGTATTATCGTTCTTGTGTTGCATGACAACGTTGTGTGGTGTACATCAACTTTCCTCTCACGTATGATAGCGTTCTTACAGCGGATTGTTGATGTTATTGTTATTTTTGTTCTTATTGTTGGTGTTGTGTTTATTGTTTTGGCATTGTTGTTGCTATTGCTGTTATTGTTATTGTTGTTAGTTATTATTATTATTGTACATTAGCAGTTGCAGCAGCCGACATAATACTGCTACACGATCAACTGAGTCACTGCAATCATGAAAGACGATAAGCTCTTACATGTTGCAGTCAGGCGGTTGCAAACGCTCTTTATTGTTATATTTTAAATACGAGAGACACAATTACAGTGTTTTAATATCGTTTGTCCTCTGTTGTAATGTCATTGCTGATGTTATTGTTATTCATTTCTGAATTTGTTTCACATCAGTTGTCAGAGTTCTTGGTATCTCGTTTGCTCTCTGTTGTACATTTTAACGTCACACAAGAGCCTAGTCATACATTTTAACGTCACACAAGAGCCTAGTCATACATTTTAACGTCACACAAGAGCCTAGTCATACATTTTAACATTACACAAGAGCCTAGTCATACATTTTAACGTCACACAAGAGCCTAGTCATACATTTTAACTTCACACAAGAGCCTAGTCATACATTTTAACGTCACACAAGAGCCTAGTCATACATTTTAACGTCACACAAGAGCCTAGTCATACATTTTAACGTCACACAAGAGCCTAGTCATACATTTTAACATTACACAAGAGCCTAGTCATACATTTTAACGTCACACAAGAGCCTAGTCATACATTTTAACGTCACACAAGAGCCTAGTCATACATTTTAACGTCACACAAGAGCCTAGTCATACATTTTAACATTACACAAGAGCCTAGTCATACATTTTAACGTCACACAAGAGCCTAGTCATACATTTTAACGTCACACAAGAGCCTAGTCATACATTTTAACGTCACACAAGAGCCTAGTCATACATTTTAACATTACACAAGAGCCTAGTCATACATTTTAACGTCACACAAGAGCCTAGTCATACATTTTAACGTCACACAAGAGCCTAGTCATACATTTTAACGTCACACAAGAGCCTAGTCATACATTATAAACATCAACACAACTCCCTATTTCCAGGTCACAGTGTAGACTTGACCATA
Source organism: Homarus americanus (assembly GCF_018991925.1). NCBI lineage: Eukaryota > Metazoa > Arthropoda > Malacostraca > Decapoda > Nephropidae > Homarus > Homarus americanus. Next base: position 13,859,321 of record NW_024737042.1, read on the forward strand.
ACGGGAACTGTTCATGGACACAACCTGGATATAGAGAGACAAGGTCGTGATGGTATTATAATATTTGGGGGTTTGAAATTTCCGAATTTCCAAGTTTTTATGATAATAGGAACCCTCCAAGGACACACACACAGACACGTAAGCCCATTGCGGTAGGAACAGTGGTGGTAGTAGTTAAGCCTCGAATGGGTCTTTTAATGGTGGTGTTAATGGTTATTGTTAAAAGGCACGAACCAATATAGCTCATAAAAGGGAAGAGAGGAGGAAGGGGTTATATAATTTCTTTACTTCCGACGCCATAATGTTGAAATGCTTGTTCCAGGGATCATAACGATGAACTGAATTAAACTTTAGGTAAATTTATCTTATTTATTAATTTTTTAATGTTGATGACTTGTAGAATTACTAAATAAGATTACAAGCTTAAAAAAATCATAGTTAGTGATGCAGAATGATTCATTATAACATCGACATCAACTTTGACGACGCTTGATGAGTGATGATTCCTGGCTTAGCGGGTGTTGGCGGGATCGGGTAAAGCAGTTTTATTTCTTATTCAAACTAATGTGTGTAAACAATGTAAACAAACAAGGGCGTAAATACTGTAAACAAAAGTGTGTGAACCATATAAACATACGTGTGTAAGCAATGTAAACCCACGTGTATAAAGAATCTAAACAATGTAAACAAACAAAGGAGTAAGTTAAACAAACATATGTGTAAACAATGTAAACAGGGTTCCAGCACCTAGGGGATGAATCAGAGCGTGAGGGGGGGGTAGTGTGGCCTCGCTCACACCGCAAACAACCACACACACACATACTGAGGATAGGTGGGCGGGACGTACACACACACACACACACACACACACACACACACACACACTTCAATGCATAAATGGTTTTTTTTTCATACTCAAGTTGCTACGTTGATGAGCGTATCACGAGAGCCGACAGGAGGGGGAGGAAGAGGAGGAGGAGAAAGAGAAGGAAGGGTAAGAAAATGGATGGGAAAAAGTAAGGAAGAGGAGGAGAAAGGGTAGAGGTAAAACAGACGGATGATGATGAGGAGGAGGAAGAGAAGAAATAGAGGAGGGATAGGAGGAGAAAGGTGGAAAATGGAGGGAAGGATGAGAAAAAGGGGGAGAAAGGGGAGAGAGAGAGAGAGAGAGAAGAGAGAGAGAGAGATAGAGGGAAGGGAGAGAGAGGGAGACAGCTATCCCAGGGTGAATGACACGGAGTCACGGCCACGACCACTACACACCAACCCATGACAGACAGACAGACAGACAGACAGATAGATAGATAGATAGATAGACAGATAGATAGATATATAGATATAGATAGATAGATGTCGAATCCGAAAAATCGCCATACTAATTCACATTGACTCAACGGTGAACGGAAATAAAGTCACAGGGAAAAAAGTCACATGACTCGTATACATTGACAACACAATATATATATGATGGTATTGCATGTAGGTTAGGTTAGGTTAGGTTAGGTTAGGTTAGGTTAGGTTTTTTAGGTGCTTTTTTTCTGTGACTTATTTTCTTGTGACTTTTTTTTCTTGATTCAACTCAACGTGTAAATAGAAACACCTGTCTTACCTGAGCTGTCGATTCTCAGAGCTCTGGGTGTTGCGTTTCCTTCTTCACTAAAAACAAGAATGGTGTCGTCATTCCACTCATATTATACACTAAGGGGTTGTGAATCGGGATGTTGTTACGTTACGGTGAATGTTACGTGACTAGACATTCTTTGCTTGGTCTGTTACAGCTGAGGGCCGGTGAGGGGGGGGGAGGGCGAGAAGGGTAGGGAAAGGGGGGTGACCAATAGGGTATGCTTGTTTACGAGTGAGTTGGGATTAAAAACGTAACATCAGGATCGTTTCTGTGTGTGTGTGTGTGTGTGTGTGTGTGTGTGTGTGTGTGTGTGTGCGTGTGAGGAGTATCTGTGTGGTACTCTGTTTAGGTCTCACTACAAACAGGACACCTAGCTGACGTGAAACATGATATGGGACAGAAGTATCCTACTATATTCTCAGTCTTACAAGCAGAGATTACGAAATAACAAGTGGGTGGCCCGCAGGGGTACTGCGGTGTGGCGCGGTGTGGCAACTGCATCAAGGTGAGCTGGTGTATAGCTGGAGTCCTGCAAAGGTTTGACCGTATAAGGCTGGCTGCTCTGTACACCGGCGCGCCCCCTCCTGCAGCCCTGTCTGGCCGATACAATTCTCAAACCTGTCTTAAGTTAAATTTTCATCCCAACTACGAACACAACAACGCATCTAACCACCTCGTTAAGATTTAAAAGCACCAAGATAACTACCGGAATGTCGCTACTATCACACCAAGTCTCTATCTCAACTAGAGGTATTTTATCCTTGCCCTGGTATGTGGAGAGCTCTGACGTACGACTGTTGGTAGACATGGAGTGTAACCGTTCTCAAGTCTGTAGGTACGGGGAGGGCGGCATCCACTGACCTGTCTGCTAGCTCTTGCACCACCGCCTCGCCCCCAGGATCTTATGGCCGCTCTGCTCATTTAAGGAGTTTTATCATTTAGTTAAGAGGTTTGAGGTGTCTCCCTGGGGCATTCTCCTCGCTGGCTTATTAAGGGCGATGCGTTGTTTTGGTATAATTAATTCATGCAGGTGTTTTGGTTTACGTAAGGCATGGAAGGTTGCAAAAGGAATCTCTACTTGAACTTGGCATTATCGCAAAATGAAAAGAAACAGACGGACAGCCAGACGGACAAACAGACTGGTGGATAGATAGATAGACAGACAGACATATAGATAAAAAACAGACAAGCATATATATATATATATATATATATATATATATATATATATATATATATATATATATATATATATATATATAGAGAGAGAGAGAGAGAGAGAGAGAGAGAGATTTATTGCACGGCCAGTCAGAAATGTCAGGTTGGGAAATTTTCAAGAGTCAGCCATTTTTTACTCGGCGAGATGAGAGATGTATTTGTCTTCACTTTTGCCTTAAGTTTATTTAAGAGACTCAACACTGGATTAATTCTTACCCTGAATCGACACAATTTTTATTATTGTTTGTATGACTTCAATGTATATGTTGATCCGATGTGCATTTATATGACGATTTGGATGACAAATTATATATCTACCTATCTAGTTATTTATCAATCTATTTTATCTAACACTTTATCTATCAATCTATCATTCAATCTACGCATTTATCAATCTACCTACCTACCTATCTATCTATCTATCTATCTATCTATCTATCTATCTATCTATCTATCTATCTATAAATGGTTGCCATTGAGAAAACAAGAATACGAAAAAAATAATAAAAAATAAATAAAAAATACAAATTACAACTTTAAAAAATATAACAAATGGAAAATTTTACCTTAAGAGTAAGTTCGTATTTACATCCAATCATTTACATAATTAGTACAGGTGAAGGTAAGGTGTTTTATGTACGGGAGACTCATAAAATACAGTAAAATAACTCTTAACCTACTACTGTCTTGTATTTTTGTAACTTATGAAGAGGAATATGTTTAAGGCTTACGACCGTGTCGTATTTTTCTATTTTTTTTATATAACATGCTTCCATGTTCCATATTATTCCTGTAATGATGTGTTGTATTTACTATTATATAATCTAGTCACCTTAACCCTATGCTGTTAAGGTTTTAACTGTTATTATTTGTTCAAACCCATTTAGTATTGTAACCAGCATTCTTTGTTCTCTAACGACCATCTGCATCGTTAAACGACCCACCGGCGGGTCGCGTGGCGGGAGCCGACCTTATATACGAAGAGGACCCACCAACTGACGGAGTTAGTTCAGTCCTCTTGTCATACAGTTCACATCCTTTGAGTGACACTCGTCACCTGTTACTTATACTTAATTTATTTGTGTTGTTCCTGTCGCCACCAATGTGGTATATCTAAGTGAGTACCTATTTATGTCTATTTATGTCCATCAGTATTTGCTTAGTTACATTTAAGTAATTCAGTGTTTCACGTTAGTTAATTTCAGTGTTAGTTTTTATATGTTTATGCAGTGTTAACGTAATCCAATGCTTTATTATTATTCTTTTGATGTTTCGATGTTTAGTATCATTTGTGTCTTAAAAGTTTCGATGGTGAATCAATTTGTTGTGACAGCCTACGAGGCTCTTTATTGTGTTAATATTTAATTAAATTCTTAAAGGTTTACTTTATTTATTTTTATTCCCTTTTAATTTACTTCACCTTTTTTGTTTGGTTACGCCTAGAACCTGGATATTTAAGTAAATTAAGAGACGGCGTAACAATATATGAGTCAAGATATACACAAATACACCTTTAGCCTACTGTATACGATAAACATACACTTTCAATATACAACTATACACCTATAACCCAGAATATATAATATAAACACACCTAAAACTTACAATAGAAATACACTTATAATGTACGAAAATACAACTACAACCTATACTGCGCACACTAGAAATACACCTTTAGCCTTCAAAATACAACACTAATACACCTGATACCTAAAGTATACATAAGAAATACATTTACAACTACAATATACAAAAGACACTTCGGTCCTGCCATTAGTAAGCGATACACCCACAGTATACCAAATTACACCCTGAGACCTGTTGTATAGTACCTAGTCAATTGTCGGATACCTGCAGGTGAAGCTCTGTACGTGGGTGGGTAAGTGTACTACCAGGCCCCTTGTATATGTAGGTTAATTGCCTTACGCTGCACACGCGCGCACACACATACACACACGTAGACACACATACACACACACACACAGATACTCACACAGGTATCACACAGTGGAGAGAGGGGGGATGGGGGTTGGCGCCCACTAATGTGTACATGTGTGTACATATATCATTTGTATAGGGTTCACGTGTGTGCAATGTATCAATAAAATAGGGCGTGTAATTAAATCTGACGATGACTCCGCAAAACTACAGGAAGATCTAAACAAATTTTTCGAATGGTCTGAAAAATGGCAGATGAGATTCAATGTGGACAAATATAAAGTACTCGGTATAGGAGATGTAAACAGGGAAACCAGATACAAGATGAACAACGATTTTATTGAGAAATCCGACTGCGAGAAAGATTTAGGAGTAATGATAAGTAGGAACCGTAAGCCAAGTAAACAATGTGTGTTTGCTCGAAACAAGGCTAATAGTGTACTTGGCTCATACAGAGGAGTGTTAGTTACAAGACTAGCGAGGTCATCCTAAAACTATATCTTGCGCTTGTGAGACCTCACTTGGATTATGCAGTTCAATTCTGGTCACCGTATTACAAAATGGATATAGAATCCTTGGAAAGAATTCAGAGGAGAATGACAAGACTAATCCCTGGCATTAGGAACCTTGAGTACAGAGACCGGTGTATAACTGGAAGTCAGGGCTGAACAAAGGGGACATTACAAGGGTACTTAAACTATCCAACCAGGAGCAAACTCCTAACAATGGTTTTAAATTAGACAAATTTAGATTTAGGGGCGAAAAAGGTAAACATTGGTTTGGAAATAGAGTAGTGGATGAGTGGAACAAGTTACCAAACATCATCATTAACTCAAATACGCTGGATAGCTTCAAACATAGGTTGGATGCTTATATGAGCAATAGGGATTGGGTGTAAAGGGGACTGCCCAGTATGGGCCAATAGGCCCGCTGCAGTTTCCTCCTTTCTTATGTTCTTGTATATCGAGTGGTTTAGGTAGTAAACCCCCCCCCAGCCCGCTAACCTGCTTCAATATTCTGAATCCTAAACAGACTCTTTAATTTATGGTTGTCTGCCCGGTCTGAGGCCACGAGATTATAAGGTACAGAAGCCTTGATATTGTCTAAGGTTAACCACAGATGGCGCTCTGTGTATACGTAACTCAAATATGTAAATAAATGACGCCATAATCAATACAAAAGTCAGGTAGGACTAGAGAGTAAATGGTGTAAATTAGCGTTTAAACAGTAACATACAAATCCTAACCTAACCTAACCATACCATCTAATTTCTTGCGTGTGATTGGCAAATGAAAGGAGCGTCACGAGAAGGCCTTTGACAGCACTGAAACAAACATCGGTATTATAGGTATTATATAAGACATAATAATAACGAAGTGGAGGTATCCTATCCTCGCCTAATCTAGTGGAGAAGCAGATAATTAATATCTCCTCACCACCTCCTTCAGATATTGGTCTCCGCAATGGGGAAAAAAGAAAAAAAAACACCAAAAAAAATATAAGTAACTAAATATATATATATATATATATATATATATATATATATATATATATATATATATATATATATATATATATATATATATATATATATATAATGAAACTAACAGACATGATGGCGACTCTCCTTAATATTTACTAGCCTCACCTCCTCTACTCTGCCTTCCCTCCTTCACCTAACCTCCCTCCCACTTCACTATTTCCTCCAATTTACACACATTCTAAGAAATTTATGTAAATTGCAATGATAAAACAAAGATGTCTTGATTACTATTTCAGAGGAGACAGCAAGCAGTGTAGATCAGGACCGCACCAACAAGAGAGCACAGCAAGTTTCAGCACCAACAGCAGACAGACTTAACGCTGGTCACCAACACAGAGTAGATCATCAGCTCAGCAACAGACACAGAGAGGAAAGATAAAGGGCACATAACAAACGTCCATAACCTGTAGATGTGGTTTGTGAGCTGAACCACAGATGGCGATTTGGGAAGCCTCGTGAAGGTTACTGGATTTTTGTGGCAGACTGTACAGTATGTGTGTGTGTGTGTGTAGTTTCTTGCTGTTGTTGTTATATACGTCGGTCTGTGACATAAGCCGGGTGGTGGGTGGTAGCGGTGGGGAGGTGGACAAGTGTCGGCGGGTAAGTGGGGGGAAGCGGGCGGCAGGGGTGGTTAGGTGGGCGGGTAGTGGATGTATGCATGAATGTGTGTGGTGTTGGGGGAACTCCGGTGACGTCACATTACAACATAACGTCAAGTCATGAATACAAATAATAATAAAAAAAAAATCAGTCCATCTGTTCATTCAGTTGAATCTAAACCACCTAGTCAGTAGTAAGACGACCAGATAGTCATATAATTCCTCTTGATTCCTTATTACACATTTATCCCTTTGTGGAATTACCTTTCAATTCCTGTTGAAGAAGAAAATAAACAATTGACGCAGGTAAACACAAACTTCCTCCAGTTTTTACCACAAATGTAACAAAGACCCGACAAGAACCAGCCAAGAGTGGATTGTTTGGTGGTGGTGAGGAGGAGGAGGAGGTAGGTGGTGGTGAGGAGGTGGTGGGAGGTAGTGGTGGTGGTAGTGAGGAGGTGGTGGTGGGAGGTAGTGGTGGTGGTAGTGAGGAGGTGGTGATGAGTGGTGGTGGTGAGGGGGGTGGTGGTGTTGGTGAGTGTAGATGGTGATGATGAGGAGGTTGAGGCAGGTGTTTGTAAGGGATATGGAGAGAGAGAGAGAGAGAGAGAGAGAGAGAGAGAGAGAGAGAGAGAGTGTGTGTCATAGAAGGATTGGTATGTAAAACTATGCTGCAGGAGGGAGGTAGATACAAACAAGATCACCCCACCTGTCTTCCCATCACCCCTTCCCTCCGTACCTTCACCACCCCCTCACCTCCGTCCCTCCCAGCACTCATGGGTGACTGGTCAATCCCATATGGATACCCCACATGGTCAGTTCTTCCAGAATCCATAGTGAGGGGTATCTGCCACAGCCCACACTCACCCACGCCTCCTGCCCACGGCCATAAAGGTTCACACTACCACAGTAACTTCACGGAAGATTAATAAGGATTGTGTGTGTTTTAGGGACTCCAGAAAGTAAGAAAGTGTTTGCAGATGGTACGGGTGGAGGCATGGCTGGGATGGCCAAGGTCAGGTGGCCGACGGTGAACAAACACTATACCTCATGCCTCATCTTCTCCCCCTCCTCCTCTTCCACCTACACCATCCCCTCCCTCCCCCTTCCCACAACACTTAAGTATGACTACACCCCACATTTCCGCACCCATATTACCCTCCCCATCTCTGTTTCCACCTCCACCCATATCACAATCCATACTTCCCCTTTTACCCCTCTGTACCTCCACCCACATTATCACCCTTACCTCCACTTCTACTCCCTCTTCACCTCTACCCACACTCTCTCAATACCTCCACTACACCCCCACCTCAACCACTCCCATCTTTCTTCACCATCCATAACCATCAAATATATATTCCAGTTTGATTCATTCTCTCTTTCCCCATCATGAACGTTAAAACTGATAAAAAAAAAAATATTACAGAAACTAGTACAGAAAGTTTTACAAATTTCTCTTGATTCTACTGTTTATTGTTTACCACCAATTGAAATCATCGACATGTGTGTGAAGTATTCTGAATCAAATTAATAACAGGAAATAAGTACCATAAAAGGTAAGGAAGTGAAACAATCACAAAATGAATTATATAAAGAATCACCAAACAAAGATATAAGTAGATAAATATTAACCCCCAATTAATGATGGTTTCTCGCATAAAATAAAATATGAACATAAAGACGAACAGAAGAACATGGCTACATATATATTTTGTTAGAAGTATCCCTCTATGGCCATGTAAATGATATACACCATTCATAAAGTAAAATTAACAAAATATTAATTACACTAGAAAAAAATCACTAAAGTTAATATTAAGTGATAAAAATGATGTAATTGTTAGATATATTGATAGTATACAAAAACAAAGGAATGAAATAGCCAGAGCAGTAAATAGTTAGCCTCGTAGTTTGTTGTGGTGCAGTTCCAAGAAGATCCAGTCAGTAAGGAGAAGCAGAGGCCAGTAGTGAGTCTGCCAGTGACGCCCAGTACCTCGAAAGGACTGTGAAGGGATAGTAAGGTGGACTCCTATTTTACCCCGTGAATACCAGTGTAGCAATCTGTTTTGTTGTTGGCCTGTAGGAAAGATGGTCCAGTGTCCCAGCACCTAAAGTTTATCCACTACACAACATCTTTGCAAACGAACCTACGTGAATCTGCTCTTAAAATAAGCTTCCAATAAAGGTAAGAGTTTTGTATGAAGTAAAATCATGGAAAAGGCTGATTTAACCAAACCTAAGGAATCTAACCGTAGCCGTCCTAACTTTACCTTTTTTATCTTGGCGATTTTGCGTCTTTTCGTGAGTGAAAAAAAAAGGTGTTTATCTCAGCCTCACAACACCCATCACACAACCAAACTCACTGTGACTTAAGATTTATATTTTAAATACTTGGCCTTGTGCAGATCTATCACGTGACAAAGTGACGTCCCTTGATTGGTTGAGGATGATCATGTGAAGTTTACATGAAGAGTAAACATTAAATCCCGTGAAATTTACTCTAGGGAGCTGAAAATCCGCCATGATCACGAATTTTCGTTACTATATAATCAAACTAACATCTAATACGCAATAACGTATTCTTATTTGTTTATGCTCTATAATCTTGTATACAAATTGATATATGTTCCCGTGTATATACTCTACCGAATCTTCACCATAAAAGCGTAGTAATACTGTTATGCCGAAGCATAATTTAGTATTATATTTTTTGTGAACTAGGTGCTCTGATTATTTTCTATTCCAAGCAGCAGTTATTTTGGCAAGTTTTGAGATATTTTCTTGTATATATTGATGCATTACCCGTGTAAGAATTTTCTCGCCTGTATTGCATAATTTTTTTTTGCAATTTACTTACGTTTTGTAAGCACAGATCACTCTAGAACTCTCCAAGCGTATCTTTTCCGACCTGCAATGTCAAGATGGCACTAGAATGCTTTAGATGCCTGAGCAGAAGTACATAAAACCAGCGAGGTGTCAGGTAGAAGTAACCAATGAGGCTTATCCGAGGTTCGATTATTCCTAAGCAAATCAGAGTACTACTCTACGACGATACCCTCATTCCTCCATGCAACGAAAACTCTGACATTGTAAGATCAGATATTCAAAACTCTTCCTCTCCAACTAGCTCCGTTCCATCTTTGACATAGCTCAAAGACTATACCTTCACCTGTCACCAAACAACTCTACTACTGACCTACTTCTTCCTTTACCACTGGGCGTGGTCTATTTGCGTTCTGGGTTCGAGCTGTGGCAGTGAGAGTCTTGCACGTCGGTCATGATGCTGGGAGTCTGTACTACAATCCTATAACAATCAGGCATGCTGTGTTAAGCCACGGCAGCTATTTTTACTTCTACTACTCACTTCCATCCACCGGTTGTCCTTTAACTGAACCTTTTCACCCCGTCAATTGGGACTTTATGTATGTATGTATGTATGTATGTATGTCCTAGAAGAAGTAGTCGCCCGTTTTTGCTCGGAGATTGAAGTACAAGCCTAGTGACAGCTAAAGATAATTCGTGTTCAAATATTGTGGAATTGTTGTGAGCGATAAAAGTGAAAAGATAAGGAATTGTACACTAGTTGGTTGGTGATATGGAGAGAAGAGAGCATTATCACTGAGGATGCAAGAAGGGTACAGTACAAGGTAAAGTTCAGAAGTGGGATATATAGGAGGAGGTATGTGCTGACTGTAGTATATATACGAAGTGATAAGCCCAGTTGTGAGGACAACTCTGTGTGCAGTTTTGTGAGGACTTGGTAATTATTTAAGAAGATTTAAGTTCGCAAGTGTGTTTCTGGACCTGTACTGATGCTATCGTCGGGAAATTACCGGAGACTGACGGGACAGCCAGTGGCAATTCGATGGAAATTGTGATATATCTACTGCTTCTGTAGTAGATAATGACGAAAATTACGATGTTATTTACTTAGACTTTAGCAAAGCGTTTGACAGAGTACTGCATGAGAGACTTCCGAGAAAAGTTAATGCTCATGGTATCGAGGGGAAAGTTTTAAATTGGATAGAATCATGGCTCACCGATAGAACACAGAGGGTCAGCGTAGATGGTGTTAAATCTGAGTGGGGTTGTGTAACTAGTGGGGGTTCCCCAGGGGTCAGTACTGGGCCCACTCTTGTTCATAATCTACATAAACGATCTAGATACTGGGATCAGCAGTGACATAAGCAAGTTTGTGGATGACACCAAAATAGGGCGGCAGATTAATTCAGGACAGGATGCAAATGCACTACAGGAGGATTTAAATAAACTGCAGGAGTGGTCAAAAAAATGGCAAATGAAATTCAACACCAGCAAGTGCAGCGTACTTAAGATTGGAAGAACAAATACTGTCAATGTATACAGCCTTAACAACATCAACCTAGAGAAGTCGACTTGTGAAAGAGACTTAGGGGTACTTGTAAGCCCGGACCTACGGCATAGAAAACAGTACGTTAATGTTCAAAATAAGGCAAACAGGGTATTAGGTTTTATATCTAGAAGTAATAAAAGTGTAGAGGTCTTATTGCAACTTTATCTTGTGCTAGTCAGGCCGCACCTCGATTATGCGGTTCAGTTCTGGTGCCCTTATTATAGAAGGGATATCAATTCACTGGAGTCGGTGCAGCGAAGAATGACGAAAATGATTCCGGGACTTAGAAACCTTCCATATCACGATAGGTTAAAGAAACTAAACTTGCATTCCCTAGAAAGACGAAGAGTGCGGGGAGATATGATAGAAGTATTTAAGTGGGTGAAAAGAATCAATAAAGGCGAAATAGATAAAGTTCTTATATCCGAGCAGGATAGGACTCGTAGCAACGAAATTAAGTTGGATAAGTTTAGATTTAGGAGGGAGATAGGAAGGAATTGGTTCACAAATAGGGTGGTGGACGAGTGGAACAAGCTTAGCAACTTTGTAGTAAGTGCTGGGACGCTGGAAAGTTTTAAAAGGAGGCTGGATAGATTTATGGATGATAGAGAGTGGTAGTAACTCTCGACAGGATCTGCCCTGCACAAGCCAACCGGCCTATTGCAGACTCTTTATGTTCTTATGTATATACGACCTGGCCGATGGTAACCAGCGGTGGACGCTGGGAAGTGGCAAAAGGACTTCGTAACAAAACATTAAAATATCAAGCTCGTGTGTCTACTGCCTAAATAAACATTGTAAGTTGTAACCACTGCCACTCCCAATAAAAAATTAAATTACGCTCCACAATGGACGAGTTGTCCGTCGGAATTTTTTCGTAATATGGCAGGTCAATGGGTTAAGAAAACGCTTAAATTCACTAAGGTGATGATAGTTTTAAAATAAATTGGGCCAAAAAGTGTAAACAAAATAAGGGTCAAAGTTGCTAAAAAGTCACGTGACTGTGTTCATGTCTCACTAATCTATTTACATTCTTTTCAGCTGTTTTCGAATCGGTGGACGACGGGCACAATTACGATGTGGTATATCTCGACTTTAGCAAAGCATTCGACAGAGTCCCCCACGAAAGATTAATAAGAAAATTGGAGGCTCGTGGCATTGGAGATATTCTAAAATGGATTAGGGCGTGGTTACAGGACAGGAAACAGTGAGTGAGCATTAACGGCACTTAAATCCGATTGGAGCAACGTCACTAGTGGAGTACCCCAAGGCTCAGTACTTGGACCAGGTAAGTTTTCGTCACTGATGTCTACAGTATATTTAATGTTGTGGAAGGACTAGGGACGACCAAGGCCAGGGGATGGGCTTAAGATGATCAGATGACAGCTGTAATTTAACGCGCTTCGTAGCTGGATGGCCGAGTTCTTGATAATACTCTACAACCATAAAGACATCTACTTTTGGTAATTTTCTTTCATCTGCCTTGGTGAACCCTGGAAGTACAGTAGTTGTCCAACCTCGGCTGAAAAGTTTTGTAAATATTATTAGATAATTAATTGTGCTTTACTGTGCAACACTATAATACTATTTTGAATATATGAATATTACTAAGCACATTAACTAATTCATTCAATGGATATTAGCTGCCCCTACTACAAATTTCATAGTATAAACATTCCAAACAACATTGGTATTATTTTTGTTTTGGTCATCTGGGGAACCTTAAGATTCTAACTATGGGATTAAATACTTCAAACAATAAGACACGTTATCTCTATGGGATTTCTGTCGCAAAACATTTTTCGGTCGCATAAGAAAATACAGGTCATAGGTTAGGTTATGATTAGTTATAAGGTTAACTTATCATACATCGGTAAGGGAGGTAGTAACTCAAAACTAGTGATTTCCGATAAAAATGAAGGTCTAAATCGTTCATAACACATCGCAAACCACCAGAAAAAAAACCAGTCTCCATGTCTAAGTACAGGCATGACCAAAACTTAAAATTTACCCAATATAGCCTATCTGGAATCTAAGCATCCAAATACTTATGGTAGTTAAAATAAAATATTACCCATCAATTAATATAAATGATGATATATCCCGGTGGTTCATTAGTGAATCTTCAAAACAATAAGAGCACTATGTTGTCGTGTTTACTTAGCATCAGTCATTCTCAAAACAAAGTCCAGACAATGTCATTACTTCTAAATTGACTCGTATCTCCATCCCTGCGCCGTCTGCAGGGAAAGTAGTGACGTCATTGCAAATGTCGGCCCTGTTTCTTGAGAAATAAAATTATCTCGACTATTATAGCAGGATTTTAAACTTTTATTACAAATTATATATTCCGTATCACTCTATGAACGTGGCAGAGATGTATTTCTTGTGTTTACCCAGAACCGTCAAGTCGTTCATTATTTTTCACACACCCGGTGATCAAAACTCACTTAAAAGTGTTGATATAATTTAATTTATTTTATTTTAAGTATTTCAAAACAATTCATCAAATAATAATTTTTTCTCGGAACACTCCGGCCGATGTTGTTATAATGTATTACTGAGCCACAACATACTGAGATGACTGACCATTAGTCACGTAAACATAGGTTAGTACTAGTCATCAGTCTTTGAAAACTAAGAAAGATACATGACTGTACAGTACTGTAGTATGACTTTGTACAGTACAGTACAGTACAAAAGAAGGATTTATTTACTTCTACAAATATACTACATATTTGTCCACTGTTTTACCTTCATCGTCTACTTCGTTTCTAAATATTATATATGTATTAGTGCACATATTACTGTATTAATTAGTCTTTATTCCCGGAAAGACATATTTATTATACGCATTTGATGAAGAGTTAGTATAGGTTCCCATAATTATGATGGCTAACACTAATGATGATATTAACATAATGATTATAGTAACATTAAAAGAGATTTTGTAAGTGCATTGGAAAAAATATTTAGTTTTATTATTTTATTTTCTGATTGTTCTTCCCAAACTAGTTTAGTAATATTACCACTGAACAGTGTTCGAAATAGGGCAGTGCATTTGGGGGGGGGGTCATCACCCTCGACAGTGGCGGCCCTCCACCCAGAGGGGGAGGAGGCGAGCGGAGCGAGCCTTTACAGCTGGGTCCCCTGCGGGAATTTTTTTCAAATCTGACCAATTTGAGGCCATATGCAGTGGATATTAGAACATTACACTTTGTAGTGAAGGTCGCACTGTCACAGCAGTGCTGTGTGGCACGCACAAAATTTGTGTATTAATATAATTATGTGCTTGCCAAGTTGCCATTACCTATTAGATACCGTAGACGTACAGTTCAGGAACATACAGTCACACTCTTAGTCTTAACCCATTTTTAATGTGTTCTAATCTCTACTAATTATATGTATATATTATATATAACCTTACGAACACTAAAGGTACCGAACGTGTACCAGAAAGCATAGTGATGCAGATTGCAGACTTCATAGCAGAGTGCAGAATGTTCATGCTAATTTAACGTTTTTCACCACCATGATAATAATAGTAAAGGTTACGTGTTTATTCACTTTCTGAATGATAACGTATATAAAATATATATTTCCTTCGTAATAATATTAATCAACGCATGTTATTTGAGGGGGTCTTTTTAGGACCCACGGTGGGTCCTTCTGAATAGTCTATTTCCATGGGTCTTAAGTGTATTGAGAGGGGGGGGGGGAGGTCAAACCCCCCACCCCCGCATTTCAAACACTGCCACTGAAGTAACGTTTGATGAAATACTCTGTCATTTTTAAGTTGCTAAATGCTCGCGAGCATTTTATCAGTATTTAATGACTAAGGGAAGTGTGATATTTCCAAACACAACAAGAATTAAGGAACTACTCTTCCACCAAAATACACTTCTCTAGTTTTCATCAAATTCTCTCTCTCTCTCATTTATGATTTTTTAGTTATATAAATGGATGGTGGATTTATTATGACAGATTTCAAGTATATGTACATTATTTATGCAGATTATACTCAACACCACTGACTGCGGACATATAGTGGCTACCCTCACTCACACGCAGATGAGACACCACGACTCGTCCTGCAATGTGTGACGGCCAGCTTTCTCCCTCACCACACACCTTCCTCACCTTACAACTTTCAGTCAGGATTCTCAGAGCTTCATGTGTCACCATTTTCCTCTTAAATTGAAATAGGAGAATGGATTTATTGTTATAAATTTGAATTCATTATCTGCTGCGTGGGTATAGTGGGATAGTGTTATGTGTGTGTTATGTTTTCTGCTTCTTATTTATGTAAGTATCGTGTGTTTTATAGCCTTGCATTAGGTTGAAAGGGAGTTAGTGTTTAAATTTGTTTAATACGCGAGTATATTCACCATGTCAGTCTGAGTGCTGCTCTGTTTTTAAGGTCAAGTGGTGAATCGTCAAGGACACAACCCTGAAACAATCACACGGCGGAGTTTGGTTTTGTGCTTGAGTCCAGTTTGTGTATTATTATTGTGATTTTTATTATTGTTATTATTTTTACTATTATTAGTAGTAGTAATATAGTTTTATTAAAATGGCCTCCAGCCTCCCCCAATAGCCACACCTTCGCCGCCATTTTCTTACCTTAAAATTAACTATCCTAATACATAAGTAGCTATCCTGGCTGTGTTGAGTAAGTTGAGCCGCAGATCTATGGGGCATTCAGTGACTGTTGCCTCATAGTCAATATCTGCAACTGTTGTCGGCTTTGGGGCCGATGCTCTCGTTCCCCTGAGGCAGAGCAAAGCCGACCTAAGGAGAGAGAAGGACAGTCGACATCTCAACCAGGCTGTAACATAACTTCTGGGCTGCTGCTTCTGTTCGGATAGCACCTCCGCGAGTCTGGCGTAGAAGCATCTTGCACTTGGTCCCATCCCGCCAGAGATTGTGAAGTAGTAGTAATAGTAGTAATGTCAGTAGCAGTTGTTGTTCCGGGTAAGTTTCTTGAATATTTTTGTTCTTACACCCTTAATTGGGGTCACAGCTCACAAGGTCAATTCTCACATTTACAGGAAAGATCTTAACTTAGAAAAACTTGACGCTCTGAACCTGGGATTCTCCTACCTTCTTATGTTGAGTGTTCCCCTAAACTGTTGATGTGAAGCCTCATCTAAAATGATTGTATAACTTAAAAAAAAAGATCAAATATGTTTTAAAATGCGTGGGGACTATCATAATCAAATGGTCTTGCTGTATTATTATTATTATTATTACTTTTTAGGGGGGGGGGAGGCTCTTAAATGATGATAAGAGTGAGAATTTCGATGTAAGTCTTGATGTTAGTACAGTCACTGTTTTTCTGCGATAGGTTACGTGTGCCGGTTGGTATTTCTCGTAACTGTAATGTGAGAAGTTAAGCTTTGAGAACCAGGTTTAGACCCCAGGAAGTTAATTCATCATCCTCTTCTGGTGAAAGTTGTGTATCAATTTAGTTCAAGTGGTGAAGTAGGAGGATCTTCAGTGTGGCTTTTCTCTCTGTGTTGATGAAACTTCTACTCCTACATTTGTGATCATGTTGTGTAAAGCTTCTCATTATAACGTTACTTTTACATTGTGTATTATTATGAACATTATGCCGAAACTTCCATGTTATTGTTGTTCCCGTATTAACATAGTCTTTAAGCTTACTACAGGATGGTTGTTTGTTCTCATTTTCCTCAACTGTTTTCCAAAATTGTGTCCGGTATTTCCGTTTGTTTTTCCGAAAGGGACGTTGAAACCTCGCCTGCTATCTTAGTTCTTAAAAAAAAAAAAAAAAATCACATTATTTTCCTGCCATTTCTAACTTTTTTGTAATTATCAACTAATGCAATGATATATATATATATATTTTTTTTTTAAAGATGCAAGTATTATATAATAATCAGCATAAAGCGAAAATAAACATTATAACAACAGCTTATTAACTTACGAGAACATAATATCTGGGTATTTTGTTGGTGTAGTTGGTTTTGCAGGTATGGGTGTGTGTGTGTGTGTGTGTGTGTGTGTGTGTGTGTGTGTGTGTGTGTGTGTGTGTGTGTGTGTGTGTGTGTGTGTGTGTTTTCCTCCACACAGCAGGACTGATGTGAAAGTTTTGAGGTCATTACTCTATGTATGTATGTATGTATATATCTATCTATCTATCTATCTATCTATCTATCCACACAACCATTACTCTATCAATCTCTCTATCCAACCATTAATCTACCTATATTTCTATCTATCCATGTAATTATTGATTTATCTATCTACTTATCCATGGAACCTTTAATCTATCTATCTATCTGTATCTAACCATAAATCTATCTATATGTATCTAACCATTAATCTATCTATCTATCCAATCATTACTCTATCCACACAACCATTTAATCTATCTATCTATCCATCCGTCTGTCCATCTCGTCTGCGTCAAATTATCCGTTACAATTATAATATTACTGAAGAGGTTTGAAGACAGTCATTCCAGCGACGTGAACACTGGACCACACCGGCAGCCTTCTCAAGTGTTAACTGGGCCCGAGCCTTGATCTAACACAGCCACCTAAGACACCTGTTCTCTGTGTTGCGTTTGGTTGGTTTCTGTGTTGGTGTACTGGAGTGTGATTGGTTGGTTTCTGTGTTGGTGTACTGGAGTAGTGATTGGTTGGTTTCTGTGTTGGTGTACTGGAGTAGTGATTGGTTGGTTTCTGTGTTGGTGTACTGGAGTGTGATTGGTTGGTTTCTGTGTTGGTGTACTGGAGTGTGATTGGTTGGTTTCTGTGTTGGTGTACTGGAGTAGTGATTGGTTGGTTTCTGTGTTGGTGTACTGGAGTGTGATTGGTTGGGTTCTGTGTTGGTGTACTGGAGTGTGATTGGTTGGTTTCTGTGTTGGTGTACTGGAGTAGTGATTGGTTGGTTTCTGTGTTGGTGTACTGGAGTGTGATTGGTTGGTTTCTGTGTTGGTGTACTGGAGTAGTGATTGGTTGTTTATGTTGGTTTTCTGGAGTGTGATTGGTTGGTTTATGCTGGTGTACTGAGTAGTGATTGGTTGTTTATGTGTTGGTTTTCTGGAGTGTGATTGGTTGGTTTATGTGTTGGTGTACTGGAGTGTGATGGTTGGTTTCCCTTGTGTTGGTGTACTGGAGTGTGATTGGTTGGTTTATGTGTTGGTGTACTGGAGTAGTGATTGCTGGTTTATGTGTTGGTTTTCCAAGGTGATTGGTTGGTTTATGTGTTGGTGTACTGGAGTAGTGATTGGTTGGTTTATGTAAGTTGGTTTTCTGGAGGTGATTGGTTGGTTTCTGTGTTGGTGTGCCTATAGTGATTGGTTGGTTTCTGTGTTGGTGTACTGGAGTGTGATTGGTTGGTTTCTGTGTTGGTGTACTGGAGTGTGATTGGTTGGTTTATGTGTTGGTGTACTGGAGTAGTGATTGGTTGGTTTATGTGTTGGTTTTCTGGAGTGTGATTGGTTGGTTTCTGTGTTGGTGTACTGGAGTAGTGATTGGTTGGTTTCTGTGTTGGTGTACTGGAGTAGTGATTGGTTGGTTTCTGTGTTGGTGTAATAGAGTGTGATTGGTTGGTTTGTTTGTGAACTGCATTGTAATTGGTTAGTTCGTACGTTTTAAGTACACTTTGTGATTGGTTATCTATGGATAATGCAGTCTGATTGGTCTGTACTGTACGTCTGCTAAAATGCCATGCTATTGTCCCGTTTATCTCCCTATGCTTTGCTCTGATTGGTCTGTTTATGTACACTGCACTCTGATTGGTCTGCTTATTTACGTATACTACAGTCTCATTGGTCTGTTCATCTATGCATACTCGGTACTACACGCTCATTAGTGCGTTTGCCTTTGCATGCTTCACTCTGATTGATCTGTTTTTTTTGTTTACTGCACTCTCATTGGTCTGTTCACCTTTGTATCCTTCACTCTGATTGGTCTGTTTTTTCTATGTTTACTGCACTTTCACTGGTCTGTTTACCTTTGTATGCTTCACTCTGATTGGTCGAGCCTCACCACGCAGTACCACCAACGTAAAACACAAAACAAGTCGGGTATTCCCTCTGACACATCGCCCTCCCACACCTTGCTAAATACGTCTGTTTACCCCCATCAGCTGAAATTGCCACCAGGTGAGTGTGTGAGGTGATCATACTACGCTGTGAGTGTGTGTATTACTGTGTATGTGTGTATATCTGTTGGCTAGTTAAATGTGTATACCTCAGACTGGCAGATAGTTAGTGTATTATAACCTCAAGACTGATTTTTATTTCCTTGTTTAGTCTTTTAAGTCTGAAAAACCTTGATATACCGATAGAAATTTTGAACCATTTAATAGGCCTTTTTTTAGGCTTTTTCATTTGATGTATTCATAACTAAAACATTTTATCGACAGTTTCTTCCTTTCTCCCATCGTTATTTTATTGTTATTAAGTATTTATAAGTACATGTCAGCTACGTTTATTAACTCTATAAATGGATTTCCCGACCGATCAAGTGAGAGAATTTTACCCTCGGAACCCTCTGATTACGTCACAGGCTTCTAACTGCACCCGAAATATTCTATACTTATTCTATACTTGTTTTGTGTATAGATCTACTTCAAGTGTGTGTGTGTGTGTTTAGAGACCTTATTTCATACCTAAAGCACAAAAATATGTTTAAACAACAGTAATTATATCTTCAAAGTTGCCTTGTCATTAGAAAGACATTATTTGTGTTCTGTATGATATAACCCGGAGTATGAGTGGGCAGGTCTCGAAGCTCTGTCAATATATTAAGTTAACTTGTATATTCTCTATGTATCAGCAGTTCTTCATTATTCTCGAAAAGTAAAGTCATCCTGAAATCTATCTGGGTGTTTTTTTATAAAGTTCTTGGTTGATTATTTTGTATTTAATAAACACATTTCACTGGATGATATAATCGTTCTGATAATTACAGTGTGGTGGTCGAATGGTTGTATATTCGTTACAGTATGGTGTAGTAGTGGTAATGGTAGGTTAGAGGAGGAGGAGGCAGGCTGTTGGCAGACTGCAGTAGGCACCCACAAGACGGTAACATCCCCAACGTAGCTCACAGCTGGAGGGGGAAATTAAGTTGACCGCTGCCAACACTTGCCTGTCGGGGTGGTGGAGGGGGGGGACTAGGCTACCCTGCTTGCACCACCCTGGGTTTCCCCTGAATGTGTGGAAAATAACAACCCTTCCCGACTCTGGGTACACACCACACCACTCGACCAGCTACCATTCAACCACATCATTGCCACGATCTCTTTCAATTAAAGTGGTTGATTATTTTTCTTCTCATCTTTAAAATAAAAGTTGTGTTAGAATGAGCGGATGTGTGTGTGAGTGAGGAGGAGGAGGAGGTGACGTGTGTTGGGGCGCCGCCACTGAGAGCCTCGCCAAAATAGCCCGCCAGAGCTACGTTCAGAAATAGTAACGGGATTCCCTAGCCGCTTTCCTCGTCTTGAAAATTGACTTTTATTGACGAGTCACTCTAGTGCTGCCAAATCCACCTGTTTTGTGCACACCCCTCTCCCCCCACCACCATATACAATAAACGTAGCGACCTTTGGCAGTGAGTAGTAATAGTAAGGCGGTATTACGTAATTTGTTCAATCCTTTTAAGGGGACGATCTGGTGGTCACTGTTCTCTTATGGTTACATATTTACATAATTGACACAAGGGAAGGCGTAGACTGGTGTTAAACTCTAGACACTCACTAAACTTTTTATTCTTTCTGGTGTTATCTATACTTACTTAATGTTGCTTATTTCACACGTAAAAGGAGGTCCATATTTCAGGGGGGGCTGGAGGCATTTCTCTTGAGTTATGAGATGGAACTCGACGAAGGAGGTTGAAACTACGCATAAATCTGGCGGTAAAAAAGCATTGGCAGCTCATTTACACTGCCATACCATAACACACCTTTGCTAGGATGCCCAAGGCTGATGGCGTAGTTGTGGTGGTAGTAATAGTTGTAGGATGAATAGTAGTAGTAGTAGTAGTAGAAATAATGATACGAGGATTAACAGTAGTAATAGTTGTAATAGTAATAGTAGTATAACAGCAGTAGTAGTAATATCATTAACTGCTCCTCCCACCAGTATGATTAAATGATCGACATGATAAATACACTTAAGATGATAAATGGACGCGGGCTAAACTGACTCATACACTCCACTAATGATGTTGATAAGTTACGTTACGTCGATGTGAATTTATAATGGAGATGTTGGTGAGTTAGATTGTGTAGTGAAACAGCAGAAGATGTAGAAGAATTGGATAAAAATGCTTGAGGTATCCCTGTCTTTGTTTACAACCACCACTACCACTACTACTACTACTACTGCTACTACTATTACTACTACTACTACTACTACTACTTTTCTTTTTTTTTAACGTGGCCTCCAGCCTCCCCCAATGGCCACACCTTCGCCACCATTTTATTACCTTAATATTAAATATCCTAATACATAAGAAGCTATCCTATCTGTGTTGAATTAGTTGAGCCGTAGATCTATGCGGCATTCAGTGACAGTAGCCTCATAGTCAATATCTGCAGCAGTTGTCGGAATTGGGGCAGAAGCTCTCGATCCCCTGAGGCAGAGCAAAGCCGACCGAAGGAGAGAGAAAGACAGTCGACATCTCATCCAGGCTGTAACATAACTTCCGGGCTGCTGCTTCTGTTCGGCGAGTCTGGCGTAGAAACATCTTGCACTTGGTCCCATCCCACCAGAGGTTGTGAACACTAGAGGAGTGAAGCTGCCTTGATCAACGTTTTGAATTCTCTCCCCATACGCCCTTCTCTTGTCGTTCTCGTTCCTCCTATGTGCAGCATCGAGAGCTAAGTTACGGTGACATGCGGCCATGGGATCAAAAATCCTGATGTCGAAGAAAGCTCGCTGTCCCCGCGTCCAGAATCCTTGAGCACTGACGTTAACACGGGCTTCGTTAGATGTGTTTGAAGTCCTATGTTGGAAGATCTCACCATTCAATGGAAGGAGGGTCGGTTCTACCATGACATCCCGGCAGATTTCCTTCAACATATTTGCTGTACGGTCCCTTACTTGTCATGCCTCATGCATATGAAGCCCCCTTTCTTGCACACCATGGCGTGATCGCCGTCATAGGAAGAGCCACACACGCATTGGGAGGGCAAACCTTCTACTGGCCGACCGTACCTTAGAGCATTGGCATCTGTAAATTCTTGTTTGTTAAGACTGAAACCATTTGCCCTTATCGGTAACGTAGTTAACCAGTTCGAGGCGCCCACCTCCTGTGCTATAGCTACTTTTTTTTTTTCAAATTTTCTGGAACCTGCAACAACAGTTGCTGCAACTTATCATTTTGGCAGTGCTGTCGATCTGTCGTAATGGACCTACGAATCTCGTTTACTTCACTGGTCTCGACCGCTCCTGTTGCGTTCTGGGCTATTATGTGGTCCGTGAGGGCTGCCGTGAGCTTAAGTGAATTTTGATGTTCGGTGGCTGCAATCTCCTCTGGATTGGTTAGTCCCATCCCTCCCAGTCTTGATGGAAGTGCAAGAAGTGCTCTTTCTGCTGGGGTTAAGTGTGTGTGTTTCACTAATTTGGGAATGAACTTGACACTGATAGCTTCTTCCAGAGGGTGGAGGAGGGGTCCGATATCAGGGATAGTACGCATCAGGTAGAGCCAACGATGCTTGACTCCATGGGTGAATGCAGCAAAGGCCGCATGTGGCTCTGTGTTAGCAATTTCAGACAGAGCTTGGATTTCACTAACCCACTCATTCACCTTTCGCGCTACGTACTCGGTCTTGAAGTCCTTAGTGTCAATCACTGCGCCTAGATGTCTTTGGCCGTCCTTAGTTATTTTGACCTCACTTCCGCCAAAAACCTCCAATGCCCGTTCATAATGTTCTGGCTTCACGATGAGGAAGGACTTGCTGGCGTTTGGGTGGTACCCTATTTGTGGACCTCGCGATGTTACCAAGTCCCACCACTTTTTGATGCCCTCCACTTTTCCTGCTCCTGTAAGGTCATCAGCATACGCCACTTGTTTGACCCCAGTTGTTTCAAATTTTATTTCTTGTTGGAGCACTGATAGGCCTATTGCATACATTGCCATTGCAACAGGGTCCCCCTGTGTTGTTCCCTCGGTTGACTGTAAGATGGTATCACCTCTTAGGGCCTTGTTGTTTACTATATAAAGGTCTGATGGATTCCTATAGGAGTTTTCAACGTACATTGCAAAGCTTGGACACTTGATCTTGATGTTGTGCAGTGCGGCCTTGCGGTTAAGTATGTTGAATGCGTTTGAAGCGTCGACCAGGAGAACGGCCTCACAATCGCGTTGCTCAAATATCGTTCTCATGGCGTGAATGGCAGCTTCCCCTCCAGCTTGTTGGCCGGCACAAACTTGCAGGTTCCCTGCTGCTGCCCTGACATCGTCCTTTACCACCTCCATTATGCATTTTCCGATGATTCGCCTCAGCACTTCCCCCACTCCTATTGGCCTACATCCTGGATTCTTATCCAGGGGAATGAGGCGGCAGGCCGTCAGAGCATGAAGGTGATGGCAGCATGAGGATGCCAGCTTTCTTGCAAGGACGGCAATGGCCGTGCAGAGATCACTTGCTGCGGGGCCAAACTTATTAGTGCTGAGGATGACTCTCCATCCGTTTGCATCCAGACCTGAAGGGCCGGCACCTATTACTACTGCTACTACTACTACTTTTTTTTTTTTTTTTTTTTTTTTTTTACGGGCTCCAGCCTCCCATGAAATACACCTTCGCCACCATTTAATTACCTTAATATTAAATATCCTAATACATATGTAGCTATCCTATCTGTGTTAAATTAGTTGAGCCGCAGATCTATGCGGCATTCAGTGACTGTAGCCTCATAATCAATATCTGCAGCAGTTGTCGGAATTGGGGCAGAAGCTCTCGTTCCCCTGAGGCAGAGCAAAGCCTACCGAAGGAGAGAGAAAGACAGTCGACATCTCATCCAGGCTGTAACATAACTTCTGGGCTGCTGCTTCTGTTCGGAGATCACCTCCTCTTCTTCCTTCCACTTCATCCTTCCTCCTGTTTACGACGTAGAAGAAGCAGAAGACTTTAATGATAAGAGATATACAGTACTGAAGAGAGGTATGTGTCCCTACCTTCACTCTCACCACCACCACCACCCCACATAACAGGTTTGCTATCTCGTTATCTTGGTCTGTTTATCAGCGGCGTCACCCCTTGCTCTCACCCCTTGCCATGTTACCCCCCTCCCCTCACTTAGCCCCCTTCTCCTGCCCTCCTTTCCTTCCTTCCTTCCTTCCCCGTACCTCACTAGCCATTACTCTCTTCCTCC
Source organism: Homarus americanus (assembly GCF_018991925.1). Lineage (NCBI taxonomy): Eukaryota > Metazoa > Arthropoda > Malacostraca > Decapoda > Nephropidae > Homarus > Homarus americanus. The sequence continues at coordinate 13,883,972 of NW_024737042.1, forward strand.
ACGCCCTCATTTCGCAGTAGTAATCCTCCCCTCCTACTCCACCCTTCTCCCTCATCATCATCATCATCCTTATCCTCTTCCCCTTGCTCTTACCTCATTTCCCTTACCTCCTGCTCCTCGTTCTCTCTCTCTCCCCTCCCTTACTCCCAGCTCCCCTTCCTCCTCTCTCCTCTTCCTTAACCCTGACACCTACAGCCTTCGTCAGGGCACCTATGGGAGCAATCGTCGTCACTCCTCCTGTAGGTCGCCAAGACTTTTAGAGGCCAGGGTGAAAGTGTACCGGGTGTTGAAGGTGTCTGCGTAATGTGGCTGGGTGTAGGGTGACACTGTTCAAGGGTGTAGGGTGACACTGTTCAAGGGTGTAGGGTGACACTGTTCAAGGGGTGTAGGTGACACTGTCAAGGGTGTAGGGTGACACTGTTCAAGGGTGTAGGGTGACACTGTTAAGGGTGTAGGTGACACTGTTCAAGGGGTGTAGGGGTGACACTGTTCAAGGGGTGTAGGTGACACTGTTCAAGGTGTAGGGTGACACTGTTCAAGGGGTGTAGGGTGACACTTTTCAAGGGTGTAGGGGTGACACTGTTCAAGGGTGTAGGGTGATACTGTTCAAGGTGTAGGGTGATACTGTTCATAAGTGGGGTGACACTGTCAAGGGGTGTAGGGGTGACACTCACCAAGGGGTGTAGGGGTGACACTGTTCAAGGGGTGTAGGGTGACACTCGTTCAAGGGGTGTAGGTGACACTGTCTAAGGGTGGGGTGACATTGTTCAAGGTGTAGGGGTGACACTGTTCAAGGGTGTAGGGGTGACACTGTTCAAGGGTGTAGGTGATACTGTTCAAGGTGTAGGGGTGACACTGCTGTTCAAGGGGGTGTAGGTGACACTGTTCAAGGGTGTAGGGGTGATACTGTTCATGGGTGTAGGGTGACACTGTTCAAGGGGTGTAGGGGTGACACTGTCTAAGGGTGTAGGGTGACACTGTTCAAGGGGTGTAGGTGAGACACTGTTCAAGGGTAAAGTGACACTGTTCAAGGGTGTAGGGTGACACTGTTCAAGGGTGTAGGGTGACACTGTTCAAGGGTGTAGGGTGACACTGTTCAAGGGTGTAGGGTGACACTGTTCAAGGGTGTAGGGTGACACTGTTCAAGGGTGTAGGGTGACACTGTTCAAGGGTGTAGGGTGACACTGTTCAAGGGTGTACTGTAGGGTGTATTATTTTGCTTTTATTTTTTTTAGTTCTCGATATTTCTACAATTTTTTCGTGTTATATTTTTCTTGTCTAATTTCCGTTGTTTTATTTTTTTTAGGATTTTTTCTTCTTAATATACCGTGAGATAGTCAATCAGTCAGTCAGTCAGTCAGTCAGTCAGTTAGCTAATCAGTCAGTCAATCAGTAAGTCAGTCAATCAGTTAGCTAATCAGTCAGTCAGTCAGTCAGTCAGTCAGTTAGCTAATCAGTCAGTCAGTCAGTTAGCTAATCAGTCAGTCAGTCAGTCTCAGACCCTTTTACCCACGAGATAAACTGAGGTTTCCCCCCACCATCTGTCCCCCACCACACCCTCTTCCCTCACCCTCCCCCCACCACCACCCTCCCCCACCTGTCCTTCACCACCCCCCTCTTCCCTCACCCTCCCTTTACCATCACCCCCTACCTGTCTGTCGCCACGCCCTCCCCTTAATTACTCCCCCATCTTATCACCCTCCCTCGTCAATTAGCTCAACGTCTCGCTACCTGTTTTTACCTGAGCTCAGGGCCAATCACACGCCGAAATCGCACCCAAGTAACTGATACGAGAGAGAGAGAGAGAGAGAGAGAGAGAGAGAGAGAGAGAGAGAGAGAGAGAGAGAGAGAGAGAGAGAGAGAGAGAGAGAGAGTAGAGGCCTTACGTACCATCAAAGCGTGAACTTTTGATCCACTTTTTTAGGACAGTAATCACTCAGCCACACAATGACGGGAGACCTTGTCCAGGCTTCCATGAAATTTTGATTTTACGCGTAAATACACTCACGCAGACACACTCAAGCACACACTCAAGCGCGCGCGCACACACACACACACACACACACACACACACACACACACACACACACACACACACACACACACACACACACACACACACACACATAAAATAAGAATGAAGGAAACTTTTCTGAGCACATTGGCCCATATTAGGCAGCCCGTTAACATTCAACCCCTATCGCTCACATATCCATCCAACTTATGTTTGAAGCTATCCAGCGTGTTCGAGTTAATGATGATGTTTGGTAACTTGTTCCACTCGTCCACTACTCTATTTCCAAACCAATGTTTACCTATCTAGCGCCTAAATCTAAGTTTGTCTAATTTAAAACCCGTGTTACGAGTTCGCTCCTGGTTGGATAGTTTGAGTACCTTTGTTAATCACCTTTGTTTAGCCCTGACTTGCATTTATACACCTCGATCATGGCGCCCCTCACTGTACTTGTCTCGAGGGAGTACAAATTAAGATGCTTTAACCTGTCTCTGTACTCAAGGTTCCTAATGCCCGGGATTAGTCTTGTCATCCTCCTCTTTATGCTTTCTAGGGAATGAATGTCCTTTCTGTTGTTCGGTGACCAAAACTGAACCTAAATTATCCAAAATAATGAGTTCTCACATGCGCCTGTGCTTGTGACGTGCACATAAATATACTCACATACATGCATACACGCACAGGTACACAGGCATACACGGTACACGCACAGGTACACTACATCCTTGACCACCGTAGGGTCGAGACCTATTCAGGTGCTGCTCCTGCTGAGCAGCTGACCCCCTTGGCCAATGTTCGGCCCATTCCCCAAATCCCTCTCCCCGACCCATCCTCACCACCGGGATATCAACATAATCAAAAGTGACAATTTCGTTTCGGAAAGAAGTGGGATCAGTGTTCAACAGTGATGAACAGTGTTTAAGCCAGTGAATTCAGCACTAGATAGTACCAGTGACAGCCGTGACCCATCAGTGAGATAAGCACCCCTGGGAACCATCCTCTGACCAGACGGTGCTAATCAGTCCACCCTGGGAACAACAGAGGGCCGGCTTCACACCTGACTACGAGATAACACAACACCACCCAGCAGGGCGAGGTACTGTGACACCACCCCGCACCACACGGTGTCCCCATGACCACGTGAGGTCCTTCATATCAACACCCGAGCACGAGTTACTGCACCACGTGAACACCATAGCACCTGGTGTCTCCATGACCAGTCCAGGCCCGGGCCATCAACTGTAAACTGTAATAATTTGTATGTTCATTCATTGTTCCTTCTTATTTCAGTAATGAAAGCTTTTGTTAAACGACCCACCAACCCCATGTCTTTGTATGTAATACGTCGTGTTTGTCCAATGTATATTTTCAGCTCTCGGGCTGCAGACCTTTTTAATATACCGTTAATTATTATTATTATTATTATTATTATTATTATTATTATTATTATTATTATTATTATTATTATTATTATTACATAAACACACATAAATTTGACTTGACCAAAAATCGACCCCAGGACCCTCAGTCGGATTAACTCTTACATAACATAAGAACATAAGAATGGAGGAAACTGCAGCGGGCCTATTGGCCCATACTGGGCAGTCCCGTTTATACCCAATCCCTATTGCTCATATAAGCATCCAACCTATGTGTGAAGCTATCCAGCGTATTCGAGTTAATGATGATATTTGGTAACTTGTTCCATTCATCCACTACTCTATTTCCAAACCAGTGTTTACCTATTTTACGCCGAAATCTAAATTTGTCTAATTTAAAACCATTGTTACGAGTTCGCTCCTGGTTGGATAGTTTGAGTACCTTTGTAATGTCCCCTTTGTTTAACCCTGACTTACGGTGATAGATAGATAGATAGATTCATGGATGATAGAGAGTGGTAGTAACTCTCGACAGGAGCTGCCATGCACAGGCCAACCGACCTATTGCAGACTCCTTATTTTCTTATGTTCTTATAGATAGGTAGACCTGGTACAGTCTCACCCAAACGTTCGTTAACTCTCCCAGCCAGCTATTGCTACACTGCCTGCTTCAGATGTATGAACTTGAGTCTGTCACTTCGAACCTTTAGATTCATTCATATCGGTTTCACGTTCTGGTTGGTACTGAGACAGTTTCATACATCTGAAGCAGGCAGTGCAGCAATACCTGGCTGGGAGAGTTAACGAACGTTTGGGTGAGACTGTACCGTAGGTACAGTTGCCAGCTGGAGACAGCTGGCAACCCAAGGCCGTTTGTTTACTATAGTACATAGTATAATATAATACGAAACAACAAAGCCCAACCATTAATTAAGCAACTGGGAACTATGTAACCAATCACCGATCACTTTTACATTTATTCATAATTTTTACTACGCACTATAGTAAACAAACGGCCTTGAGTTGCCAGCTGTCTCCAGAAGTGTTCGAAGAATCTTGCACGAGGCTGGACGTACAGTACTCACGTAACGGATAAATAAGCAACTCGGCCCTGGACATTATTGGTTTGTGGTGGTGGGTGCGTGGTGACCCCTTGAACTGCTCCCTCTCTCCCTCAGGCCAGGTCACCACCACCACCGATCCCGGACCTTCTGATGGGGAGACAAACAATCCTGAAGGAGCCGAGTAAATAAGGATCTGGTATCACCTGAGATAAACAAGGTACACAGCCTTATTATCTCTCTCAGTGACGGGATACAGCACCAGCGGCGGGGACAAGAGTATACCATCACCTCCGTGTCTAAGCTACCTGCATCCGGATTACCAAGTTACTCCCTTAGAAAAACGTAAACAAATCCTGGTAGACGTATAGCGGTTTGTTTCCTCCCAAGAACGGATGAGTCGAGGGGAAGGGGGAGACGAGAGGAAAGCCGTGATCCCTGCCTTGACCTCACTACTTATTTGTATTTGAATGCAAGTGTGATGATCAAAATGAAAGACTAAAAAAAGAGAAAAAAGAAAAATAACTGAGAAAAAAAAAGTTTTAATACCGTGTAGTGATACAGCCCGCCATCACCCGTTGTAGGTAAGATGAAGAATTTAATGTCTGTCTGTATGATCGTCGGATGGTAAAATATCAACAAAAAACATACACCTATACACACACTCAAATATACTTACATACGTAAGCTTCTCCCCCCCCCAGGCAGACACACACACACACATGGCCCAGGTGTAACATAGCTCAGGTGGGCGTTTCCCTTACCTGCCATAATGAGCTATGTTCACCAGCTAGCACCTGGTGACGCCATTACTCTCTCTCCCTCTCAAACACACACACAGAACCTCAGTAATAACTTCGTCACTTCTTTCTAACTTGAGGTTTAAAATTATTATTATTATTATTATTATTATTATTATTATTATTATTATTATTATTATTATTATTATTATTATTATTATTATTATTATTATTATTATTGTTGTTGTTGTTCATGCTATTATTACTAAGTTAAGTTGGCGTAGTTTAGGTTAGGTTAGGTTAGGTAGGGTTAGCGTTAGGGGGGGTAATCTTCAGGTGTTTCACTTGTTATTTCGTAGTTATTACCTTCAGACAGACTAAGAATTGTTCTACTCATACATTGTAGTTATTTCATTGATTCTTAAATTTTCAGCTGACACTGGGATGCCTCGTCAGATATTCTCAGTTCACAGTGATACGTTCCGTTAGCTCTGTTATCTGATATCGGGACGTGTGGTGATAAGTATGGCGGGGCGGCGAGGACAAAGTTATCAGTGGATGTGTAAATAACTGTATACTCACGGTGACTCCGGTGACTCAAACATCACCTGAGGAGTAACCTAACCTAACCAAACCTGTGACTAGTGTAGCATCACCTGAAGATTAACCTAACCTAACCTAACCTGTGACTAGTGTAGCATCACCTGAAGATTAACCTAACCTAACCAAACCTGTGACTAGTGTAGCATCACCTGAAGATTAACCTAACTTAACCTAACCTGTGACTAGTGTAGCATCACCTGAAGATTAACCTAACCTAACCTAACCTGTGACTAGTGTAGCATCACCTGAAGATTAACCTAACCTAACCAAATCTGTGACTAGTGTAGCATCACCTGAAGATTAACCTAACCTAACCAAACCTGTGACTAGTGTAGCATCACCTGAAGATTAACCTAACCTAACCAAATCTGTGACTAGTGTAGCATCACCTGAAGATTAACCTAACTTAACCTAACCTGTGACTAGTGTAGCATCACCTGAAGATTAACCTAACTTAACCTAACCTAACCTAACCTAAACCTGTGACTAGTGTAGCATCACCTGAAGATAATCCTAACCTAACCTAACCCAACCTAACCTAACCTAACCAAACCTGTGACTAGTGGCACACCAGAAGATTAACCTAACCAACCTAACCTAACCAACAACTGTGACTAGTGTAGCATCACCTGAAGATTAACCTAACCTAACCTAACCTAACCTAACCTAACCTAACCTAACCAAACCTGGACTAGTTAGCATCACATGAAGATTAACCTAACTAACCCAACCCTGACTAGTGTAGCATCACCTGAAGATTAACCTAACCTAACCTAACCTAACCTAACCTAACCAACCAAACCTGTACTAGTAGCATCACCTGAAGATTAACCTAACCTAACCCAACCTGTGACTAGTGTAGCATCACCTCGAAGATTAACCTAACCTAACCTAACCTAACCTAACCTAACAACCAAACCTGTGACTAGTGTAGCATCACCTGAAGATTAACCTAACCTAACCTAACCTAACTCTGACTAGTGTAGCATCACCTGAAGATTAACCTAACCTAACCTAACCTAACCTAACCTGTGACTAGTGGCATCACCTAAGATTAACCTAACCTAACCTAACCTAACTAACCTAACCGTGACTAGTGTAGCATCACCTGAAGATTAACAACCTAACCTAACCTAACCAAACCTGTGACTAGTGTAGCATCACCTGAAGATTAACCAACCTAACCTAACCTAACCCAACCTAACCAAACCTGACTAGTGGTATCACCAGATTAACCTAACCTAACTAACCTGTGACTAGTGTAGCATCACCTGAGATTAACCTAACCTAACCTAACCTATTTCTTTAACCAGCCTGTGACTAGTGGCATGTGAAGATTAACCTACTTGCCTAACCTAACCTGTGACTAGTGTACTTTCACCTGAAAGTTAACCCTAAACCCCTAGCTTATAGCGACTAGTGGCATCACCTGAAGATTAGCTGGCTAACTATGAGCCTGTGACTAGTGTGGCATCACCTGAAGATTAGCCTAGCCTAACCTAACCTAACCTAACCTAGCCTAACTAACCTAACTATGAAGCTATTGTGGCATCACCTGAGGGTAACCTGCCTAACTGCTTCAACACTGTGACTGTGCTTTCACCTGAAAGATTAACCTAACCTAACCTAGCCTGTCCCAGACCACACACCTGCTGTCCCCCACAGAACAGGTGTATGCTGTCCCCTGACACACACACACACACACACACACACACACACACACACACACACACACACACACTGAACAGAATTCAGAGTCAAGTGAAAGGTCAAGCAATGAGATGACATTGAGGACGGGCTGATGACTGGCTGGGGTGACTGGCTGCAGCTGACTGGCTGACTGACTGACTGGCTGACTGACGCTGGCTGGCTGGTTGGCTGACTGGCCTGGCTGACTGACTGGCTGACTGACTAACTGGCTGGCTGGTTGGCTGATTGGCTGATTGTCTAACTGGATGGCTGGCTGACTAGCTAACCCAAGCCTGGCTGGCTGGCTGACCGTCTATCTGACTAACTGACTGACTGACTGGCTGGGTTGTTGGCTGACTGACTGACTGGCTGGCTGACTGGCTGGCTGGCTGGCTGGCTGGCTGATGACTGGCTGGCTGGCTGGCTGGCTGGCTGTTGGCTGGCTGGCCAGCCTCTGACTAACTGGCTGACTGACTGGCTGGGTTGTTGGCTGACCGGCTGACTAACTGGGTTGTTGGCGTGACTGACTGACTGGCTGGCTGGCTGGCTGGCTGGCTGGCTGACTGTTTGGCTGACCGTCTATCCTGACTAACCGGCTGACTGACTGGCAGTTTGTTGGCTGACTGACCGTTGGCTTCTGGGTTGTTGGCTGACTGGCTGGGCTGGCTGGCTGACTGGCTGGCTGACTGGCTGGCTGGCTATTTGGCTGGTCGTCTAACTGGGTGATTGACTCACTGCACACACACACACACACCACAAGGTCCGGCATTAAATTTGTAACAACTGGCTTGACAGTGCTTCCAGACAGCTGGTGTTTGGGAGCATCATTCCCACCCAGGCTGAAGCCTGGTGTGTGTGTGTGTGTGTGTGTGTGTGTGTGTGTGTGTGTGTGTGTGTGTGTGTGTGTGTGTGTGTGTGGGTGTGGTGTGTGTGTGTGTGTGTGTGTGTGTGTGTGTGTGGTGGTGTGTGAGTGGTGTGTGGGTGTGTGTGTGTGTGTGTGTGTAAGAGAGATCCACATAATCACCAAAGCTGTAGAAGACAACAAGGGTTCCGTCATCTGGCTTTCCAAGGGTTCAAATCTTTAACTCACAGGGGTTCGAATCTTTGTCAAGGGTTCAGATCCCTAACTTAAACTTGAATTTCTGATGTTCTGCAGGATTCGCTCATGTACCAGATATTCATTAGATATTTCGGATCACCTGAAAATTAGCCCCTACCATCATTTCTTCACCTACCTGGGGCGGGTTGGGGTTAGAGATTGAGTTTGAGTTGAGTTCATTAAGTTGAGTTAAGTTAGCAATTAGATTAAGTGAAATAAGCTGGGTTATGTAATCTTTGAATGATGTACATAATCAGTAAAGTAAAGATAAAAGAACATACACACACACACACACACACACACACACACACACACACACACACACACACACACACACACACACACACACACACACACACACACACACACACAGCCGGGTGGTATACTGTGTCATGACCAATATGAGGGTAAATGGACCAGTGACTTGTAAAATATACTAGGAGGGTCGATAGGGTGGTGTTACATCTTTTCCTTACTTCCCTCCACAGCCCTCTTCCCTCCTTCCCTCCTCCTTCATTTCGCTTCTCCTCCCTACCTCTTACACCCCCTCCCTCCTCCTCTCCTCCCTCTTACATCCTTTACTTCCACTTCCCTTCTCTCTTGTCTCCACTTCCTTTCCTCCCCTCCCTCTTATCTACTTCTTCTCCTCCCTTTCCCCTCACTCCCTCCCCTCATTCCTGGTGACCACTCCTCTTCTGTCTCCTCCCCACCACCACCACCACCCATGCCTTGTGCCTTTTCCTACTGTTCATGGGTCGTGGCCCCCCATCTGCCCAGTCACCCCCCCCTCCACTTCCCCCACCTCCTCCTCCCAACTCCCCGTCGCCGCGGATGTGTGTATACTGCTTCTGATAACTCATTGTATCCACGTTTTTCTTGCATTTATACCATCCACACACTGCCATCCACACCTCTTCCCACACCATGGTGGGCTGAGATTTGGCCAGGGGTGGGGTGGGGCAGGTGGGCAGATTAAGGAGCAGATGAGGTGGGAGCAGGAGTGAGAATTAAATTGGAGTGTGTCTGTTAAAGGAGTTAAAAAATATAAATCATCGTCCACGAAGGGTTTTAAGGTTAAACCATCGTCGTCAAAGTGTTAAACCATCGTCGTCAAAGTGTTAAACCATCGTCCTCAAAGTGTTAAACCATCGTCGTCAAAGTGTTAAACCATCGTCGTCAAAGTGTTAAACCATCGTCGTCAAAGTGTTAAACCATCGTCGTCAAAGTGTTAAACCATCGTCGTCAAAGGGTTAAACCATCGTCGTCAAAGTGTTAAACCATCGTCGTCAAAGTGTTAAACCACCGGTCTCAAAGTGTTAAGCCATCGTCCTCCAAGGGTTAAACCATCAGTCTCAAATATCGCTGAAAATTAAGATGAAAACGAAAAATTCAACAAACACAAAATGAACGAGTGACAATTATATTCGTTTCATGACTTTATCGTGAAATTCCTCCCCCCCCCTCCCTCGAAAAACAAAAACAACAACAACAACAACGACGACGACAACAACAAAAAATAAAATCAACAATAACATAGACCAAATAATTCTCACAGCTAAGCCCCGTCATGTTAGCTGAGGTGGATTAGGCGAGTGGGTGAGAGACAGGGAGATGAGACATATGGCTTTAGTGAGTAATGAGGAAGACATTATGAGTAAGGTTATGGCTACAGGAGAGCTAAGTGTGTGGGGGTTGACCTGTTGTTGTTGTTGTTTTTGGTCCTGGGTAATGGTGAATACTCCCATTTGATTCGTCTTATGATATTAACAGGTGATAAAAACAGGTGATAAAACGGGTGATATTAACAGGTAATGGTAATATCAATAGCTGGGATGTAGGAAAGAAAGTAACGGAAAAAAGCTAACAAAAATGAATCAGTAAAAAGGTAGCAGGAAGTAAAGTATCAGTAAATAGATAGTTTCGTCCAAACTACCTAACTACCTCTTTGTGCGGCCTAACCTAACCTAACCTAACCTAACCTAACCTAACCTAACTTATCCAACTCTAACCTCACCTCACCTAACCTAACCTAACCTAACCTAACCTAACCTAACCTTCAGAAGTTGAAGACCAGACTACTACTTCAGCAGTTTACGAACCTTCTCCCTCCCCGCCTCCAGAAACTGTCAACACCTCCTGACACTAAAGAAACCCCCTCCACCTCCCTCAGGCTGTCATACCTACTGTACTAGAATAATGTAATAATGTGTATTTTATCAATAAGGTCCTTGTATATATGTTTTTATTAATACATTATTTCATGTATATGCTGTTACTTTTTTTCCAGTAAATTGATACTACCACTGATACTTTTTTCCAAGCAATTTATTTTTTACCTTTTCCGTTACTTTTTTCTTGTTACTTTCTTTCCGATCACCCAACAGCTTCAGAGATAACATAATTATATAGAGACGAGACTTGTTCCCTTCTGTGAGAGAGAGAGAGAGAGAGAGAGAGAGAGAGGTGTGTGAGGAAGTCTACGACACCCATTATTTAATCCTATCAACATAATAATTGGTCCAGAGATCAAGTGAAGGTCGGTGTTGTGAGTAGAGAATATTTTAGCGTTGGGCAAGGTCGAGTATACCTGGTAATTACATTGGTAGTTTCCTGGGGTTACTCTGTAGGTGGTGGTGGTAGAGAGGGGGGTTACCTGTGGGTGGTGGTAGAGGGGGGTTACCTGTGGTGGTAGAGGGGGTTACCTGTGGTGGTGGTAGAGGGGTTACCTGTGGTGGTGGTGGTAGAGGGAGGGGTTACCTGCCATCATAACCTGGAGGCTGTGTAATTTTTATTATTGTTTTTCTCCGTGGAACGCCAGCAGGTAGAAAGAGTAAAATTACTTACCCAAACATTCAAGGTTGTAGAGATTAACTAGGGAATTCGAAATGAAATACACGGGAGATCACCTTTTGTTTGTTAGTAAAATATCTGATCTGGCAACATTGATTTTGATATCCCATTGGAACAAATTTGGAAGGGTGGGGGGGTTGAAAGGTGTATTTTTAATTGGATTTTCTCACCTTCTCTCACCTCTAACTCTTCTTCTACGTCGTCTTCCTCATCTCTCTACTTCCGCGGTGTGAGAGAACTTTTCCCTCACCTGCCTCACCTTTCCCGCGTCACGTTCAACAAGTGTGGCGGGAGGAATACAGGAAAAATAATCACAAGGAAAAAAAAGCACGGAAAAAAACCTAACCTAACTTACGTGCAATGCCATCATATATATATTGTGTTGTCAATGTTGTACAAGTCATGTGACTTTTTTTTCCTGTGACTTTATTTCCGTTCACCGGCGGGAGGACAGGCAGCTCTTGGCTCTCACTAAATCCTGTCTTGGTGATAGTGATGGAATGGGATACAGTACACTATTGATATTTCAAGACCGAAAGATTACTAATTTGTAGCAGAAAAGATTTAATACTCTCGTTCTCTCTGTTGTTTTGGAGATAAGACAAGAGACAGAGAGAGATACTGTAAAGGTTTAGGTAGAGCCTGTAGGCTGTATACCACTGACTCGTTCCTTTACCTTTGAACGATAACAGATGATAAACTCTTGGCTTGATGTTGGTTTATAACAGTACTACCTGCTTTTACATTCTACTGAGATGTATATGAGTGAGAAAATAAATCGCCCCAAAAAACCTAGAGTTGTTTACTGTGGGGAAGGTGAAGTGAGGATGTGTCATTTCCGGGTTGTTTAGCTGTTAATTAGTGGTGGAGGTAGTGTGAGTGGTCGCAGCTGTCCACACCACCACCTCCACCTCCTCCTCCTCCTCACCACCTGCTGTTGTTCCTCCTCCTGCTGCTGCTACTGCTGTTTACTTAACGCTGGGTTTCTTACCTCTACACCCGTTGTTTCTGCTGCTGTTATACTGTACCTCCAATTTCTCCTGTTGCTGTTTACCGTTGTGATGTTACCTCTCCACCCGTTGCTGCTGCTGTTATTGTACCTCCAATTTCTGTTGTTGCTGCAGCTGACTACTTCAATACCGTGCTGCCACCTGTCTGTTGAGCTTGGCGTTGACAGTGGAACAGATTCATTTCCTTGACACTGTACCACCCCCCCCCACCCTCTCTTGGCACTGTACCAATGTCACCCTCCACCAAGGCACTGTACCACGGGCACTCTCCATATTGGCACTAAAGCCTAATTACCCTCATATCCACAAGGCACTATAAAGGAAGCAGACCTCCCATTATGGCACCCTAATCCCCATGACCCTCCTCCCCCCCTTCCATCGTCACTGATCTCTCTCTCTCTCTCTCAGGTAGACTAAAAACACTTCACGTTACAGACTGATAATAGGCGAGACTCAGGAAGTGTTAATCTGTCGCACTGCCTCGCCACGCCTCGCCGCCACGCCCCCCCACCCACCCTTCGCCCCCCCTCATCCCCTTTGCCCCCCTCCCACCTCACCCTAAAATACATTGTATGTGTATACTGTGTTCAACGAAGGACCACCTGTTGCAACGTTTATTCCCCCCTAAAATTCGTTGTTTCTCTTGTTCAACGAATGATTAATGATAATCTTTGTTGTGGTTTCCCGTGGTGCATTTTTTCAATCTGATTAACGATGACGGTGTAAATTTGCTGCTGTGTGTGTGTGTGTAGACGTTGCTGTTGTTGAAGAAATTAAAGCGTTTATCCTGGCGTGACCAGGACGTACTTCGAACACAAGCACACACACACACACATACACACACACACACACACACACACACACACACTAATGTCGACGCAGCTGAGCAATCAAATAACCATTTCGCTACTATATGCCAGACGCTCCCCGGCTTGACACAACCAATCTCCCTGCTTACCTACCAGCCCCCTTTCCCACTGACTTAGTAGAAGAATTTGAAGTAGCAAAACGTCTGGAGAAACTCAAGTTAAAACGCTCCACCACCCCCATTGACTTACCAATGAAACTCTTCAAGGAGTTCTCCCCGGAGCTAGCTAAACCCCTCTGCTCCATCATCAATGCTTCCCTCAGTCAAGCCAGATGCCCAGCTGACTGGAAGACCTCTTATGTGTCACCAGTGCCCAAGTCAACCAGCCCACAATCCTGAAATCAGCTACGACCCATTGCAATCACCCCAATTCCCAGCCTAATCTGTGAAAGTTTTGTGTTTGACTGGGTTTATGCTGATATTGCAGGCGCCGTAGATCCTCAGTAATTTGGTAATATGAAAACTTCCTCCATCACTCACTGTCTTGTCAGCTTTCTCGACTACATATACCGCCATCTGGAGAAACAAAAAACGTCTATAGCTGTCACCTTCATAGACTTCACCAAGGCATTTGAGCTAGTCGACCACAATTTAATCATCAACAAAGCTATCGACCTCGGGTTTCGAAGAAGTCTTATACCATGGCTTACAGACTTCCTCAGTAACCGACGCCAAGCTGTACGCTTCCGAGGGGCTGTCTCCACCTTTCATTCACTCACCTGTGGCGTCCCCCAAGGCACCAAGACGGGACCACTATGCTTCCTTATGCTTATCAATGATGCCCTAAGAGAAACCCCTGCTCGCTGGAAATATGTCGACGACTCCACCATTGGGATCAGTGTCAACAATTCTGCTCCCGACTATACCGCCCTTCAGGATTTATTGAACAGTCTCCAAAACTGGGCCACCAACAACCACGTCACCATCAAGCATACCAAGACCAATGGCTATGCACAATTGCACATCAACCTCTCCTCCGACGTTGTCCCACCCCTTTCCATTACTTTAGGTCCCAACACACTCCAGGGTGTAGATTCCACTAAGCTCGCCGGAGTCACCATAGACAACAAACTAAATTGGAAACCACACGTCAGTGAAGTTGTCAAATCCTCCAGTTTCCGTCTCCACCTCCTCCGCCGACTCAAGGCCCTCGAGTTCCCTGCCCCCGAGCTCCTCAGTGTTTACTCAACATTCATACTTTCCAAGCTCACCTATGCCTCCCCTACCTAGTCTTCCCCCCTAAATGCCACACAACGTAAACACCTAGAAAAAGTGCATAAGAGGGCATGCAAGATTATTCTCTCCCCTGCCTACTCCACATATCAAGAAAAGCTCAACACACTGACCCTCTCGGCTCTCTCTGACCATCACCACGATTCATCTGTACCATCCTCGACACCGGCTCCTACTACCACCCCTACTACAACCCGAGATCCCTCGTCCGAGAGTTGCCGTTCGACACCACAACCGCATCCAGCCCCTACAAGCAAGAACTGATCGCTATACGAACAGCCCAGTCCCATCCATTGTAAAAATTATAAATAACTTGTAATCAACCAGTGTATTCACTCCCAGTCAATCTTACTTTATGCACTGTCACGATGTTGCAATGCCCTGTAGTTTGAGCTTCTCCCCACCTAGTTATTATATATCATATTTGTATCACTTATGTTACTTATATAATATTTGTAAATCAAGAGACCCATTCCCCTATTACGTAATTGTATATTTTCAGCCTTCCGGCTGCCATGCTCTTTCAATAAACCGTTAATTATTATTATTATTATTATTACGCACACACAGACAGACAGATATAAGAACATAAGAACATAAGAAAATAATGAGTCTGCAATAGGCCGGTTGGCCTGTGCATGGCAGCTCCTGTCGAGAGTTACTACCACTCTCTATCATCCATGAATCTATCTAGCCTCCTTTTGAAACTTTCCAGCGTTCCAGCAATTACTACAAAGTTGCTCAGCTTGTTCCACTCGTCCACCACCCTATTGTGAACCAGTTCCTTCCTATCTCTCTCCTGAACCTAAACTTATCCAATTTAAATCCGTTGCTACGAGTCCTATCCTGCTCGGATATTATAAGAACTTTATCTATATCTCCTTTATTGATTCCTTTCACCCACTTAAATACTTCTATCATATCTCCCCGCACTCTTCGTCTTTCTAGGAAATGCAAGTTTAGACAGATACACACACACACACACACACACACACACACACACATATAACATAAGAATGAAAGAAAATGTCGTGAGCACATTGGTCCATATTAGGCAGCCCCATTACCCAACCCCTATCGCTCACATATCCATCCAACCTATGTTTGGAGCTATCCAGCGTCTTCCAGTTAATGATGATGTTTTGTAACTTGTTCCACTCATCCACTACTCTATTTCCAAACCAATGTTTACCTATCTCGCGCCTAAGTCTAAATTTGTCTAAATTAAAACCATTGTTACGAGTTCGCTCCTGGTTGGATAGTTTGAGTACCTTTGTAATATCACCTTTGTTGAATCCTGACTTGCATTTAAACACCTCGATCATATCGTCCCTCGCTGTACGTCTCTCGAGGGCGTGCAAATTAAGGTGCTTTAACCTGTCTCTGTACCCAAGGTTCCTAATGCCCGGGATTAGTCTTGTCATTTTCCTCTGAATTCTTTCTAGGGATTCTATATCCATTTTGTAGTACGGTGACCAGAATTGAACTGCATAATTCAAGTGAGGTCTCACAAGCGCAAGATATAGTTTTAGGATGACCTCGCTAGTCTTGTAACTAACACTCCTTTGTATGAACCCAAGTACTTTGTTAGCCTTGTTTCGAACAAATACACATTGTTTACTTGGCTTAAGATTCCTACTTATCATTACTCCTAAGTCTTTCTCACAGTCGGATTTCTCTATAACATCGTTATTCACACAAATGCACACACACACACACACACACACACACACACACACACACACACACACACACACACACACACACACAAACCTGCAAAAACATAAGACATCACTGGCCGTTGCCCTTGTTGACTTCAGGAAGGCTTTTGACCTTGTTGATTACTGCACTATTATCATCAAGGCCATTGCACTAGGGCTGCCCACCAACCTGGTCTCATGGCTCACTGATTTCTTGAGTGAGCGTCATCAGGGTTCTGTCTCCACATTCCAACACCTCACCTGCAGTGTTCCCCAGGGGACCAAGATGGGACCACTGTGCTTCCTGATTCTGATCAACGATGCTGTATCGGACACTCCTCACAGGTGGAAGTACGTGGATGACTGCACTGTGGGGGGTTACAGTGGACAACACCTCACCGGACTACTCGTCACTACAAGGCACCCTGGACAGGCTACAGGCATGGACTACGGAGAACAAGGTCACCATCAACCACACCAAAACCCTAGTCATGCACATCAATACCGCCACCACGCCAGTGCAAGCTCCAGCAGTCACAGTGGGTGCCCATCCTCTCCAGTTTGTGCAGTCTGCCAAACTCCTGGGTGTTACCATAGACCACAAACTGGACTGGAAGGCCCATGTAAACAACACAATTAAGGCAGCCTTGTACCGACTCAACATGCTTCGACGACTCAGGTCACTTGGGGCACCCACGCCAGAACTGAGAACTATCTACAACGCCTTTATTCTTCCCAAACTAACGTATGCGTCACCAGCCTGGTCGTCTTCGCTCAACTCTACCCAACAACGTCAGCTAGAGAAGGTACAGAAAAAGGCCTGCAGAATCATGCTCGGCGCAGACTACTCCGGGCTACAACAATGCTTTCTCCACCCTGGAAATGCCATCCCTCAGTGACCTCCACCACCAAGCACTAGCAAGGATTGGCAATGGACTACTGCACCATCCTCGTCATCGCCACCTCCTGCCACCGGCAGTCCCCCGCCCACCTCGCGCAGTCCGCCACTACAACAAAATTGAACCCATAAGAGCCCGCACTGATAGACATAAGAACAGCACCATCCCATCTATTGTTAAAATAATAAACAACTCCTGATTTATGTACTGTACAGCCCTGTAAATGTATTCAACGCATATCATTATGTCTAAATTAAATGTAAGTTTGTATATTTTCAGCCACCGGCTGCAACTCTATTAATAAACCGTTTATTATTATTATTATTATTACACGTCAAGATATATGATGCCAACAGGTATTTTCAAGACACATACAGACAGACAGACATAGACACAAATAAACACGGAAAGAATTAATATTACAATCATTATAAACGGCTCCACACTTCGCGCGACACATAAGGATTGAATGACATAGGTGGTGAATAGGGCGTCGGGGGAAGGGGAGGTTGGTGTATGAGTTAAAATCTAAGATAAAACAAAACAAAAATAACACTAAAAATGCACTTGGTTGTTGCTGTATCCAAATTTCAACTCTCCAGCTCAAAAAGGTCCCTGATATAACGCCCGGACAAATAAGGTATATTTTAACATGCTTCGGGCGGCACCTGGAGGTATAGAATGGTGGTGGGAAGGAGGAAGGGAAGTGTACGATGTAAATGAAGAGAAAAATAGAGTAAGCTGTAACCTAAATAAACAAGAGAAAGAGGGAATTATATAGATAAAGGACACACACACACACACACACACACACACACACACACACACACACACACACACACACACACACACACACACACCAATCTGAAAACACCTTTAAACATACCACAGGAAACAGCTGATCAATATTTACAAACATCACTCTGCAGTGTTAACAGAACCCAACCTTACCTGACAGGAATACCAGGCCACAACACATGGTAATCCCCCCCAACCCTTATACCTGGTTATGGCTAAGAATGGTCACCCTGTCTCGTAATGGCGCAAAGCTGGGAAACTTCTGTGAGGTGAATATTTACACGTGTTTTGATTTTAAGTTTATTGTTTTCTTGATATAAGGAGAATCGGTGTCTGTGTGTGTGTGTGTGTGTGTGTGTGTGCCTATCACCACCCTAAACAGCGGTCACACAACGGTATTCTCACCACATCACCGTATGTTAGTGCTTACTGGCCTGACCACAAGTGCCTCTCTCTCTCTCCGTCACTATTCTTTGACCTTCGGCGCTGTAAGTAACTAAGAGAGAAAAGGAAATTAGATAAATATAGAAAAGAAAGGATTAGGAGAGAGAGGTTAGGTAATAGGTGTATGTTTGGTCACTAATTAGCCCAGGTAAGGTGGTGGGGTGGGTGGGTTGTTGGACAAGTGCGCTGATGATGAACTAGAATGGTATTTGAGTGTGTATATATATTGTTGTTATTATTTTAAGTCTTTTCTGGGCTGTTTATGTGTTGGGTGGTGACTGCTGGGTGGTGCGGGGAGGGGAGGGAGGAAGGGGGAGAAGAGGAGGAGGGGACACTGTCAAGCGTATATTGTTTTCACCTGAAGCTCATAGATTTAGCCAGACACTTATAAACATTAGGTGTGTGTGTGTGCGTGTGTGTGACCTTCAACATAGAGGTACATTTCGTTTTATTATTTACAAACAATGTTGGAACTTTTTTATTTGTTTTGTTTTACACATTTGATCTTTTGTCCTTCATTATTCTCAAGGTTTGTGAATAAGAGTTTTAGGGCCAAGTTCTGGATATTTATTGGAACTTTTTCATAATTTTTCTTTTGTGAGGTTTGAAGTATTAATTTTTTTCTATTTACAAACAATATTAAAATTTTTAGCACACCTCACACGTACACTTCCACACCTGCTCTACACCCCCACAGCCTCCACTCAACCCTCACACCTCCATTACACCCCCACATCTCACTCCACCCCCACACCAAGGATACGACAACAACAGCTAAGTGTACCAACTCTTTCAGTTCTTTGATAGATTCGAATTGGACGTTAGCATAGTCAGGGACAAGGCTGACAAGGAAGGTACGAAAACCTTAATTGTTGGCGATTCCCAGGTACGGTACCTGGACAGAGCTTTTTGTGGTGAAAATAAAAATAGGATGAGGGTGTGTTTGCCAGGAGCTGGGGTGGGGGATATAGTTGACAGGATGGACAATATCCTGTCTGGTAATGGGAACAAACCCAATATCTGCCTCAGTGCAGGAGGCAATGATATTGGCCGGTGTAGGAGTGAGGAGCTTCTTGATAAGTTCAAGACAGCTATAGAAGATATTAGGTCGAAGGGAGGGATCCCTATCATATGTGGTGTCCTTCCTAGAAGGAGAGTTGGCAATGAATTGTTGTCAAGGGCAGTTGGTGTCAACGGCCGTTTTAACAGATATTGCAAGTCAATATCAGTCCCATTCATTGACAACTGGGACAACTTCTACGGCAGAAGGGACCTTTATGCTAGGGATGGGGTGCATCTGTCTAGAGATGGGGTGGCAACCCTGGTTGGCTCTCTCGAAAGGGCAGTTCAAAAGATGTCAAAGTCTTTAAACTTCTAGGAGAACATATGAGCACGGGGGTGGAGGAGACTGCAGTGGGAGTGGGTAAACAAAGTGAAAGGTTGCTGGGAATAGTGTGTTATGGGTTGCGTTAGGCTTACCCACGCAACCAACTCCAAAGTTTGTTTACTAAAGATAAGGCACCCGGCAAGGCATAACTGGGACATATATTTTCCATTAGTGGTATGTTAGCCAGCCTTTAGGGGGAGGCCAGTGAGACAGTGTTGCACTGTTCATCTCATCACACCCAAAAACCTCATTTTAAGTAGTATCCCCTTGGCCATGGGTTAGCCAAGACGTCCCCATCCTTTTCTTTCCTGAAGGGAGCGGGACACCCCACAGAGTCCCCTACCGCCACTCCGTCCTGTGGACCGTCGTCGACACGAGATTAAGCTTGTTAACCTAGGTCTGTTATCCCCATGGAAATATCACGTGTGGAAGGCTGGTTGCGACAAAAGCAATCCAGTTTGGTCTATTGCACCTAAGTGGTTAATTCAAGTCACGCTTACCAGTTCTCCTTGCCACGACAACTGTCTACAGTGACTGCTAATGACGCGAGACTATGTGTGGTAACCCAAGAGTACTTTTTGTTGTTATTGCCCGTGGAAAGAAGTTCTTTTGCGGAAGCCTGGTTGCAACAGAGCAATCCAGGCTGGCAGTAAATGTATCACTTGAAGAATTAAGGCTCTGTTAAGTCATACCCACAGTAGAGTAATCACATGTGTTCCCAAGTTGAAAATTCCCTCCTTTAGAACATTAATTTTATTACAGCGTGAACGTGAGTGACTCATATATCCATGCAAATTGTAAATCATTGTATGGAAGCTTGACAAATAAATGTAAGTGCAATTATCTGCCCGTATCTGTGATCCTATCTTATTATTACTGAAGGTAATGACTGATTGGTTATGACAAAGTATAACCAATAACTTAAATGGATGTTGGAAATTAATGGAATTCATTAAATCATCATTTATCATGTATAAATCATGGAATGTCGGGTGGTGGAGTGAATTTCTAGGTAGATACACCATAATCTCCTGTAAGTAACCAGTGTGAAGGTATCGAACTCTAGGGTAAGAAATATAAGAAACACAACATATTATAATCTTTATATAATATAATCCACTCTGACTACCACCAATATACCAAAACCATGACATAGTGCTAGGAATGATGACAAAACTAAATCAGGCAGGGAGTTAAAACTTAACTCGACAAAGAGAGGATTCAGAACACGACTAACTTAAATGTCTACTACGAGAACAGTAGAAGTATGAGAAACAAAATGGATGATATTAGGGCCTTGGTATGTGCCGAAAAAATCGATATAATAGCATTCACTGAAACATGGATCAGCCTAGACTCACGTGAGTTACCTGTCGAATACCAAATTGCGGGTTACAAATTGTTCCATACCTATAGGCAGACCAGGAAAGGAGGCGGAGTCGCAATCTATGTCAGGGATAATCTTAAGTGTGAAATAAATAAGGAAATAAAAACTGAGCGGAATACAGAAACAATTTGGATATAATTAATCGACGGTAGGGAAAAATTAATCACAGGAGTAACATATAGACCTCCCAATCTTGATAGAGTTAGTGAGCGACTTATCTGGGATGAAATGCGCAGGGCTTCCATACACAACAAAGTCTGTATAGTAGGACTGACCTTACGGGTAACTCAGAATCAGAGGGTTTTCTCGAAGCGATCCAGGACTGTTTCCTAAGTCAACATATAACCGAACCCACCCGGGGTAATAATATACATGATTTAGTTCTGTCAAACAGAGAAAACCTCATTGGCAATGTCGAGGTAGGGAACGAACTTGCAAACAGAGATCACAAAGAAATTATTTTCCAGTTAGATTTTCAGGGCAGACGTAAGGAAAATTCCACAAAAGTCCCAGATTTCAGAAGGGCAAACTTTGACAGTTTGAAGAGGCAGTTGAGGGAAGGTGTGTCGCGCTTGGGGGTGAACCTGACCGTTGAAGCCGACCTGATAACAAGATCTGAGATTGCCGAGTTCCACGACAATTTAAATAATGCACAAAGGCAGAACATACCATACAAAAAACTCAGATCAGACAACAATGACCCTAAATGGACGAATAATTATTTAAAGAACACTATTTGCCAAAGGAAGGCGATAGGTAGAAGGATAAATCGTTAGAGGATAGTGATCTATCCCCCTTCTTGAAAATCGGTATTACATTCGCTATCCTCCAGGATTCTGGTACTACACCTGTTTTTAAGGACATGTTAAGCAACTTTGCTAAGGGCATACTAAGCTCTTCATTACATTCCTTTAATACTCTGGCAAATATCTCATTGGGACGAGGTGACATATTAGGCTTTAGTTTGTCTATTTTCTTACTAACATCGTTACTAGTCACTACTATCTCGCTTAATTTGTTTTCTTCACTATCTCTGAATAGAGTCGGTGCCTCGGTTATCATGTTTAAATTTTCGGTGGTGAAAACTGTTGAAAAATATTTATTCAAATTATTGCTCATTTCTCTGTTGTTATCAGTGAGCTCGCCGGTATCTGACCGTATTGGTCCAATCTTTTCTCGTGTTTTAGTTTGATACATTTGGTAGAATCCTTTGGGGTTTGTCTTCGCCTCCTTTGCTATCCTTACCTCATTGTTCCTCTTGGCTTTCCTTATCTCGGTTTTAACCCTACTCGCCAATACCCTATAATAATCTCGGAGGTAAACTTCGACACGATTTATTCTCCTACCTATAGCCTTCCTTTGGCCAATAATTATTTATCCATTCAGGGTCATTGTTGTCTCATCTGAGTTTTTTGTATGGTATGTTCTGCCTTTGTGCATTAAGTAACTCACTATTTAAATTGTCGTGGAACTCGGCAATCTCAGATCTCGTTATCAGGTCGGTGTCATCTGTCAGGTTC
The DNA here is from genome assembly GCF_018991925.1 of Homarus americanus. Classification (NCBI taxonomy): domain Eukaryota; kingdom Metazoa; phylum Arthropoda; class Malacostraca; order Decapoda; family Nephropidae; genus Homarus; species Homarus americanus. The sequence continues at coordinate 13,906,653 of NW_024737042.1, forward strand.
ACGGCCAAGCGCAACACCCCCTCTCTCAGCTGCCTCTTTAAACTGTCAAAGTTTGCCCTTCTGAAATCTGGTACTTTAGTGGAATTTTCCTTACGTCTGCCCTGAAAATCTAACTGGAATCTAATTTCTTTGTGATCACTGTTTGCAAGTTCGTTCCCTACCTCGACATTGCTAATGAGGTTTTCTCTGTTTGACAGAACTAAATCGAGTATATTATTACCCCGGGTGGGTGCGGTTATATGTTGACTTAGAAAACAGTCCTGGATTGTCTCGAGAAAACCCTCTGATTCTGAGTTACCTGTAAGGTCAGTCCAATCTATTTGGCCAAGGTTAAAGTCGCCTACTATACAGACTTTATTGTGTATGGAAGCCCTGCTCATTTCATCCCAGATAAGTCGCTCATTGACTCTATCAAGATTGGGAGGTCTATATATTACTCCTGTGATTAATTTTTCTCTACCGTTGATTAATTCTATCCAAACTGTTTCTGTACTCCACTCAGTTTTTATTTCCTTATTTATTTCACACTTCAGGTTATCCCTAACATAGAATGCTACTGCGCCTCCTTTCCTGGTCTGCCTATCGGTATGGAACAGTTTGTAACCCGCAATTTGGTATTCGACCGGTAACTCACGTGTGTCTAGGTTGATCCATGTCTCCATTCTTATATTCTTATGTTCTTATGTCATCCTAAAACTATATCTTGCGCTTGTGAGACCTCACTTGGAATACGTTGTTCAATTCTGGTCACTGTATTACAGAATGGATATAGAATCCTTGGAAAGAATTCAGAGGAGAATGACAAGACTAATCCCGGGCATTAGGAACCTTAGTACAGAGACAGGTTAAAGCATCATAATTTGCACACGAGAGACTTAGAGTGAGGGACGATATGATCGAGGTGTATAAATGGAAGTCAGGGCTAGACAAAGGGGACATTACAAAGGTACTCAAACTATTCAAACAGGAGCAAACTCGTAACAATGGTTTTAAATTAGACAAATTTAGATTTAGGCGCGAAATAGGTAAACACTGGTTTGGAAATAGAGTAGTGGACGAGTGGAACAAGTTACCAAATACCATCAATAACTCGAATACGCTGGATAGCTTCAAACATAGGTTGGATGGATATATGAGCCATAGGAGTTGGGTGTAAACGGGACTGCCCAGTATGGGCCAATAGGTCCTCTGCATTTTCCTCGATTCTTATGTTTTTATGTACACAGTCACGCCTCCAGTACACCCCCACCCAGGCAGGAATGTTCCCTCCACCTGTTGTAATATAATACCTGTGGACCGTCTCGTGTGGTGTTCAAGTCACAGGTTAGGTTGTTGTGTTGTTTACCTGTTGAGAGAGAGAGAGAGAGAGAGAGAGAGAGAGAGAGAGTTCGTCACCGTCGTCACATTCCTTACACCTGCGCGGGTCAGGGCAGGTCTAACCTAAATGGAGGTGGTCAGTAGGGTATGTAAGGTTAGGTCAAGCTTCTACAGGTGAGGCCTCATTTGGGATCACACACACACACACACACACACACAGAAAGAAAAAAACAGACAAACCCACAGACACACACGTGCCAGTAAAGTATAAGTATTTACTATTAAGTGTACGAGGCAAAATATAAGTACTAAGAATATATGTAAGTGATATAAGGTTATAAGATATGTAATAAGCATAGGGGTGTAGAATATAGGATAAGGTAGAGTATAAGGTGTCAGGTATAAGAGTGTGCAGGTGGAGGGGGAGGTTAGGCTTTATACACTCAAATGTCTCCCGCCCGCCTACCTACGCCCACATGGTGCCCCTGAGTGTGGGCGGGTGGGAATGGGCGGAGTCAGGCGCGCCATACCAGTTTCTGAAGGGTCAAGGTTCGTATCCCACCACCACCATCACCACTAACACCACTACCACCACCATCACCACCACCACTACTACCACCACCACCCACCACCACCACCACCACCACCACCACCACCACCACCACCACCACCACCACCACCACCACTACTCCCACACTACTCACACCACCATCACCACACTACTGCCACCACCTCCATCATTAGTACCATCACCTTCAATACCTTCCTGGAACACCACCACCACCATTACTACAGTATCAGTAACAACAACAATCACCATTACCACTAACAACGACAACAATTTTTTTTAATTGGCCTCCGGCCTCCCCCTACAGCCATACCTTCGCTGCCATTTTATTACCTTAATATTAAATATCCTAATACTATCCTAGTAGCTATCCTAGCTGTGTTGACTTATTGAGCTGCAGATCTATGCTGCATTCAGTGACTGTAGCCTCATAGTCAATATTTGCAACTGTTGTCGGCTTTGGGGCCGATGCTCTCGTTCGCAGAGAAAAGCCGACATCTCATCCAGGCTGTAACATAACTTCTGGGCTGCTGCTTCTGTTCGGATATCACCTCCGCGAGTCTGGCGTAGAAGCATCTTGCACTTGGTCCCATCCCACCAGAGGTTGTGAACACTAGAGGAGTAAAGCTGCCTTGATCAACGTTCTGAATTCTCTCCCCATATGCCCTTATCTTGTCGTTCTCATTCCTCCTGTGTGCAGCATCGAGAGCTAAGTTACGGTGACATGCAGCCATGGGATAAAAAATCCTGATGTCGAAGAAGGCTCGCTGTCCCCATGTCCAGAATCCTTGAGCACTGACGTCAACACAGGCTTCGTTAGATGTGTTTGAAGTCCTATGTTGGAAAATCTTCAACATATTTGCTGTGAGATCCCTTACTTCGTCATGTCTCATGCATATGAAGCCCCCTTTCAAAGACAACAATTACTACTATAGGTGCTATTATAACCAGCAATATCATCTATTACCAACAACAACTACCACTATCACCACCACCAACAACACAACAACAACAAAAGCTACCACCGCCAACACCGCAACAACAACAAAAACTATTACCATCACCAACAACAACTATCACCACCAGAGGGTACCGCCACCTCCAACACCAATACCACCATCACCACAAGAGCAACCACTATCACCACCACCAACAACAACATGAACTATCATCATCATCAACCACCATCACTTATATACAGGTAGGTGGGACTGGCAACAGGTATAGGGCAGTAAAGCAACAGGTATAGCCAGGGCAGTTCGGGCAGTTCGGGCAGGCAGTGAATCACAGGTATCCTCGCCGACCCCCGACCTGACCCTCCCCTGACCTCCCCCGACCCCCTTTCACCGCCCCCACACAATAAACTTCACTTCTCGGAATATTTACACGTATCAAACGCTGCCTCTAAATTCGGCACTTGGGAGGACAGGGTCAAAGATTTACTTGAGACTCGGAGGTTCAAGTGAGTCTCCTAGAGCCTTATTAAGATGGTCTAGGACTCACCAGAGGTTTAAATGGATCAGGTGCACCTCTCAGAACCTCATTAAGACGACCTGGGAGTTCACCTGAGACTCGGAGGTTCAGGTGAACTTGATTGAACCTCGTCAACAGAACACAGTCAGTTTGTTATCATTAAATGGCAGAATTCACCCGACCGAAGAGGTCCTGGTGTAAGGTGGTGATTGGGGGGTGGGTGTTGTTGATATTGGTGGTGGTAGTAGTGGTAGTAGTAGTAGTGGTGGTGATGTTGGTAGTGGTGGCTGTAGTGGCAGTGGTGGTGGTGTCAGTAACAGACAAAACACATCACATACCGATCTCTACACACCCCTATCACCACCACCACCACAAGACATAAACATAACCCGGCTCCTTTGTAACCACACACACACACACACACACACACACACACACACACACACACACACACACACACACACACACACACACGCACACACACACACACACACACACACACACACACCCCGAGGCACCTGTAAGAGAGAGCTCCACATACCCTCCAGCGACGAGGTGTGGTTTGCGAGAGGAGGGTGTGGGAGGTGGAGGTAGGCGAGGGGGGTGTGGTGCTTGTGGGTTGGGAAAGGGGTGTGGGTGAGGATGTTGGGTGGGTGTGAGTGGAGAAAAGGGTGTGGTTAGGGGAGAGAGGGTGTGGGAGGTGGGGATGTGGTGGTATGTGGTTTGGGAAGGTGTGGTGGTGTGTGGGTGGGTGGGAAGAGGGTGCAGTGTGAGGAGAGAATATAGTGCGGGAGAATGTAGTTGTATGGGAGAGTGTAGGTGGGGAGTGTTCAGAAGGTGGGATAGTGGTTGACACCCAGCCAAGTCCACCCACGCCTCTTCCACCCTCTCCCTTCTCCCCCTCTCTTACCTCCCTCCCTCCCTCCCTACCTTACCCCTCCCTCCGTCTCCTACCACGCCTCTCCCTCCCTTGCCTCCCTCCGTCTCCCACCCCTACCACCACCCCCTTTACCTTACCTCCCTCCCTCCTCCATCCCTCTATCCCTGTCCTACCCTCGTTGCACATATATACTGTCAATGAATATATATATATATATATATATATATATATATATATATATATATATATATATATATATATATATATATATATATATATTTAATATATTTATAAGAACATAAGAAAATAAGGAGTCTGCAATAGGCAGGTTGGCCTGTGCATGGCAGCTCCTGCCGAGAGTTACTACCACTCTCTATCATCCATGAATCTATCGAGCCTCCTTTTAAGACTTTCCAGCGTTCCAGCACTTACTACAAAGTTGCTAAGCTTGTTCCACTCGTGCACCACCCTATATATTCAAGGATGATAGAGAGTGGTAGTAACTCTCGACAGGAGCTGCCATGCACAGGCCAACCGGCCTATTGCAGACTCCTTATTTTCTTATGTTATGTTCTTATGTTATTTGTGAACCAGTTCCTTCCTATCTCCCTCCTAAATCTAAACTTATCCAACTTAAATCCGTTGCTACGAGTCCTATCCTGCTCGGATATTATAAGAACTTTATCTATATCCCCTTTATTAATTCCTTTCACCCACTTAAATACTTCTATCATATCTCCCCGCACTCTTCGTCTTTCTACAGAATGCAAGTTTAGTTTCTTTAACCTATCTTGATATGGTAGGTTTCTAAGTCCCGGAATCATTTTCGTCATTCTTCGCTGCACCGACTCCAGTGAATTGATATCCATTCTATAATAACGGCACCAGAACTGAACTGCATAATTGAGGTGCGGCCTGACTAGCGCAAGATATAGTTGCAATAAGACCTCTGCACTCTTATTACTTACACTTCTAGATATATAACCTTATACTCTATTTGCCGTATTTCGAACATTAACGCACTGTTTTCTAGGCTGCAGGTCCGGGCTTACAATTACCCCTAAGTCTCTTTCTCAAGTCGACTTCTCTAGGTTGATCCCTATATATATATATATATATATATATATATATATATATATATATATATATATATATATATATATATATATATATATATATATATATATATATATATATATATATATATAGGGATAGGGCATGTGAGGATGAATGGGGTTTTGTCAGGAGAGGGGTACAGATCCCGGTAGTGTGTCTTACTGTGGGAGAGAGAGAGAGAGCACATAGGAAGGTTAGGGTGAGAACTTTTCAAGAAGAGGTATAGGGAGGCGCTGGGAAAGATTGAGATACGGAGGATCCCGATAGTATGTGGTGTCTTGCCTGAAAAGGGGTTGGTCGTGAATGGCTGTCAGGGCAATTGCTATAAATTGCCGACTGGAAAACATTGTGCAAACAATGGTTGGGCATTCATTGATAGCTAACAACCATTCTGTGACAACGACTACCTGTACAGTCGTGACGGAGTACACTTGTCTCGTGCGGCGGTAAAGACGTTGTCTGCATCCTGGGCAGTAAATTGTCACTCCAAAGGGGAGTTTCGCCAGTAGAGAGAGGTCAGGGGAATTAAGGAGTCAAAAAATAGCAGGTCATGGGGAGTAAACAGGACATAGGGTAAAACAGGACCAGGGGAAGGGTAGGTTTAAATGTATACCTATACAAACAGTAGGGCGTTAGAAATAAAAAAATAGACTTGCTGAAGCGGTTGTACATACCGAGAATGCAGACGTCATAACAATCACCGAAACTTGGATGAATCTGGCGAGCAAATTTTTTTATCAGAGTACCATGGAAGGAAATTACAACCTTTTTTCACAAGGACAGGGAAGGTACAGGAAGGGGAGGTCATATCTTCGTCGAGATACATTAAATGTTGTATTAATAATTCAATAAAAAAGATTGAAATAGGAACCGAGAGTCTGTATGGGTAAAGAAATCACGGAAGGAAGAAAACTAATTAGGGAGTGAGTTACAGGCCCCCCAAGTCTTGGGAAAAAAAGCAGCTCAGCCCATGTGGCAGGAAAATGAGTAGGGAAGCAAATATAACAACCTGCTTGCATTATGGGGGATTCAACTCCAGAAATATTGACTGGGACAACATTAGCAGAGTGACTATGAATCTGAAGATTTCCTAGGCGCAGTATAGGACAATTTTTTGAAACAACTAATTACAGAGCCTACTAAATTTGACAATATATTAGACATAGTATTAACAAATAAAGAAAATATTATCAAAGATGTCACAGTAGGGAAGAACCAGGTAATAGCTTAGTCAGAAATCAGGTTCACCCTAAATTGGGAAACAAAAGCAATGACAATATGGTCAGAGTCCCAAGCTTTTAGAGTTAAGTTAGGGGGTTAGAAAGGTACCTAGGTGAGGTCACCTGGGAACAGTCAGGTCAGTCCCGGTAGGAACAGGTGAGGTCACATGTGACACCACAATTGATCATGACTATAATATATTCACTCGTATACTCACAGTAAAGCACAAGAACAAAATATACCATACAGAAAAAATTAGGTCAAATAAAATGAGCCAAGGTGGATATTAGAAAACTTGAAGCATGACATAGGAATAAAAGAAAGGAAATTTATGAAAATTAAAAGGGAGGGAGGAGCAGCTCAAGAAATAGGTATAATGAACTATCTAGGAATGTTAAGAAAAATGTAAAGGAAAGCAAGAAGAGACTATGAAATCAGAATAGCAAGAAGGCAAAGCGAATCCCAAAGTTTTTTTCAGGCCTTATAGAACAAGGTCAAGGACAAAAGTTGGGCGCTAAGACGAGGAGAGTGATCGATGGCAGTGATGAAATAAGCAAAGCATTGAACAGCTACTTTTTTCAGTTTTCACAGAAGAAATTTGCTAGGAAATTCCAGAAATTGGAACTGATATGAGAAAGGAAGGAAATTAAAGAACATCACTGTAGAAAAGGATGTTTCTTAAGGATAAATAAATTTAAGAGGACCAAAATCCCCAGGGCCGGATGAAATTTTCCTCGAGTCTTGAAAAGTAGCAAGAACATTATTGGACCCTCGTAAATTTATTTGCAAAATCATTGAACAGGGAGTTGTGCCAGACTTGTGGAAACAGGCAAATGTAGTACCCATATTATTCAAAAAAGGAGACGAGTATCAGTGTCAAATTACCGGCCCGATCAGTTTGACATTAGTAGTAGAGGAAATTCTTGAATCAATTATAGCAAATAGCATCGATGCATTTGAGAAAAATAAAATTAATCGACTCTCAACATGGGTTTTACAAATGGAGAAAATCTTGTCTAACAAATCTGTATTTTTAAGAGGAAAGTCTTCGAGGTAGTGAATATTGACAAGAAATTACGATGTTATTTACTTGAACTTTAGCAAAGCATTTGACAGAGTACCACATCAGGGCTTCTGAAAAGCAAGGCTCATGGTATCGAGAAAAGTTTTAAATTGGATAAAATCATGGCTCACCGATAGAAAGCAGAGGTCAGCGTAGATAGTTAAATCTGAGTGGGAGCTGTGTAACCAGTGGGGTTCCCCCAGGGGGGGTCAGTACTAGAGCTCACTCTTGTTCATAATCTACATAAACGATCTGAATACTGGGATCAGCATAAGCAAGTTTGCGGATGACACACCAAAATAGGGCAACAGATTAATTCAGGGCAGGATGCAAATGCACTACAAGAGTTTAAATAAACTGCAGGAGTGGTCGTCAGAAAAATAGCAAATGAAATTCAGCACCAGCAAGTGCAGCGTACTTATGTGGAAGAACAAATACTGTCAATGTATACAGCCTTAACAACATCAACCTAGGGTAACTAAACTTGTGAAAGAGACTTGAGTGCCCTTAAGCCCGGACCTACGGCCTAGAAAACTGGTGTGTTAATGTTCCAAAATAAGGCAAACAGTGTATTGGGTTTTATATCTAGAAGTGTATGTAAGTAAAAAAAGGGGTGCAGAGGTGTTATTGCAGCTATATCTTGCTCTAGTCAGGCCGCACCTCGATTATCTTGGTTCAGTTCTGGTGCCCATATCATAGAATGGATATCAATTCACTGGAGTCGGTGCAGCGAAGAATGACGAAATGATTCGGGACTTAAAACCTTCCATAACAAGATGGGTTAAAAGAAACTAAACTCTCATTCCCCAGACGAAGAGTGTGGGGAATGTGATGATATTTAAAGTGGGTGAAAAGGTCAATAAAGGGGATATAGATGAAGTTTTATAATATCCGAGCAGGATGGGACTCATAGCAACAGTTTAAGTTGGATAAGTTTAGGTTTAGGAAGGAGATGAGGAAGGAACTGGTTCTGAAATAGGGTGGTGGACAGGGTGGAACAAGCAAGCAAACTTTATAGGTCAGATTTATGTGGGTGATGTCACTGTTCACTGCCATGCAGGACAGAGGTTCGTACACAAAGAAATGCATCATATTCATTAACAGTGTATATATAGGGCAGATTCATGTGGGTGATGTCACTGTTCGCTGCCATGCAAGACAGTGGTTCATACACATTGGACGTCATATTCTAATTGAAGACTAATCAGTGTGGGCTAGCAAATTTGGGATAAACAGCAAGAATGTCCCCAAGCACCCCCGATTCAATGTAGTAATTACAAAGTTCATGATACAATAAGCCAGGTGGCCTGAAGTCTTTGACAGGGTCACATTCAATAATATAGTGTTCAAGTGTATGCTTTAAAGGTTTATCACAAAGTTTACAGGCTGAGTGTTCCGGTATGGGTACAGCGTTACTAAATTGCCAGATGTGTTTGTATCCTAGCCTAATTTTGGCCACGACTACATCACATTGTGTCTTCGAGGAGTTCCCAGACTTGCTGAACCCCTCTGCTCCATCATCAATGCTTCCCTCAGTCAAGCTAGATGCCCAGCTGACTGGAAGACTTCATATGTGTCACCAGTTCCCAAGTCAACCAGCCCACAATCCTTAAATCAGCTACGACCCATTGCAATCACCCCAATACCCAGCTTAATCTGTGAAAGTTTTGTGTTTGACTGGGCTTATGCTGATATTACAGGAGCCGTAGATCCTCAGCAATTTGGTAATATGGAACTTCTCACCACCACTGTCTTGTCAACTTTCTCGACTACATATACCGCTATCTGGAGAAACAAAAAACGTCTGTAGCTCTCGCCTTCATTGACTTCACTAAGGCATTCGACCGAGTCGACCACAATTTAATCATCAACAAAGCTATCGACCTCGGGTTTCGAAGAAGTCTTATACCATGGCTTACAGACGTCCTCATTAACCGACGCCAAGCTGTACGCTTCCGAGGGGCTGTCTCCACCTTTCATTCACTCACCTGTGGCGTCCCCCAAGGCACCAAGATGGGACCATTATGCTTCCTTATGCTTATCAATGATGCCCTAAGAGAAACCCCTGCTCGCTGGAAATATGTCGACGAAACATTTGGGATCAGCATCAACAATTCTGCTCCCGACTATACCGCCCTTCAGGATTTATTGAAAAGTCTCCAAAATTGGGGCACCAACAACCACGTCACCATCAACCGTACCAAGACCATGGTTATGCACATCAACCTCTCTTCCGACCCCTTCCATTACTTTAGGTCTCAACACACTCCAGGTTGTAGATTCCTCAAAGCTCCTCGGCGTCAGCATAGACAACAAACTAAATTGGAAACCACACGCCAGTGAAGTTGTCAAATCCTGCAGTTTCCATCTCCACCTCCTCCGCCGACTCAAGCCCCTCAGAGTTCCAACCCCGAGGCCCTCAGTGTTTACTCAACATTCATATTCTCAAGCTCACCTATGCCTCCCCTACCTGGTCTTCCTCCCAAATGCCACGCAACGTAAACACCTAGAAAAAGAGAGGGCATGCAAGATTATTCTCTCCCTTCCTACTCCACATTTCAAGATGAACACACTGACCCTGCGGCTCTCACTGACCATCACCACGACCTCATCTGCAAATTTGGTGAGAATCTTCTGCACCATCCTCGACACCGGCTCCTTCTACCACCCGAGATCCTCACCCGAGAATTGTTGTTCGACACCATAACCGCATCCAGCCCATACGAGCACGAACTGATTTCTATAAGAACAGCCCAGTCCCAACCATTGTAAAAATTATAAATGACATGTAATCAACCAGTGTATTCACTCCCAGTCAATCTTACTTTTTGTACTGTCACTATGTTGAAATGCCCTGTAGTTTGAGCGTCTCCCCACCTGGTTTTTATATATCATATGTTTATCAAATATGTTTCTTGTATATTATTTGTAAATCAAGAGACCCATTTACAAATTATGTAACTGTATATTTTCAGCTCCTGCGGCGTAGACAGCAACATATGTAAATTTGTTGAAGATACTAAAATAGGGCGTGTAATAAATCTGACGAGGATCTCGCAAAACTACTGGAAGATCTAAAAAAAAATTTCGAATGGTCTGAAAAATGGCAGTTGAAATTCAATGTGGACAAAAGCAAAGTGCTTAGTCTAGGAGATGTAAACAGAGAAACCAGATACCAGATGAACAACGATGTTATAGAGAAATCCGACTGTGAGAAAGATTTAGGAGTAATGATAAGTAGGAATCTTAGGCCAAGTAAAAAATGTGTTTTGCTCGAAGAGAGGCTGACAAAGTACTTGGGTTCATACAAAGGAGTGTTTAGGCGCGAAATAGGCAAACATTGGTTTGGAAATAGAGTAGTGGACGAGTGGAACAAGTTACCAAATATCATCATTAACTCGAATACGCTGGATAGCTTCACACATAGGTTGGATGGATATACAATAGAGTTGGGTGTAAAAGGACTGCCCAGTATGGGCACAATAGGCCCGCTGCAGTTTCCTTCATTCTTGTCATCTTGTGTTAGTTACAAGACTAGCGAGGCCATCCTAAAACTATATATTGTGCCAGGAGACCTCACTTGGATTATGCAATTGTGGTCACCGTGTTACAGAATGGATATAGAACTGAAAGAATTCAGAAGAAAATGACAGGACTAATCTCGGGCATTAGCAACCTTGGAGTACAGAGACAGGTTAAAGCTTAATTTGCACTCCTCGAGAGACGTAAGGAGCGATATGATCGAGGTGTATAACTGGAAGTCAGTGGAACAAAGGGACATTACAAAGGTACTCAAATCTTCAACTAGAGCAAATTCGTAACAATGGTTTTAAATTAGACAAATTTAGATTTAAGCCAAAATAGGTAAACATTGGTTTGAAATAGAGTAGTGGATGAATGGAACAAGTTACCAAATATCATCATTAACTCGAACACGCTGAGCTTCAAACATAAGTTGGATGGATATATGAGCAATAGGATGGGTGAAATGGGACTGAGCAGTACAATAATAGGCCCGCTATGGCCCATTCTTATGTTCTTATGTTCTCCCATCCCTGTCCATTCATCTCTTTCACATCCCTCCATCCGTCCCTCATTACATTACCACGACACAGGGGAAAAGGAAGCAGGGGATGATAAACAGGGACTAAGGAGAGAGATACGATAATACACATAACAATAGACGATAAATGAGGAATGAACGAGGGAAGAATAATAAACAAGAGGTGAATGGAGGTTTGAGTACATAATTTAGTGGATTAACGAATAAGAAGAAAAACGCGATGTAATTAACACGGGGCCTCTGTATATCAATCTATCTATACCTATCTATCTATCTATCTAGCTAGCTATCTATCTATCTATCTATCTATCTATCTATCTATGCTCCCCCCACACACACCTGACGAGTGGACACCCTGACTCTCAACACACCTGTCGGGAGGGGTGGTGGGGTGGTGGTGAGGGGCTGGTGACGTCATAACACACGATAAACCAGGACACAACGTAGAATAATTTAGCGACATTAACAACTCTACCACGTCCCTTGAGTGTCTGGTTCGTGTTAAGTAGTTGATATTCCCGTCCTACAGGTCCTATGATAGTGGTGGTGGTAGGTCCTGTGATAGTGGTGGTGGGTTCTGTGATAGTGGTGGTGGTGGGTCCTATGATAATGGTGGTGGTAGGTCCTGTGATAGTGGTGGTGGTGGGTCCATGATAATGGTGGTGGTAGGTCCTGTGATAGTGTGGGTCTTGTGATAGTGGTGGTAGTAGGTCCTGTGATAATGGTGGTGTCCTGTGATAGTGGTGGTGGTGGGTCCTGTGATAGTGGTGGTGTGGGTCCTGTGATGGTGGTGGTGGTGGGTCCTGTGATAGTGGTGGTGGGGGTCCTGTGATAGTGGTGTGGGTCAGGAGTGGTGGTGGTGGGTCTTGTGATAGTGGTGGTGGTAGTCCGTGATAATGGGTGGTGGTTCCTGTGATAGGTGGTGGTGTGGGTCCTGTGATAGTGGTGGTGGTGGGTCCTGTGAGACAGTGGTGGTGGGGGTCCTGTGTGAAGTGGTGGTGGTGGGTCCTGTGATAGTGGTGGTGGTGGGTCCTGATAGTGGTGGTGGTGGGTCCTGTGATAGTGGTGGTGGTGGGTCCTGTGATAGTGGTGGTGGTGGGTCTTGTGATAGTGGTGGTGGGGTCTTGTGGTGGTGGTGGTGGTCCTGTGATAGTGGTGGTGGTGGGTCTGTAATAGTGATGGTGGTAGGTCCTGTGATAGTGGTGGTAGGTCTTGTGATAGTGGTGGTGGTAGGTCCTGTGATGTAGTGGTGGTGGGTCTTGTGATAGTGGTGGTGGTGGGTCCTGTGATAGTGGTGGTGGTGGGTCCTGATAGTGGTGGTGGTGGGTCCTGTGATAGTGGTGGTGGTGGGTCCTGTGATAGTGGTGGTGGTGGGTCCTGTGATAGTGGTGGTGGTGGGTCTGTGATAGTGGTGGTGGTGGGTCCTGTGACAGTGGTGGTGGTGGGTCTTGTAATAGTGATGGTGGTAGGTCCTGGTGATGGTGGTAGGTCTTGTGATAGTGGTGGTGGTAGGTCCTGTGATAGTAGTGGTGGTGGGTCTTGTGATAGTGGTGGTGTGGGTCCTGTGATAGTGGTGGTGGGTCTTGTGATAGTGGTGGTGGTAGGTCCTGTGATAGTGGTGGTGGGTCTTGTGATAGAGTGGGGTCCGTGATAGTGGTGGTGGTGGGTCTTGTGATAGTGGTGGTGGTGGTGTGTCATGATTGTGGTGGGGGGTCCTGTGATAGTGGTGGTGGTGTGGGTCCCTGAGATAGTGGTGGTGGTAGGTCCTGTGATCGTGGTGGTGGTGCGTCTTGTGATAGTGGTGGTGGTAGGTCCTGTGATAGTGGTGGTGTGTCTTGTGATGAGTGGTGGTGGTGGGTCCTGTGATAGTGGTGGTAGGTCTTGAGAGTGTGGTAGGTCCTGTGATAGTAGTGGTGGTGGGTCTTGTGATAGTGTGGTGGGTCCTGTGATAGTGGTGGTTGGGTCTGTGATAGTGGTGGTGGTGGGTCCTGTGATAGTGGTTGTAGGTCTTGTGATAGTGGTGGTGGTGGGTCCTGTGATAGTGGTGGTAGGTCTTGTGATGGTGGTGGTAGGTCCCTGAGATAGTAGTGGTGGTGGGTCTTGTGATAGTGGTGGTGGTGGGTCCTGTGATAGTGGTGGTAGGTCTTGTGATAGTGGTGGTGGTGGGTCCTGTGATAGTGGTGGTGGGTCTTGATAGTGGTGGTGGTACGTCCTGTGATAGTAGTGGTGGTGGGTCTTGTGTTAGTGGTGGTGGTGGGTCCTGTGATGGGTGGTGGGTCTTGTGATAGTGGTGGTGGTGGGTCCTGTGATAGTGGTGGTGGGTCTTGTGATAGTAGTGGTGGTGGGTCTTGTGATAGTGGTGGTGGTGGGTCCTGTGATAGTGGTGGTGGGTCTGATAGTGGTGGTGGTGGGTCCGTGAGAGTGGTGGTGGGTCCTGTGATAGTGGTGGTGGTGGTGTCAAGTGATTGTGGTGGTGGGTCCTGTGATCGTGGTGGTGGTGCTTGTGATAGTGGTGGTGGTAGGTCCTGTGATAGTGGTGGTGGTGGGTCCTGTGATATTGGTGGTGGTGGGTCCTGTGATAGTCTGGTAGTGGAGGTCCCCTGGATAGTGGTGGTGGTGGGTCCTGCGATAGTGGTGGTGGTGGGTCTTGTGATAGTGGTGATGGGTCCTGTGAGTGGTGGTGGTGGGTCCTGTGATAGTGGTGGTGCTTCCTGTGATAGTGGTGGTGGGTCCTGTGATAGTGGTGGTGGTGGGTCCTGTGATAGTGGTGGTGAGTCCTGTGATAGTGGTGGTGGGTCCTGTGATAGTGGTGGTGGTGGGTCTTGTGATAGTGGTGGTGGTGGGTCCTGTGATAGTGGTGGTGGTGGGTCTTGTGATAGTGGTGGTGGTGGGTCCTGTGATATTGGTGGAGGGTCTTGTGATAGTGGTGGTGGTGGGTCCTGTGATGGTGGTGGTCTTGTGATAGTAGTGGTGGTGGTCTTGTGATAGTGGTGGTGGTGGGTCCTGTGATAGTGGTGGTGGGTCTTGTGATAGTGGTGGTGGTGGGTCCTGTGATAGTGGTGGTGGGTCCTGTGATAGTGGTGGTGGTGGTGTGTCAAGTGATTGTGGTGGTGGGTCCTGTGATCGTGGTGGTGGTGCTCCTGTGATAGTGGTGGTGGTAGGTCCTGTGATAGTGGTGGTGGTGGGTCCTGTGATTGTGGTGGTGGTGGGTCCTGGAGAATGGTGGTAGGTCCTGTGATAGTGGTGTGTGGGTCCTGCGATAGTGGTGGTGGTGGTCTGTGATAGTGGTGGTGGGTCCTGTGATAGTGGTGGTGTGTCCTGTGATGGTGGTGGTGCTTCCTGTGATAGTGGTGGTGGTCCGTGATAGTGGTGGTGGTGGGTCCTGTGATAGTGGTGAGTCCTGTGATAGTGGTGGTGGGTCCTGTGATATGGTGGTGGTGGGTCTTGTGATAGTGGTGGTGGTGGGTCCTGTGAGAGTGGTGGTGGTGGGTCCTGTGATAGTGGTGGTGCTTCCTGTGATAGTGGTGGTGGGTCCTGTGATAGTGGTGGTGGTGGTGGGTCCTGTGATAGTGGTGGTCTCCTGTTATAGTGGTGGTGGTGTGTCCTGTGATAGTGGTGGTGGGTCCTGTGATAGTGGTGGTGGTGGGTTCTGTGATAGTGGTGGTGGTGGGTCTTGTGATAGTGGTGGTGGGTTCTGCGATAGTGGTGGTGGTGGGTCCTGATAGTCGGTAGTGGTGGGTCCTGTGATAGTGGTGGTGGGTCTTGTGATAGTCGGTAGTGGTGGTGGTGGGTCCTGTGATAGTGGGTGTCCTTCCTGTTATAGTGGTAGTCCTGTGACAGTGGTGGTGGGTTCTGTGATAGTGGTGGTGGTGTCCTGGATAGTCAGTAGTGGTGGTGGTGGGGTCCTGTGACAGTGTGCAGTGGTGGGTCCTGTAATAGTGGTGGTGGTGGTCCTTGATAGTCGGTAGTGGTGGGTCCGTGATAGTGGGGTGTCTTGTGATACGGTAGTGGTGGTGGTGGGTCCTGGATAGTTGGTAGTGGTGGTGGTGGGTCCTGTGATAGTCGGTAGTGGTGTGGGTCCTGTAATAGTGGTGGTGTGGGGTCTCTGTGATAGTCGGTAGGTGGTGGTGGGTCCTGTGATAGTTTGTAGTGGTGGTTGGGTCCTGTGATAGTCGGTGGTGTGGGTCCTGTAATAGTGGTGGTGGTGGGTCCCAGATAGTCGGTAGTAGGGTCCTGGTGATAGTGGTGGTGGGTCCTGTGATAGTGGTGGTGGGTTCTGTGATAGAGTGGTGGTGTGGGTCCTGCAATAGTGGTGGTGGTGGGTCCTGTGGACAGTTTGTAGGTGGGTCCTGTGATAGTGGTGGTGGTGGGTCCGTGATAGGGGTGGTGGGTCCTGTGATAGTGGTGGTGGGTCTTGTGATGTCGGTATTTTTAGGTCATGTGATAGTGGTGATGGGTCCTGTGATAGTGGTGGTGGGTCCTGTGATCGTTGGTGGCCCCTGTGATATCGGTAGTGGTTGGTCCTGTGATAGTCGGTAGTGGTGGGTCCGGTGATAGTGGTGGTGGGTCTCTGTGATAGTGGTTGTTAGTCCTGTGATAGTGGTGGTGGGTCTCTGTGATAGTCGGTAGTCGTGGGTCCTGTGATAGTGGTGGTGGTGGGTCCTGTGATAGTTTGGTGGGGTCCTGTGATAGTGGTGGTGGGTCCTGTGATAGTTCGCAAGTTGTGGGTCCTGTGATAGTGGTGGTGGTGGTTCTGTGATAGTTTGTAGAGTGTCCTGTGATAGTCAGTGTGGTGGGTCCTGTGATAATGGTGTGGGTCCTGTAATAGTGGTGGTGGGTCCTGTGATAGTGGTGGTGGTGGGTCCTGTGATAGTGGTTGGGTCATGTGATAGTGGTGGTGGGTCCTGTGATAGTCGGTGGTGGGTCCCTGGATAGTGGTGGGGGTCCTGATAGTGGTGGTGGGGTCCTGTGATAGTGGTGGTGGGTCCTGTGATAGTCGTAGTGTTGGGTCCTGTGATAGTTTGGTAGTGGTGGGTCCTGTGATAATGGTGGTGGGTCCTGAATAGTGGTTGGGTCTGTGGTAGTGGTGGTGGGTCCTGTGATAGTGGTGGTGGGTCCTGGATAGTCGGTAGTGGTGGGTCCTGTGATAGTGGTTGTGTCTCTGTGATAGTCGGTAGTGGTGGGTCCTGTGATAGTGGTGGTGGGTCCTGTGACAGTCTGAGTGTTGGGTCCTGTGATAGTGGTGGTGGGTCCTGTGATAGTGGTGGTGGGTCCTGTGATAGTGGTGGTGGGTCTGTGATAGTGGTGGTGGTGGTGTGTTCTGTGATAGTGGTGGTGGGTCCTGTGATAGTGGTGGTGGGTCCTGTGATAGTGGTGGTGTCCTGTGATAGGTCGGTAGTGGTGGGTCCTGTGATAGTGGTGGTGGGTCCTGTGATAGTGGTGGTGGGTCTTGTGATGGTGGTGGTGGTGGTGTGTTCTGTGATAGTGGTGGTGGGTCCTGTGATAGTGGTGGTGGGTCCTGTGATAGTGGTGGTGGGTCCTGTGATAGTGGTGGTGGGTCCTGTGATAGTCGGTAGTGTTGGGTCCTGTGATAGTGGTGGTGGGTCCTGTGATAGTGGGTGGTGTGTTCTGTGATAGTGGTGGTGGGTCCTGTGATAGTGGTGGTGGTGGTGTGTTCTGTGATAGTGGTGGTGGGTCCTGTGATAGTGGTGGTGGGTCCTGTGATAGTCGATAGTGGTGGGTCCTGTGATAGTGGTGGGGTCCTGTGATAGTCGGTAGTGGTGTCCTGGGTGATGTGGTGGGTCTGTGACAGTGGTAGTGTGTCCTGTATTAGTGGTGGTGGGTCCTGTGATAGTTTTAGTGGTAGGTCCTGTGATAGTGGTGGTGGTGGTGGGTTCTGTGAGGTGGTGGTGGGTCCTGTGATAGTGGTGGTGGTGGTGATCCAGTGATAGTGGTGGGTGGTGGGTCCAGTGATAGGTGGTGGTGGGGTCCAGTGATAGGTGGTGGGTCCTGTGATAGTCGGTAGTGGTAGGTCCCATGATAGTCGGGTGGTGGGTCCTGTGATAGTGGTGGTGGGTCCTGTGATAGTGGTGGTGGTGGTGGGTCCTGTGATAGTGGTCCTGTGATACTGTAGTGTTGGGTCCTGTGATAGTGGTGGTGGTGAGGGTTCTGTGATAGTGGTGGTGGGTCCTGTGAAGTTTGGCAGTGGTGGGTCCTGTGACAGTCGGTAGTGGTAGGTCCTGTGATAGTCTAGTGTGGGTCCATGATAGTGGTGGTGGGTCCTGTGATAGTCGGTAGTGGTGGGTCCTGTGATAAGTATTAACTGGCTCAATTACTAGTCATTTAGGTAAAACTGACTGAAGTAAAAAACAAAAACAAATTTCTCCCACATTCTTAAACAATTCTCAAAATCATCATATCTTAGGTATCTTAACTACAACACAGGTTAATAGATTCTTCGTAATAGAACATTGTCTATATGAATTTCTATAGATTTCTGTCTTTTTGAGGGAGATCATCATTGTATGCTTCGAGATTAAGGAGAAACTGCTATTTTCTGGAGTTTTTTCCCTTTGCATTGACACAAGCAATCTTAATGTGTTTTGAGAGGTGGTGTGAGAATACGGTGTTCTGTATGGTGGATGGCTCTAGTATGGTCATAGGATGGTTAAGAATGATGCTGGAAGGTTAAGAAGGTTGTCTGTATTGTAAAATCATCTAGGACCCTTACCTGGGAATATTCTGATGGATTTGTTGCCTAAGAAATCCTTCATCGTCAAGGCAACGGAGTGGGGTTTTGTTATGGTCGGTTACACAGAGAAAACTGATCTGTTTCTCGGTTGAATTTATTACCCCAAATAGAAATACATTTATAATTTTTATTAACATTTTTTTAACACTTTATTATTTCCCAAGTTTAAAACCTTCATTAAAAATGCGCTTGGCCGTGAAATCCTCACAGATGACACCGACTGATAACGAGATTTTATATCGCTGAAAGTTCCACGATACCCAATAGAGTTACTTAATGCACAAAGGCAGAAATATACTGCTACAAAAAACTTCAGATCAGACAACAATGACCCTAAAATGGATAAATAATTATTTAAAGAACACACACAAAGGAAGGCTATAGGCAGAAGGATAAATCGTGGCGAAATTACCGACTATTATAGGGTATTGGCGAGTAGAGCAAAATGAGATAAGGGAAAGCAAAGAGGAAATAATGGAGGTAAGGATAGTAAGTGAGGCGAAGACAAAACCCCAAAGGATTTTGGCCAAATGTAATAACCAAAATACGAGAAAGATACTAATATGTATGATTTCAAGAAGCCATTGGAGGGACGACGGAGAAAAATGAGTAATACTGAAGAAGAAAGCTACAATAAGCTACCACGAAAATTTCCAAAATATGATAATGAGGTACTGACTTATTCAGAGCAGTAAGAAAATAAATTATGAGAGATAGTAAAGACTAGTAACGATGTTAAAGCAATAGACAACCTAAAGTTTGGCCAAGTCACCTGGTTCTGAAGGAGATATTTGCTAGAGTATTAAAGGAATGTATGAAGAGCTTAGCATGCCCTAGCAAGTTGTTTAACATGTTCTAAAAACAGTAGTACCAGAATCCTGATAGATAAAGGAATGGCCACCGATTTTCAAGAAGGGATAGATCACTATCTCAACTACCGCCCCAATCAGTCTAACATCAATAGTAGGCAAATTAATGGAAGCAACTGGTTTCAAACTCTATCTCGAAATCACCTGAGAAGCAATTTGCTGATCAATGTGATTCGGCATGGCTTGCCAAGTGATGTTTGCCACCAATTTGGTTAATATTTTTCATCAAGCTGAATTGGGGTGACGAGGGGCATACTATGATGTGGTATATTCTCGACTTTTTAGCAAAGCCTTTCGACAGAAAGCCCCTACGAAAGACTAATTAGAAAGGTAGAAGCTTGCGGTATCAAAGGTGATATTCTTAAATGATTAGGGCGTGTTGGGCAGGACAGGAAACAGCGAAAGGAAAGCATTAACGCACTAAGTTCTATTGAGCAACGTCACAAGTGGAGTTCTCTATGCTCAGTATTTCTGGACCATTATTGTTTAATATATGTTAAACGACATAGGAGACGGCATAGGATAGCAACATAAGTAAATTTGCTGATGACACCAAAATAGGACGTGTTATTAAATCTGACGAGGACCTGCAAAACTACAGGAAGACCCAAACAATTCGAATGGTCTGAAAATGCAGATGAAATTCAATGTCGACAAAATGTAAAGTACTCTGTATAGGAGATGTAAACAGAAAACCAGATACCAGGATGAACAACGATGCTATAGAGAAATCTGACTATGCAGAGAGACGAGAGTAATGATGGCAGGAAACTCTTAAGCCAAGTAAACAATGTGTTTTTGCCGCACTGCTAATAAAGTACTTGCTCAAGGCTGTAAAGGAGTGTTAGTTACAAGACTAGCGAGGTCATTCCTAAAAACTGTATTCAGCCAGGGGAGACCGCTACCTGACATGCAGTTCAGTTTCTTGGTCACCGCACATAGAATGGGATATAGAATTCTTGAAAGAATTACAGAGGAGAATGACAAGACCAATTCCCTGCATGAACCTTGAGTATAGAGACAGTTAAAGACCTGACTTTGCACTCTCGAGAGGGACGAGAGCGAGGGCGACCTGGATAGAGTGTGTATAAGTGGGAAGACAGGGCTAAAACAAAGGGGACATTACAAAAAAGGTATTCAAATTATCTCAACCAGGAGCGAATTCTGCAACAATGGTTTTAAATTAGACAAATTTAGATTTAGGCGTGAAATAGGTAAACACTGGTTTGGAAACAGAGTAGTGGGATGAATGGGAAACAAGTTACCAAATATCATCATTAACCCGAATACGCTGAATTGCTTCAAACATAGGTTGATGCTCATAAGGAGCAATAGGGGTTGGTTGTAAACGGGACTGCCTAGCAAGGGCTAATAGCTCCGCTGCAGTTTCTCCATTCTTATAAAATTTTATGTTCTTATTTCAGGCATGATGGAACACAGAGGGAGAATAAGGTGTTGGGCAGGAACACAGAGGGAGAATAAGGGGTAGGCATGATGGAACACAGAGGGAGAATAAGGTGTTGGGCAGGAACACAGACAGACAAGAAGAAACCCTCGACACAGATTAGCCAAATAAGTCTCTCTCAACACAAATAGATCAAGGCTAATATTTCCCCCTCTCACCCCTTCCCCGCCTCACCCTCCCCCTTCACTACCCCCACCCCTCACACTTTAATCATTACCATATTTTTCGAACTCACTTTTTTTTTCTTGATTCAATTTTTTTCTTCCTCCTAGACGTGTCCGGTTTAGTAACGCCCTGTTGGCTTGGGGGGGAGGGGGGGGAGGAGGATCGATTATGGTGAAAGCTGCCTGCATGGTAGTGGTTGGTGGCATACTGTGCAAGGTAATAATTTCTGCAGCGATTTATTTTTTTTATTTTTTTTTTTATAGAAAGTTTAATGTATTTTGTGTCGTGTTATGTGTGTGTGTGTGTGTGTGTGTGTGTGTGTGTGTGTGTGTGTGTGTGTGTGTGTCGGGTGGAAGGAGGATGGATAGACAAACACTAAAGAGACAGAGACAGATGGAGATACACTTAGAGACAGAGGTAGGTACACTTAGACAGAAACAGAGATACACTGAGACAGAAACAGAGGTACACTTAGACAGAAACAGAAGAGGTACACTAGACAGAAACAGAGGTACGCTGACAGAAACAGAAGAGCTACACTTAGAGACAGAAACAGAAGAGGTAAACCATAGACAGAAACAGAGGAGGTACAATTTAGAGACAGAGAAGGTACACTTAGACAGAAACAGAGATACACTGAGACAGAAACAGAGGTACACTTTAGACAGAAACAGAAGAGGTACACTTAGAGACAGAAACAGAAGAGGTACACTAGACAGAAACAGAGGTACGCTTTCGACAGAAACAGAAGAGCTACACTTAGAGACAGAAACAGAAGAGGTACATTAGACAGAAAGCAGGAGGTACACTAGAGACAGAGGAAGGGCTACTTTAGACAGAAACAGAGATACACTGAGACAGAAACAGAGGTGCACTCTAGACAGAAACAGAAGAGGATACACTTTAGAGACAGAAACAGAAGAGGTGCATTAGGACAGAAACAGAGGCTGACAGAAACAGAAGAGCTACACTTAAAGACAGAGGGAAGGTACACTAGACAGAAACAGAGATACACTGAGACAGAAACAGAGGTACACTTAGACAGAAAGAAGAGGTAACACTTAGAGACAGAGGAAGATACCTTAGAGACAGAGGTAGGTACAAGAAAGAAACAGAGATACACTGAGACAGAAACAGAGGTACACAGACAGAAACAGAAGATGTGCCGCTTAGACAGAAACAGAGGTACACTTAGACAGAAACAGAGGAGGTACACTTAGAGACAGAGGTGGTACACTTAGACAGAAACAGAGGAGGTACATAGAGACAGAGGTAGGTACACTTAGACAGAAACAGAGATACTGAGACAGAACAAGTACCTAGAACAGAAACAGAAGAGGTACACTTAGAGACAGAGGTAGGTACACTTAGAGACAGAGGAAGGTACACTTAGACAGAAACAGATGAGGGACATTAGACAGAAACAGAGATACACTGAGACAGAAACAGAGGTGCATAGACAGAAACAGAGGTACCTTAGAGACAGAGGTAGGTACACTTAGACAGAAACAAAGGTACCTTGAACAGAAACAGAAGAGGTACACTTAGAGACAGAGGTAGGTACACTTAGAGACAGAGGTAGGTACCTTAGACAGAAACAGAGGATCACTTAGACAGAAACAGAGATACACTGAGACAGAAACAGAGGTACACTTAGACAGAAACAGAGGAGGTACACTTAGAGACAGAGGTGGGTACACTTAGACAGAAACAGAGATACACTTAGACAGAAACAGGAGGTACCTTAGAGACAGAGGAAGGTGCACTTAGACAGAAACAGAGATACTGAGACAGAGGGTACAGCAGACAGAAACAGAAGAGGTACACTTAGAGACAGAGGAAGGTTACTTAGAGACAGAGGAAGGTACACAGACAGAAACAGAGGTGCCTTAGAGACAGAGGTGGGTACCTTAGACAGAAACAGAGATACACTGAGACAGAAACAGAGGTACCTTAGACAGAAAGAGAAGAGGTTTAGACAGAAACAGAGGAGGTGCACTTAGAGACAGAGGTAGAGTACATAGACAGAAATGAGGTACCTAGAAAGAAACAGAGGAGGTGCACTTAGAGACAGAGGAAGGTACATTAGACAGAAACAGAGGATGTACACTTAGAGACAGAAGTAGGTACACTTAGAGACAGAGGAGGTACATAGACAGAAACAGAGATACACTGAGACAGAAATGAGGTACATAGACAGAAACAGAAGGGTGCATAGAGACAGAGGAAGGTACATAGAGACAGAAGCAGGTACCTTAGACAGAAACAAGAGGTACCTTAGAGACAGAGGTAAGTACATAGACAGAAATAGAGGTACAGACAGAAACAGAGGTACAGCAAGACAGAGGTAGGTACATTAGACAGAAACAGAGGATGTACTTAGAGACAGAAGTAGGTACACTTAGAGACAGAGGAAGGTACCTTAGACAGAAACAGAGATACACTGAGACAGAAATGAGGTGCATAGACAGAAACAGAAGAGGTGCACTTAGAGACAGAGGAAGGTACACTTAGAGACAGAGGTGGGTGCAGCAGACAAGAAACAGAGAAGTGCCTTAAGAGACAGAGGTGGGTACACTTAGACAGAAATGAGGGTACAGTAAACAGGAAACAGAGTACACTTAGAGACAGAGGAAGGTACATAGACAGAAACAGAGGATGTACACTTGAGACAGAAGTAGGTACACTTAGAGACAGAGGAAGGTACACTTAGACAGAAACAGTGATACACTGAGACAGAAATAGAGGTACCTTAGACAGAAACAGAGGAGGTACACTTAGAGGGCAGAGGAAGGTACACTTAGAGACAGAGGAGGTACACAGACAGAAACAGAGGGTACACTTAGAGACAGAAGTAGGTACACTTAGACAGAAACAGAGGATGTACATGAGACAGAAGTGGGTACACTTAGACAGAAACAGAGATACACTGAGACTGAAACAGAGGTACACTTAGACGAAACAGAGGAGGTACACTTAGAGACAGAGGAAGGTACACTTGAGACAGAGGAAGGTACCTTAGACAAGAAACAGAGGTACACTGAGACAGAAACAGAGGTACATTAACAGAAACAGAGGAGGTGCCTTAGAGACAGAGGTGGTGCACAGACAGAAACAGAGATACACTGAGACAGAAATAGAGGTACCTTAGACAGAAACAGAAGAGTGCATAGACAGAAACAGAGAGGTACACTTAAAGAACAGAGGAAGGTACATAGACAGAAACAGAGGTACACTTGAGACAGAAACAGAGGAGGTGCACTTTAGAGACAGAGGAAGGTACTATAGAGACAGAAGTGGGTGCCTTGACAGAAACAAAGAGAGATGCACTGAGACAGAAACAGAGTACCTTAGACAGAAACAGAGGAGGTACACTTGAGACAGAGGTGGGTACATAGACAGAAACAGAGATACACTGAGACAGAAATAGAGGTACACTTAGAAGAAACAGAAGAGGTACACTTAGACAGAAACAGAGAGGTACACTTAAAGACAGAGGAAGGTACATAGACAGAAACAAGAGATACACTGAGACAGAAATAGAGGTACACTTAGACAGAAACAGAAGAGGTACACTTAGACAGAAACAGAAGAGGTACACTTAGAGACAGAGGTAGGTACACTTAGACAGAAACAGAGATACACTGAGACAGAAATAGAGTACATAGACAGAAACAGAGGTACTTAGACAGAAACAGAGAGGTACTTAGACAGAAACAAAAGAGGTACACTTAGAGACAGAGGAAGTGCACTTAGACAGAAACAGAATACACTGACACAGAAACAGAGGTGCTTAGACAGGAAACAGAGGAGTGCACTTAGAGACAGAGGGTACACTTAGAGACAGAGGTGGGTGCACTTAGACAAACAGAGGAGGTGCACTTAGGACAGAGGTGGTGCACAGACAGAAACAGAGGTACCTTAGAGACAGAGGAAGGGTGCATTGAGACAGAAACAGAGGAGTACCTTAAAGACAGGTGGGTGCCTTAGAGACAGAAGTGGGTGCACAGACAGAAACAGGATGCACTGAGACAGAAACAGAGTGCACAGACAGAAACAGAGGAGGTACACTTAGAGACAGAGGTGGGTACACCTTAGAGACAGAAGTGGGTAGCAGACAAGAACAGAGATACACTGAGACAGAAACAGGGGTACATGAACAGAACAGAGGAGGTTACTTAGAGACAGAGGAAGGTACATAGAGACAGAGGAAGGTGCACTTAGACAGAAACAGAGATACACTGAGACAGAAACAGAGGTACCTTAGACAGAAACAGAGGAGGTACACTTAGAGGCAGAGGGTGCACTTAGAGACAGAGTAGGTACCTTAGACAGAAACAGAGATACACTGAGACAAAGAGGGTCACAGACAGAAACAGAGGAGGTGCACTTGAGACAGAGGAGGTACACTTAGAGACAGAGAGGTGCACTTAGACAGAAACAGAGATACACTGAGACAGAAACAGAGGTGCACTTGAGACAGAAAGAGGGAGGTACACTTAGAGACAGAAGAAGTACCTTAGACAGAAACAGAGATACACTGAGACAGAAACAGAGGAGGTACACTTAGAAGAAGAGGTAGACAGAAACAGAGGAGGTACCTTAGAGACAGAAGTAGGTACACTTAGACAGAAACAGAGGAGGTACACTTAGAGACAAAGTAGGTACACTTAGAGACAGAAGTGGTACCTTAGACAGAAACAGAGAGTACAGCAGACAGAAACAGGGAAGTACACTTAAGACAGAGGTAGGTACACTTAGACAGAAACAGAGGAGGTACATAGACAGAAACAGAAGAATTCTATAGAGACAGAAGTAGGTACACTTAGACAGAAACAGAGGTACACTTAGACAGAAACAGAGGAGGTGCCTTAGAGACAGAGTGGGTACACTAGACAGAACAGAGGAGGTGCATTAGAGACAGAGTGGGTACCTTGGACAGAAACAGGATACGCTGAGACAGAAACAGAGGGGGTACACTTAGAGACAGAAGTGGGTACAGACAGAAACAGGAGGTACACTTGGGGACAGAGGTGGGTACCTTAGACAGAAACAGAGATACACTGAGACAGAAACAGAGGTACACAGACAGAAACAGAAGGGTACCCTTAGGAGACAGAAGTGGGTACCTTAGACAGAAATAGACAGGGTGCACTTGAGACAGGAAGTGGTGCATAGAGACAGAGGTGGATGCAGCAAGACAGAAACAGAGGAGGTACACTTAGAGACAGAGGTAGTGCACTTAGACAGAAACAGAGGTACACTTAGACAGAAACAGAAGAGGTACCTTAGAGACGAAGTAGGTACCTTAGAGACAGAGGTAGGTACATTTAGACAGAAACAGAGGAGGTACACTTAGACAGACAGACAGACAGACAGGAATAATTAAACCTGCATCTGACATTTCAAGATAATGACGTCACGAGGATTAGCAACGGCAGAACTTATTAAAATATTGCGTTTGAGTTAATGAATTGATATTTAAAGGTCAACGAAAGGATAAAATAGTAATTCTACACCTATGTGGATATTTTATTTTCATTCGTATGAGAATTAAATGTTTTGATCAACAGCCTAATGAGTCTTATTCAATGACTAGAATGGTGAACGTTGGGTAAATCACTGTCATTGTTCACTGTTCTGCCCCTACTGTCAATTTAAAAAAAAACGTCTAAAAACTCCCCAAATTACAAATTTCCGAAAAAAATCTCGTTCTGTTATATCCATTTCAGAATATATCCCTTGCTGGCTCCTTTATAAAAAATTATCCCATTAATTTTGCTGTGTATAAACCTAAGAGTCGTGTTGATGTTATTGTCCAGTTATCATATGTGACGTCGCATAGCCTAGTGACGTCACTTGAGCTCAGTGACGTCACGCCTTGAAGCTCCCCTCCAAGGCCCAATTTGGAAGAATAATTTCGTTGCCTCTTTAAAGAAAAAGAATAATATGCTAAAATTTCTATTACTCTAGAATTTTCTTTTTATTTTTTGTCCTTTTCATAAACATTATTTAAGTGTGTGTGTCAGTTAATCGGTTAAAGATACCAATTTAAACGTGTTCGTAATGGGTCTATACCTATTTCAATTTACTTTTAAGAATTAAATTTTTATATTTCATATCTATTTCTTTCTGTTTTATTTTATATATTTCAGGTCGTTTGAAATTGCCTATTTCAGAGTGGTTGAATTGGGTGATTGTTCCTATTACAAAGAGAATATAATGATTTAACAGTAGTAGGTAGTTCACTGTTTGGGTTAAAATAGTTTGTTCTACCAATTTCAATTGTTGTCAATGAAGAAATCGTGGCTTGTTTAATAGGTAATTTGTGCCTATTACAAGAGTTAGTTATACCCATTCCTTTGTCACTAATAGGTCACTTCTGTCAATTTCAATATCCATAATAGGTCACCTGTGTCGTTAATAGGTCAGTTGTTACGAATTTAAGTGTTCCTACGTGGTTTAGTTCTTATTTTCACCCATTAGTATACACTGGGTGATCACACTTTCCATTGAGTGATCAAGCAGCAGTCAAAACCCGGACACACACAGGAGAGAAAGTACCGGTACAGGTGTGTGAGAATCAGTTGGTACAGGTGTGTGGGGGTCAGGTGGTACAGGTGTGTGGGGGTCCAGGTGGTACAGGTGTGTGGGGATCAGGTGGTACAGGTGTGTGTGGGGGTCCAGGTGGTACAGGTGTGTGGGGATCAGGTGGTACAGGTGTGTGTGGGGATCAGGTGGTACAGGTGTGTGTGGGGTCAGGTGGTACAGGTGTGTGGGGATCAGGTGGTACAGGTGTGTGGGGATCAGGTGGTACAGGTATGTGGGCATCCAGGTGGTACAGGTGTTGAGGATCAGGTGGTACAGGTGTGTGAGAATCAAGTGGTACAGGTGTGTGGGGATCAGGTGGTACAGGTGTGTGGGGATCAGGTGGTACAGGTGTGCGAGGATCAGGTGGTACAGGTTGTGTGGGATCAGGTGGTACAGGTGTGTGGGGATCAGGTGGTAGGTGTGTGGGGATCAGGTGGTACAGGTATGTGGGCACCGGGTGGTACAGGTGTGTGGGGTTCAGGTGGTACAGGTGTGTGGGGATCAGGTGGTACAGGTGTGTGGGGGTCAGGTGGTACAGGTGTGTGGGGATCAGGTGGTACAGGTGTGTGGGGATCAGGTGGTACAGGTGTGTGAGGATCAGGTGGTACAGGTGTGTGGGGATCAGGTGGTACAGGTGTGTGGGGATCCAGGTGGTACAGGTGTGTGGGGATCAGGTGGTACAGGTGTGTGAGAATCAGGTGGTACAGGTGTGTGGGGGTCAGGTGGGACAGGTGTGTGGGGATCAGGTGGTACAGGTATGTGGGCATCGGGTGGTACAGGTGTTGAGGATCAGGTGGTACAGGTGTGTGAGAATCAGGTGGTACAGGTGTGTGGGGATCAGGTGGTACAGGTGTGTGGGATCAGGTGGTACAGGTGTGTGGGGATCAGGTGGTACAGGTATGTGTTGATCAGGTGGTACAGGTATGTGTTGATCAGGTGGTACAGGTGTGTGGGGATCAGGTGGTACAGGTGTGTGGGGACCCAGGTGGTACAGGTATGTGTTGATCAGGTGGTACAGGTGTGTGGGGACCCAGGTGGTACAGGTATGTGTTGATCAGGTGGTCAGGTGTGTGGGGATCAGGTGGTACAGGTGTGTGGGGATCAGGTGGTACAGGTGTGGGGACCCAGGTGGTACAGGTATGTGTTGATCAGGTGGTACAGGTGTGTGGGGACCCAGGTGGTACAGGTATGTGTTGATCAGGTGGTACAGGTGTGTGGGACCCAGGTGGTACAGGTATGTGTTGATCAGGTAGTACAGGTGTGTGGGGATCAGGTGGTACAGGTGTGTGGGGATCAGGTGGTACAGGTGTGTGGGGATCAGGTGGTACCGAGCTGTTACTGTTGCTGAAGGCCAGAAACTGGTTGAGCGATGAGTGGGGGTCCCTCCCTTCCTGCCTCACCCACCAACGATTCAAATGCTTGTGAAATAATTTATCATTTCTAACTTTCCATTGCAATCTCAGTATGAGTTTTCAGTCATATTAAAGTTTGTAAATTAATTGGAGTCACTCATAGACAATGTTTGTATTTTTGTTTGTTTGTTTGTTTATATGAAGTTTGTTGGGAAGAAGCATAATCTTTCAGTTCTCTGGAATATAGAGGTTCTTTGTTGTTGTTTGTTTGTTCATTTAGCCCAAACTATTTTATTAATTTGTCTTCTGAGGCGCAGCTCCTAAGGTTCTACATTAGACTAGAAGGTAATAAATTTGTCGTTAAGTCGGAAAAGACGTTCGTAGAGCTGCTTAACTGTTCTGAATTGGGTTAGTGTTCGTGATATTCTTCTAACATTATGGTCGAGATAACAAACCCATTTTCTCTTATAAATCGATGACTGGAGCCGTTCGTCATCATTCATACTTTATGTAATTTTGTTATAAAAAGTTGCTTATAATACCAAAAATAATTAAAATAAGTTAAATGCAAATTATTAGCAAAATATTACATGTGCATGAGGAAATTATTTAATGGGGAACGAAAACAAAAATAATGTTTACCGCTACACCATTTAAAGATAGGGATGGACTATTCTTTTAGCGTCAATAGAAATCCATACCAGCGATAAGTTGTGCTTAATCTAACTGCATGAATTCCGCTTTATGTATGTTCTGAAGTTTGAAAGTACTAATAGTATTATATAAATAATGATAAACAACTCTTTTTCTTCCCAGATATCGCAAAATATTGAATTTGGTGGTCCTTAGGTTAACGCCCTCCTTTAGTCAGCCCACCAGCCACCTTTCTTTAAGAGGATATTCGTATTATGGATTTACTCTACAGTTTATTACCAATCTTATAAAATACATCGGGGGTATTGAAACACTACTCACAATAGAGTATAGGAATGTATAATATTATTTACATATATAAATCTTAAGTTTTTAGATAAATAAACAATGCTTATTTGTTTTTGTTTGTTTTCCTTCACTGACGTCACAAGGAGGGTGGGTGATGTCAAGCACAGGTCTGTTTATCTTCTTTTTTATCCTTTGATCCATAATTGGAAGAAAAATCAAGTCAGGTTAACCAAACTTGTCTCACAGTTCCATCGTAATATATTGTGGCCAAGGAATAATATTTTGCTTCAGTTCACTCAAATTCTAGTTGTTGTTTTTCAAGAAGAAGAAGAAGTAGAAATATAATAATAGGAAGCTTAACGCCGTCAGCTTGAGTGCTGACCAGGTAAACGTTCTGTGTATCCAGGTGTCATAGAGTCGAACCTAATTACCAGGTATATCTGTATCAGCAGCAGCAGATAGAGACTAATGTAGACGTTGTGAATTGAGGAGTTTAACCAATTATTTTGTCTTCGTACGTAATTTAATCTAATCTAACTTAGCTTATTGTTACATAAACCGCCATTTTTCGAATATTCCTTAATCTAATTTATTCTCATCTAATCTAATCAATTTATCTCTCTAATCTGGACTATCGTTCCTATTCTATTTCATCATATTTTATAGTTAATCTTACCTAACTTAATCCAATAATCATCCTTACATAATTTAACGTATCCTAACCTAAACGATTTTGTCAGTATTATGTAACTCAACTAATTGAGCCGCTCATTGAAGACCTGACTGAATTCTCAGAATAGGCAAACTGTACCAAGCTTTGTCAATAAAAAAAATAATAATAATAATGACCCGTATAAAAACACAGGTACTTTACTGTAACAGTATTTCAACCGGATGTTATTGTACTTTATCAAATTATTCCATTTATAATCTGAATTATATACCATATGACGGTACATTGTGTCTGATGAGCGCGTCGTAGAGTGAGTCACGATAGTAAACACTGTAGACTTGCGATAGTTTGTGATGCTGTGAGGCTATCGTAGGTTTACTCTCGGTACTAGGAAGCAACGATACCTGCTTCCTCCCCCAGGCAACAGAGGAGATAAAAACATATATAAATATATTATCATCTAGACTCAATGTTTAACAGTGGGCGTTAACAGATATATACAAATTGAATATACCAGTGTTGCTAATATTAATATTACAAAATAAATTCCTTCTTGCATTATTTACTCCTGAGATAAGTATAATTAATTACATCACCAGTATGTATATCTGGTATGTGAGCAATAGCCTAAATTGTTCAACATTTCTTCGAGTGAGCAAGTTTCCGTTCTGGCGGACTGACTCATAGTGACGTCAGAGACGTCACAGGCAGCCTACGCAGTGTTTTACATTATGGCTATCATAGGCTATCTGTTAAAATAAAATTATATCTTTACTTTTCTGTAAACTTGTACCCCACAATTTATTTTTTACAAATAGTCTTAAGCATCAGGATGGATAGCAAAAATTTAAATAGTTCCAATTACTAGCACCTCCTGTGACAGTCTCGGGGAAGCGTTGCAAGTGAGATATGACTCAGAAAGTGTTCAGATCAGCGAATGACTGACACTTTCTCTGTTATTTCTAACTTTTGAAACTTTTCACCTACTTTTACAGCCAATAAGAAAAATTAATGATAAACAAACTGTACCGCATGTAAATAGAACCTTCTAAAATATACTAATGCATTCGGACGATGATGACTATTTCAAATCCAGCCATTTAGACGCATCGGGTCACAAGGTGAAGCACATGGGTCCTCTAACAGGGTGTAGTATGTGGCGGCGCATCTCTCACCCGTCCAACTTGTAGATTATCGTCTTATTAGCCATTCCGAGAACAGGTCCTGGAATGCTGGTAACCTGGGTATGCAACAGTTTAGTTTCCATACTTAATATGACAACAGGAAAATATTGTATGTCATCTCAATACACAAAATAGTTATAAATGTTTTTTCGGTGTAACGAATCCAATGCTACAAAAAAAAAATCAGTCTTCCTTGAGTTTAGAAATTTATCCCTAGAAATGTAAAAGGTTCAGACCTCATCGTGACCAACGAGGAAGGTATGGTGGCAAATCTGGAACACCTACCCCGTTGGCACCAGTCACCACGTAACGTTGTCCTTAAGATTTAACTGTTACTTGGTTCATGACAAAACCAGGTCCAGGTTCAAATAAGAAGTTTGCGAATGACACCAAAATAGGGCGACAGATTAATTCAGGCAGGGTGCAAATGCACTACAGGAGGATTTAAATAACTGCAGGAGCGATCAGAAAATGGCAAATGAAATCTCAACACCAGCAAGTGCATCGTACTTAATATTGGAAGAACAAATACTGTAAACGTATACAGCCTTAACGACATCGAACTAGAGAAGTCGACTTGTGAAAAAGACTTAGGGTACTTGTAAGCCCGGACCTTCGGCCTAGAAAACAGTGCGTTAATGTTCGAAAATAGCAAACAGAGTATTAGGTTTTAACTAGAAGTGTAAGTAATAAGAGTGTCTGTCTGTCTGTCTAAACTTGCATTCCCTAGAAAGACGAAGAGTGCGGGAGATATGATAGAAGTATTTAAGTGGGTGAAAGGAATCAATAAAGGAGATATAGATAAAGTTCTTATAATATCCGAGCAGGATAGACTCGTAGCAACGGATTTAAGTTGGATAAGTTTAGGTTCAGGAGGAGATAGGAAGGAACTGGTTCACAAATACGGTGGTGGACGAGTGGAACAAGCTTAGCAACTTTGTAGTAAGTGCTGGGACGCTGGAAAATTTAAAATGAGGCTGGATAGATTCATGGATGATAGAGAGTGGTTGTAAATCCCGACAGAGCTGCCATGCACAGGCCAACCGGCCTATTGCAAGACTCATTTATTTCTTATGTTTTAAGTTCTTATTACAAAGAAAATTACGACGGATGAGGAGAGATGAAGAGTATACACTGGCTTGACTTACTAGGAATAAGAACGCAGATGGTACGCTGAATATCAGTATTAAAATTAACTACTTGATCGATAAATATATACCCAAAACCAAACCCAGTGCCTCCAGGAATCAAGGCACACCACACATGAACCATGCAGCGGTCAGCAAAGTTAAGATGAAAACTCAGGATTTCGAGACGTGGGTTAGGACAAATGATGAGCAGGACAGGAGGATGTATGCAGATCCAGGAACCAAGCAGTCATAGTAGAAGGGCTGAAACGGGTTCTAAGCCGGATCAATTAGTGAGGTCATCAAACCCAAAAGGCCTTGACTACGCAAAGTCGAAATTAAAAACGCAAGTTGGCATATTGGATCTGAGGCTTGAAGATGGTAGATTCTGGCCAGGATAAGGCGGAGGCGTTGAACAAAGTCTTTAACATCGGTGTCGAGAGATGCGAACAACCTTCCTGCGTTTGAGGACAGAAATTCAACACAGACTGACCCAGATATGGTACATCCCAGAGTGTTAAGAGAACTGTAGCGAGCTTCGAGGCCTTAAGATCCTGTTCTGTAAATGCCTGATGAGGATGACTGGAAAATACTTATTTAAGTCCTTTATTCAAGAGGGCGATCGTCACCCACAAATAATTATACTGTAGACCAGTAAGCCTGACCAGCATAGTGTGTAGAGAGCATCGTAAGAGATAATTCATGATGGAACATCTGCTACGAAACAACCTTGCAAAGGATTACCAGCACGGTTTTATGCTGCACTGGATGTTTGAATAAAATTCAGAACAAGTGAAATATCGACACATATCCTAGATTGTGCCAAGGCTGACAGCGTACAATAAGGCTGTGAATGAAACTGGAAGGACACGAGATTCGGGGAAATGTCCCATAAAAAAATCAGAGACTTTCTGCATGACCGAAATCGTAATGTACCACGACAAGTGGATGCCACAGGGCAGTGTCTTGGGCTCTTGTTGTTTGTCTGTCTTCATTAACGATATACAGAAGCTATACACTCCTATAAATGTTTACGGACGATGCCAAGTTATTTAGGAAATTAAGAACTACAGACTGTGAAGAGCTACAGAAAAATATCTTTTATAATTCAATGTCATGAAGGTAAAAGGATGCAAACCTGAGTCGCATCAACATTAAGGAGGCGTATCACATGTCAACAACAGGATGAAGAGACTACATTAATTGAGACCGAATGTGAAAAGGACCTGGTAACCACTGTGTATGTTGACAATGAACTTAAGTTCGGGCTGCCGAGAGAGGAAGGTGAACCAGGCAGCGAAACTAGTAGGTCTTATAAGAAGTCATTAGATACAGTATCTAGATATTCAGACGGTCCGTCGTCGTCACTATCGTCAAGAGGAGGTGCCTCATCTGAGTATTGTCACTCCGTCTGGTCCCCGAGGTATGCTAGAGACTGTCAATTGATTGAAAATAACCAAATGAGGGTCACCAGACTGGTGCCTGCTTGAAGGAACCTCAGTTACCCAAGAGATCGGAGCGCCTGCAATCACCTCAGGTTATACTACAGACGGGCGAGGCACGACCTAATCGAAGTGTATAAACATCTCAGGGGGCACTCCTCGGTCGAGTGTCCATACCTGAGCTGGTGGACACCCGGCCCTACAAGGGTCACACCTCAAGGTGACGAAGCCATAAGTCCAGAAAACTGCGAGCAAACTTTCGGAGTGAGAGTTGTAAACTCTGGAACAACTTGCCAAAGTGTTGTGACGGCACTGGAGTGTGAGCTCATTCAGGATCCAGTGCATGCCCAGTACTTGCCAATAGTGCAACAGAGACGTGACTACACGCCCAAGCGGCTAACGAGCCGTTCAGTGGTGAAGAGGACAAAATGAAATAGTAATATCTTGAAGGTCAACAGGCATGTATGAACCAGCGTCCTGCGCAGTTGTTGGGCGGAGGAGTTGTGTCTCTCTCTCTCTCTCTCTGAATGACTATGGCACTGATTAACTGGTGTTGTGGTCAGGAGAATTAGCATCTGACACATAGCTCAATTGGTAGCCCACATCAGCTTCAACCTGCAACACCACCCCAACAACACTTACCACCATCACCAACAACACCCTACTCACCACCAACAACACTCCTACCATCACCAACAACCCCACTCACCACCAACCAACACCTTCTACCACCACCAACAACACTTACCACCACCAACAACACCTCTACCACCACCAACAACACTTACCACCAACAACACCAACCAACAACAACACCCCACCAACCCAACAACACCCCACCAACCCAACAACACCCCACCACCACCACAACACTCACCACCAACCAACAACACCAACCACAACTACCTTCACCACCAACAACCCCACCACCAACCAACAACACCACTTCACCACCAACAACACCCCAATTTCACCACCACCAACAACACCACCACCACCAACACCACCACCACCACCAACAACAACACCCTCTACCACCACCAACAACACTTACCACCACCCAACAACACTTCACCACCACCACCAACAACAACACTTACCACCACCCAACAACACTTCTACCACCACCAACAACACCTACCACCACCAACAACAACAACACTTAACCACCACCAACAACACTACCAACCGCCAACAACATCTCATCAACCAACCAACAACACTTCACCACCACCAACAACACTTCACCAACCAACCAACAACACTCCATCACCAACCAACAACACCCTACCACCAACCAACAACACCTACCACCACCAACAACACTTACCACCAACAACACTCCACCACCAACAACACTTACCACCACCACCACCAACAACACTCACCACCACCAACAACACTTCACCACCACCAACAACAATCACCACCACCAACAACAACACTTTCTACCACCACCAACAAACACCTATCACCACCAACACCTACCACCACCACCAACAACAACACTTACCACCACCAACAACACCACCACACCAACACTACCTCCACCACCAACAACAACACTCACCAACCAACCAACACTCACCACCAACAACACTTACCAACAACCAACAACACCCCACCACCAACAAACACCATCACCAACAAACCAACAAACACCTCACCAACCACCAACAACACCCTCTCAACCACCAACAACACCAACCAACAACACCCACCAACCAACCAACAACACTAACCAACCAACCAACCAACAACACCCACTAACCACCAACACCACCACCAACCAACCAAACAATTCTCAACACCACCAACAACACCACCACCAACAACACTACCACCACCAACAACACTTCCACCACCACCAACAACACTTTACCACCACCAACAACACCTCACCAACACCAACCAACCAACAACATCACCAACCAACAACACCAACCCCAACAACACCAACCAACCAACAACACCAATCAACAACAACACCAACAACCAACCAACAACACCCACCAACCAACCAATCACCACCACCAACAACAACACTTACCATCACCAATCAACAACACTTCACCACCACCAACAACACTTCAACACCAATCAACAACAACACCTCTACCACCACCAACAACACCTACCACCACCAACAAACAACACTTACCACCACCAACAACACTTACCACCACCAATAACACCACCACCAAAACAACACTTACCACCACCAACAACATTCACCACCACCACCAACAACACACCACCACCACCAACAACACTTACCACCACCACCAATAACAACACCCTACCATCACCAACAACACCCTACATCACCACCACCAACAACACCACACCAACAACACTTACCACCACCAACAACAACACCACCACCACCAACAACACTTACCAACACCAAAATATTCTCACCAATCCAACAACACTTCACCTTCATCACCAACAACACACCTCCACCACCAACAACACTTACCATCACCAACAACCACCACCACCACCAACAACACCTACCCTCCAACACCAACAACAACCCACCACCACCAACAATTAAATCATCACCAAACAACACTTACCACCACCAACAACACTTACCTTCACCACCAACAACACCACTTCCACCACCACAACAACACTTTACCACCACCAACAACACTTCACCACCAACAACACTCACCAACAACACAAACACTACCACTCACCACCAACAACACTTACCACCACCAACAACACTCTACCACCACCACCAACAACACTTCACCACCACCCAACAACACTTCACCACCACCAACAACACTTCCACCACACACCAACAACAACACTTAACACCACCAACAACACTTACCACCACCAACAACACTTACCACCACCACCAAAAACAACACCCCCACCACCAACAACAACTAACAACCACACCACAACAACACTTACCACCACCACAACAACCCCAACCAACCACCAACAACACACACCACCATCAACACAACAACACTACCCACCACCACAACACACTACCACCACCAACCAACAACAACACACCTCAACCACCAACAACACCCTACCACCACCACAACACTCACCACCACCAATAACAACAACAACAACACCAACAACACTCACCACCACCAACAACACACCACCACCACAACACTAACCACCACCACAACAACACTTACCACCACCAACAACACACTTACCACCACCAACACACTTACCACCCACCACCAACAACACCCCACCACCACCAACAACACTTACCACCACCAACAACACACACCACCACCAACAACACTTACCACAACCAACAACACACAACCACACAACAACACCCTACCAACACCAACAACACCCCACAACCACCACCAACAACACCAACCACCACCAAAACACCACCACCACCAACAACAACCACCACCACCACCAACAACACACCACCACCAACAACAACACCCACCACCACCAACAACAACACCACCACCACCAACAACACTACCACCACCAACAACACCCACCACCACCAACAACACTTACCACCACCAACAACACTACCACCACCAACAACACCCACCACCACCACCAACAACACTTCACACCACCACACCCACCACCAACAACAACACTCTACCAACACCAACACTCCCACCACACCACCAACAACACCAACAACCACCAACAACACCCCACCACCAACAACAACACCACCACCACCAACAACACCCCACCAACCACCAACAACACACCACCACCACCAACAACACTTTACCACACCAACAACACTTACCACCACCAACAACACCCACCACAACCAACAACACTTACACAACCAACAACAACACCCACCACCACCAACAACACACCACCACCAACAACAACAACACCCTATCACCACCAACAACACACCACCACCAACACAACCAACAACAACACACCACCACCAACAACACCCTTACCACCACCAACAACACCACCACCACCACCAACAACACCTACTACCACCACCAACAACAACAATTACCACCACCAACAACACCCCAACACCACCACCAACAAACACACCCCAACAAACACCAACAACACACCAACACCAACAACCAAACACCAACCAACAACACCACCACCACACCAACAACAACACCCCACCACACAACACTTACCACCACCAACCAACAACAACACTTACAACAACCAACAACACAAACACTCACCACAAACAACACCACCACACACCAACAACACCCAACAACCACCAACACCACCACCACCACCAACAACACACTCTCACCACCAACAAAACAAACACCTACCAAACAACCAACAACAACATCCACCACCACCAACAACACAACACCAACAACACCACCACCACCAACAACACTTACCACCACCAACAACAACACTTCACCACCACCAACAACACTTACCACCACCAACAACAACACACAACCACCATCAACAACACACCAACAACAACAACACTCACCACACAACCAACAACACACCACCACCAACAACACCACCCCACCACCAACAACACACCACCACCACCAACAACACACCACCACACAACAACACACCACCACCAACAACACTCACCACCACACCAACAACAACACTCAACCAACACCACCACCACCAAAACAACACAAACATCACCACCAAAACAACACTCAATCACCACCAACAACACACTACCACCACCAACAACAACACCTACCACCACCAACAACAACACCTCACCACCACCAACAACACACTTACCACCACCACCAACAACACCCCACCACCACAACACTTACCACCACCAACAACACCAACCACCCCACCAACAACACACACACCACCACCAACAACAACACTTTACCACCACCAACAACACTACCACCACCAAAACACACCACCAAACCCCACCAACAACACCAACCAACACCAACAACCCCACATAACACCACCAACAACCCCAATACCACCACCAACAACAACACCAACCCCAACCAACAACAACACCCCACACCACCAACAACACACCACCACCACCAACAACACACCACAACCAACAACACCAACCACCAACAACACCTCCACACCCAACAACACCCAACACCAACAACAACACTTACCACCACCAACAACAACACACCACCACACCACCACAACAACACCCCTACCACCACCCAACAACACCACCAACAACACAACACTCAACAACACCAACAACACCCCAACCAACAACACCACCACCACCAAACAACACACCACCACCAACAACACCACCACAACCAACAACAACACCACCACCACCAACAACACCCCAACAACCACCAACAACAACCCACCACCACACCAACAACACTTACCACAACCAACAACACCAACCACCACCAACAACACTTACAACCACACCAACAACACTAACCAACACCAACAACACTCACCACCAACAACAACACACCAACCAACCAACAACACCCCACCACCACCAACAACACTTACCACCACCAACAACACTCACCACCAATAACAACACCACACCATCACCAACAACACCACTACCACCAACAACACCACCACCACCACCAACAACACCAATACCACCAACAACACTTACCAACCAACCAACAACCCAACCAACCAACCCCAACCAACCAACCAACAACAACCAACCAACCAACAACACCCAACACCAACCATCAAACACCAACAACACTTTCACTAACCAACCAACAACACCTAACCAACACCTCACCACCACCAACAACACTTACCACCACCACCACCAACATCACTTACCACCACCACAACACTTACCACCAATTAATACCACTCACCACCACCAACATCATCAATAAATACTTACTAAACCACCAACAACACTTACCACCACCAACAACACTTACCACCACCAATTACACCAACAAATTATCACTTACCACTCACTCACCAACAAATACTTTTTTTTCCTCTCTACAACGCCTTCTTAGTATCTCCCACAGCTGCTAATTCTCTTTGCCACCATTTTATTACTCCAAAAATTAAATATCCTAACAGCAAGTAAACACCTTACTGTGTTGAGTTAGTTGAGCTGCAGATCTATGCGGCATTCAGTGATACAGTTGCCCTCATAGTCAATATCGCAATCGTTGTCGGCTTCTAGCTGATGCCTGTTCCCTGAGGCAGAGCAAAGCCGACCTAAGGAGAGAGAAGGGCAATGACATCTCATCCAGGCTGTAACATATTAATGTTGCTTCTGTTCGATAGCACCTCCATGAGTCAAGTGTAAAGCATCTTGCACTTAACCATCCCCACCAGAGAGGTTGTGAACACTAGAGATGAAGCTGCCTTGATCAATTGCCATAAGGAAATCTTCCCCATATGCCCTTATCTTGTCAGTTCTTGTTCCTCCTGTGTGCAGCATCGAGAGCTGTTATGCGACAGCGCCATGGGATAAAAATCATGATGTCGAAGAAGGCTTGCCCCTAAGTGTCCAGAATCCGGAGCACTGACGCCAATGATGGGCTTCTTCGTTGATGTCAGCTGTCTTTATGTTGGAAATTCACCATCCAATGGAAGGAGGGTCGGTTCTACCCTTTATAATGCTGGGCAGATTTCTTCAAATATATTTGCTGTGAGATCCTCATTTCCGTCAGCGCGACAATCCACACTTCCGGCGATACACTGGCGCAAATCTTCGTTGCACCTAACTTAATTTTGTTTATATATCCTGACAGAAATAAATCAATTATTTTCTATGGTCGCACCTTGATGTAAGATTAGCTATATATACTACTTTGTCGGCTGTCACTACATGAAGTGACTGTTACTTGTGGGAGGCGACCGCAAGCGGGGAACACTTGCCCCATGAAAGGAGAGTCCTGCTGCCACGCCTGCCAAAGTAGGCCTATCGGCACTGTACCTGACACCTGCACCAGCCGTCCACCAAACACTCACAACTCCACTTGGTCATCGCCGGTGAACACACGACTATTTGCGATTAGTGCCGTAAGGAACAGAAGAACCTTCAGTGAGGATGCTTAGGTGACATCCGATATCTCACCGACACACTGTGAAATTCCTGCCCCACACATGTCCCTCCCCAACACTTTAGACCACAGGAGGACACTCACGCCTGGGTCCACATCATCACTCCAACAACACCACCACCACCACCAACACCACCACCACCAACACCACCACCACCACCAACAGCACTCACCACCACCAACCAACAGCACTCACCACTACCACCAACAGCACTCACCACTACCACCAACAGCACCACCACTACCACCAACAGCACTCACCACTACCACCAACAGCACTCACCACCACCACCAACAGCACTCACCACCACCACCAACAGCACTCACCACTACCACCAACAGCACCTCACCACTACCACCAACAGCACTCACCACACCACCAACAGCACTCACCCCACCACCAACAGCACTCAACACTACCACCAACAGCACTCACCACCACCACCAACAGCACTCACCACTACCACCAACAGCACTCACCACTACCACCAACAGCACTCACCACCACCACCAGCACTCACCACTACCAACCAGCAGCCTCCACCACTACCAACCCAGCACTCACCACTACCACCAACAGCACTCACCACTACCAAACCGCATCACCACTGCCAACAGCACTCACCACCACCAACCAAGCAGCTCACCACACTCCACCACCAACAGCACTCTTACACCACCACCAGCAGCACCTCACCACTACCAACAACACTTACCACTACCACCAACAGCACTCACCACCAACAGCACTCACCACTACCACCAACAGCCTCACCACTACCACCAACAGCACTCACCACTGCCGCCAGCACCTAACCACTACCAACAACCACTCACCACTACCACCAGCGCACACCACCACTCCACCAACAGCACTCACCGCCACCAGCAGCGCTCACCACTACCACCAGCAGCGCTCCCACCACCAACAGCCAACCACACCACCAACAACCTGCCACCACCAACAGCACTCACCACTACCACCACAGCACTCCCCACTACCACCAACACACTCCACCACTCCACCAACAGCACTCACCACTACCACCAGCTCTATCTGCACAACCAACAACTGCACACCACTGCCACTAACATCAATCACCACTACCACCAACAGCGCTCCACCACTACCACCAACATCGCTCCTGCTACCACCAACAGCACTCACCACTGCACCACCAACAGCACTCACCACTGCACCAACAACTTGCCACCACAGCCCTGCCAACGCCACTACCACCAACAGCACTCACCACCACCAGCAGCACTCACCACTGCCACCAGCCAGCGCTCACCACTGCCACCAGCAACACTCACCACTGCCACCAACAGCACTCCTGCCACCACCAACAGCGCTCACCACCCACCAACGGCACTCACCACTACCAAGCAGCACTCACCACTACCACCAACAGCACTCACCACACCACCACCAGCAGCACTCACCACTCACCAACGGCCTCACCACTGCAACCCGGCTCC
The DNA here is from genome assembly GCF_018991925.1 of Homarus americanus. NCBI lineage: Eukaryota > Metazoa > Arthropoda > Malacostraca > Decapoda > Nephropidae > Homarus > Homarus americanus. The sequence goes on from NW_024737042.1 coordinate 13,949,440, forward strand.
ACCACTACCACCAACAGCCTCACCACTGCAACAAGCCTCATGCACTACCACTAAGCAGCGCTCACCACCTACCACCAGCAGCACTCACCACTACCACCAACAGCCTCACCACTGCCAACGCACTCACCACTACCACCAACAGCACTCACCACTCACCAGCAGCTGCACCACCAACAGCACTCACTACTACCACCAACAGCACTCACCACTACCACCAACAGCCTCACCACTGCCACCAGCAGCACTCACCACTACCACCAGCAGCACTCACCACTACCACCAGCCAGCACTCACCACTACCACCAAACAGCACTCACCACTACCACCAAGCAGCACTCACCACTACCGCCACCAGCAGCACTCACCACTGCCACCAACAGCACTCACCACTACCACCAGCAGCCTCACCACTACCACCAGCAGCACTCACCACTACCACCAACAGCACTCACCACTGCCCAACAGGCGCAACCACCACCAAGCAGCGCTCACCACTACCACCAGCAGCACTCACCACTACCAGCGGCACTCACCACCACCAACGGCACTCACCACTGCCACCAACAGCACTCACCACTACCACCAGCAGCACTCACCACTACCACCAAGCAGCACTCACCACTACCACCAACCCAGCACTCACCACTACCAACTTGGCACTCACCCACTACCAGCAACAGCACTCACCACTGCCAACAGCACTCACCACTACCAACAGCACTCACCACCACCACCAACAGCACTCACCACTGCCTACAGCGCTCACCACTGCCACCAGCACTCACTGCCACCAACAACACTCACTGCCAAACGGCACTCACCGCCACCAGCAGCACTCACCACTACCACCAGCGCTCACCACCCACCACCAACAGCACTCCCTGCCAGCAGCCGCTCACCTGCCACCAGCAGCGCTCACCACTGCCACCAACGAGCCACTACCACTAACGGCACTCCCGCCACCAACGGCTACTCCTGCTACCAACAACAGCACTCACCACCACCAGCAGCGCTCACCACTGCAACAGCCTCACCACTGCCAGCAGCGCTCACCACTACCACCAACAGCACTCACCACTGCACCAGCAGCACTCACCACTGCCACCAGCAACGCCTCACCCACCAGCCAGCGCTCTGCCAGGCACTCACCACTACCACCAACAGCTACCACTACCACCAGCAGCACTCACCACTACCACCAACAGCACTCACCACCACCAGCGCATCACCACTACCACCAACAGCGCTCACCACTACCACCAGCACTCACCACTACCACCAACAGCGCTCCGCCACTACCACCAGCAGCACTCACCACTGCCACCAACAGCGCTCACCACTGCACCAGCAGCATGCACTACCAATAACCAGCGCTCACCACTACCACCAACGCCTCACCACTACCACCAACAGCCACTCACCACTACCACCAGCAGCGCTCACCACCACCACCAGCAGCACTCACCACTACCAACAGCAGCCTCACCCTGCCACCAACAGCACTCCACCACACCACCACCAGCAGCACTCACCACTACCACCAGCAGCACTCCACCACTCCACCAACAAACACTCACCACTACCACCAACAGCACTCACCACTACCACCAACAACACTCACCACTCACCACCAACAGCACTCACCACTACCACCAACCAGCACTCACCACTACCACCAACCAGCACTCACCACTACCACCAACAGCACTCACCACTGCCACCAACAGCACTCACCACTACAGCCAGCACTCACCACTACCACCAACGGCCTCACCACTACCACCAGCAGCACTCACCACTGCCACCAGCAGCGCTCAACGCCACCAGCAAACACTCACCACTCCACCAACAGCACTCACCACTACCACCAACAGCACTCGCACTGCCACAACAGCACTCACCACTACCACCAACAGCCTCACCACTACCACAACAGCACTCACCACTACCTGTGGCACTCACCACTACCACCAGCAGCACTCACCCACTACCACCAGCAGCACTCACCACTACCACCAGCAGCACTCACCACTACCAACAGCACTCACCCACTACCACCAGCAGCACTCACCACTACCACCAACAGCACTCACCACTGCCAACAGCACTCACCACTGCAGCGACTCACCACTCACCAAGCAGCACTCACCACCTGCCACCAGCAGCACTCACCACTCCACCAGCAGCACTCACCACTACCACCAGCAGCACTCACCACTACCACCAACAGCACTCCACCTACCACCAACAGCCTCACCACTACCAACAACAGCCTCACCACTACCACCAACGGCACTCACCACCACTACCAAACAGCTCTCACTACCACCAACAGCCTCCACCACTACCACCAACAGCACTCACCACTACCACCAACAGCACTCACCACTACCACCAACAACCTCACCACTACCACCAGCAGCACTCACACTACCACCAACAACTCACCACTACCACGCGGCACTCACCACTACCACCAGCAGCCTCACCACCTACCAGCAACAGCTCCCACCACCAACAGCACTCACCACTACCACCAGCAGCCTCACCACTACCACCAGCAGCACTCACCACTACCACCAACAGCACTCACCACTACCACCAACAGCACTCACCACTACCACCAACAACACTCACCACTACCAACAGCACTCCACCACTACCACCAACTGGCACTCACCACTACCACCAGCAGCACTCACCACTACCACCAACCCAGCTCACCACTACCACCAACCACGCTCACCACTGCATAACGAATACCGCTACCACCAACGGCGCTCACACTGCCACCAGCAATATACCACTACCACCAACAGCGCTCACCACTGCCACCAGCAGCACTCACCACTGCCAACAGCACTCACCACTACCACCAGCAGCACTCACCACTACCACCAGCAGCACTCGCACCACCAGCACTACCACTACCACCAGCAGCACTCACCCACTACCACCAGCAACACTCATCACTACCACCAACAGCACTCACCACTACCACCAGCAGCCTCACCACTACCACCAACAGCCTCACCACTACCACCAACAGCACTCACCACTACCACCAACAGCACTCACCACTACCAACAGCACTCACCACTACCACCAACAGCGCTCCACACCACTACCAGCAACACCTCACCACTGCACCAACAGCACTCACCACTACCTGCACCAGCAGCCTCACCACTCACCACGCCACCAACGGCACTCACCACTACCACCAACCGGCACTCACCACTACCACCAACGCGCTCACCACTGCCACCAATGCACTAGCCACTACCACCAACAGCACTCACCACTCACCAACAGCACTCACCACTACCACCAACAACACTCACCACTACCACCAACAGCACTCACCACTGCCACCAACAGCACTCACCACTACCACCAACAGCACTCACACTACCGCCAGCTGCACCAACTACCACCAGCTGCACTCACCACTACCACCAACAGCCTCACACTACCACCAGCAGGCACTCACCACTACCACTAACAGCACTCACCACTACCACCAACAGCACTCCACCTGCCACCAGCAGCACTCACCACTACCACCAACAGCACTCCTACTACCAACAGCACTCACCACTACCACCAGCAGCACTCACCACTCCACCAGCACTCACCAACAGCGCTCACCACCACCAACAGCGCTCACCACTACCACCAGCCTCACCACTACCACCAGCAGCTGCTCACCACACCACAACAGCCTCACCACTACCACCAGCAGTGCTCCTCACCACCAACAGCACTCACCACTCACCACCAGCAGCACTCCACCACTACCAAACAGCACTCACCACTACCACCAACAGCACTCCACCACTACCACCAACAGCACTCACCACTGCCACCAACAACACTCACCACTACCACCAACAGCACTCACCACTCACCAACAGCACTCACCACTACCACCAACAGCACTCACCACGCCACCAACACTCACCAGACCACCAACACTCACCACTACCACCAACAGCACTCACCACTACCACCAACAGCACTCCACACCACCAACAACACTCACCACCACCAACACTCACCACTACCACCAACAACACTACCACCAACAACACTCACCACCACCACCAACATCACCACTACCACCAGCACTCACCCACCACCACCAACTGCTCACCACCACCACCACCAGCACTCCACCACTACCACCAACAACACTCACCTACCACCGCAACACTCACCACTACCACCAACAGCAAACACCACCACCACCACCAACAAGCCTCACCACCAACAACACTCACCACCAACAACACTCACCACCAACAACACTCACCACCAACAGCACGCTCACCACCAGCAAGCACTCCCAACCAACAACGCTCACCAGCCAATAGCACTCACCACCAACAGCACTCACCACCAACAACACTCACCAACCAGCAGCACTCACCAGCCAACAACACCACCACCAACAACACTCACCACCAGCAACACTCCCACCAACAACACTCACCCAACCAACAACACTCACCAACACTCACCACCAACAACACTCACCAACCAGCAACACTCACCACCAACACTCACCACCAGCGCTCCAACAACACTCACCACCAACAACCTCACCACCAACAACCTCACCACCAACAACTCACCAACCAACAACACTCACCAGAACAACACTCACCACCAGCAACGCCACCACCAACAGCACTCACCAACCAACAACACTCACCAACCAACAACACTCACCAACCAACAGCACTCACCAGCCAACAACACTCACCAACCAACAACACTCACCAACCAGCAACACTCACCCACCAACAACACGCTCACCAACCAACAACACTCACCCAGCCAACAACACTCCACCCAGCCAACAACACTCACCACCAACAACACTCACCAACCAGCAGCACCACCAGCCAGCAACACTCACCACCAGCAACACTCACCAACCAGCAACACTCACCCAACCAACAGCACTCACCCACCAACAGCACTCACCACCAACAACCTCACCACCAACAACACTCACCAGAGCCTCACCAGCCAATAGCACTCCTACCAACAGCCCCACTCACACACCAACAACTACCATCACCAACAACCTCACGACCAACAGCCTCACCACCAGCAACACTCCACCAGCAACAACACTCACCAGCCAATAACACTCACCAGCCAATGCACTCACCACCAACAACACTCACCACGCCAACAACACTCACCAACAGCACTCACCAACCAATAGCACTCCAGCCAACAACACTCACCAACCAACAGCACTCACCACCAACAACACTCACCAACCAGCAACACTCACCCAGCCAGCAACACTCACCAACCAACAACACTCACCACCAACAACACTCACCACCAACAACACTCACCAACCCAACAACACTCACCCAACCAACAACCTCACCACCAACACTCACCAACCAACAACACTCACCAGCCAACAACACTCACCAGCCAACCCAACCTCGCCACCAGCAACACTCACCAACAACCTCACCACCAACCAGCACTCACCAGCCCACCAGCACTCACCACCAACAACATCACCAACAACAACACTCACCAACCAACAACACTCACCAACCAACAGCACTCACCAACAACAACACTCCACAACCAACAACACTCACCCAACCAACAACACTCACCACCAACAACACTCACCACCAACAACACTCACCACCTCACCACCAACAGCACTCCACCAACCAACAACACTCACCACCAACACTCACCACCAACCAACACCACCACCAACAACACTCACCACCAACAACACTCACCAGCCAACAGCCTCACCACCAACAACACTCACCAACAACAACACTCACCAACCAACAACACTCACTGACCAACAACACTCACCAGCCCAACAACACTCACCACCAACCTCACCACCAGCAACATAACACCAACAACACTCACCAACCAACAACACTCACCGCAACACTCACACCAACAACACTCCCCAACCACACTCATCACCAACCAGCACTCTCACCACCAACAACCTCCAAACAACCTCACCAACCAAGCAACACTCCACCACCCAAGCACTCCACCAACAACACTCACCACCAGCAACACTCACCACCAGCAACACTCACCAACCAACAACACTCACCCACCAGCAACACTCACCACCAGCACTCACTAACCAACAACGCTCACTAACCAACAACACCAACAACAACACTCACCACCAACAACACTCACCACCAACAGCACTCACCCAACCAACAGCACTCACCAACCAACAGCACTCACCAACCAGCAACACTCACCACCAACAACACTCACCAACCAACAACACTCACCACCAACAACACTCATCACCAACAACACTCACCAACCAACAACACTCACCAACCAACAACACCACCAGCCAATAACACTCACCACCAACAACACTCACCAACCACAACACTCACCAACACAACACTCACCACCAACAACACTCACCCAACAACACTCACCAACCAAAAACGCTCACCAACCAACACCTCACCAACCAGCAACACACTCACCACCAACAACACTCACCACCAACAACACTCCACCAACCAACAACACTCCACCAACCAACAACACTCACCAACCAACAACACTCACACCAACAGCACTCACCCAACCAACAACACTCACCAACCAACAACACTCCACCAACCAACAGCACTCACCCCAACAACACTCACCACCAACAACACTCACCAGCCAAACCTCACCAACCAACAACACTCACCACCAACAACACTCACCACCAACAACACTCACCAACCAACACTCACCAACCAACAACACTCACCACCAACAGCACTCACCACCAACAACACTCACCCAACCAACAGCACTCACCAACCACCAGCACTCACCACCACCAACACTCACCAACCAGCAACACTCCACCACCAACAACACTCACCACCAACAACACTCACCACCAGCAAACACTCACCAACCAGCAACACTCACCAACCAACAGCACTCACCAACAACACTCACCACCAGCAACACTCACCACCAACAGCACTCACCACCAACAGCACTCACCACCAACAACACTCACCACCAACAGCACCCACCAACAACACTCACCACCAACAACACTCACCACCAACAACACTCCACCAACCAACAACACTCACCACCAACAGCAACTCACCAACCAACAACACTCACCCAACCAACAACACTCACCAACCAACAACACTCACCCAACCAACAACACTCACCACCAACACTCACCACCAACAACACTCACCCAACCAACAACACTCACCAACACCACCACCAACAACACTCACCACCAACAACACTCACCCACCAACAACACTCACCACCAACAACACTCACCACCAACAACACTCACCACCAACACTCACCAACCAACAACACTCACCCACCACCACACTCACCACCAACAACACTCACCACAACCACCAACCACTCACCAACCAACCACACTCACCACCAACAACACTCACCACCAACAACACTCACCAACCAACAACACTCAAACCAACAACACCCACCAAACAACACTCCACCACCAACAACACACCACCACCAACAACACTCACCAACCAACAACACTCACCAACCAGCAACACTCACCACCAACAGCACTCCACCCACCAACAACACTCACCACCAACAACACTCACCACCAACCACTCACCAACCAACACCTCCCAACCAACAACATCACCACCAACAACACTCACCACCAACAACACTCACCAACCAACAACACTCACCAACCAACAACACTCACCACCAACAACACTCACCACCACCTCACCACCAACAACACTCACCCAACCAACAACCCACCACACCTCACCACCAACAACACTCACCACCACCAACACTCACACCAACAACCCCACCAACACTCCACCACCAACAACACTCCACCACCAACAACACTCACCCACCAACAAAACACTCACCAACCAACAACACTCACCACCAACAACACTCACCAACCAACAACACTCACCACCAACAACACTCACCACCAACAACACTCACCAACCAACAACACTCACCACCAACAACACTCACCACCAACAACACTCACCACCAACAACACTCACCAACCAACAACACCAACCAACAACACTACCAACCAACAACACTCACCACCAACAACACTACC
>NW_024737042.1:13957709-13987284 GCF_018991925.1 Homarus americanus
TATACACAGAATCGGATTTTCAGCCAGCCTTCTAACAGACTAGTTTTATTACAGTATGTAGACTATGAATCGAAAAGAGTCGAGAAATTTAAATGACTTCATCATTTTAAATAACCAGGAGGTGGTCGAGGCTTCAGGTGAACCGAATATTCCTACCGTTTTAATGAAAGGTAGTGTAAGGCACGATTAATAATTCCTATCATTTACACAGCTTTTGGTGATTGGTCTATCGCAACACCTAGTTCTTTCTCCTTTTTTACAGGTGTTATGGAAGTATTACCTACAAATTAGATTGGTGTGAGTTATTGTGACTCATCTTTTGAAAAATTCATGCAGCTCATTTTGCGCTTTATGCAGTGTTTTACGGACTTACTTCTTTCCCACATGTGGTTCGAGGTATTTTCACCTACATCGTTTATGTAGCTCAAGGAGGCGTATCATATGTCCCAACGGGATGAAGAAACTGCACTAGTTGAGACTGTGTGTGAGAAGGACCTACGTGTGTATGTTGACAATGAGCTGAAATTCTCGGGCCATTGTGAGAAGAAGGTAAATCAGGCAAATAGATTATTGGGTCTTATAAGAAGGTCGTTCAGATATCTAGACGGTCCGTCCCTCGTAACGATCTTCAGGAGTGAAGTGCTTCCCCATCTGGAGTACTGTCACCCCATCTGGTCCCCGAGATATGCTAGGGACTGTCAGTTGGTTGAAAATGTTCAAAGGAGGGCCACCAGGCTGGTGCCTGCACTTCGGCACCTCAGCTACCCTGAGAGATTGGAGCGCCTGAACTTGCCTAGCTTATACTACAGACGGGCAAGGGGGGACCTAGTTGAGGTGTATAAGCATCTTAGGGGCACTACTCATTTGAGTGTCCTTACTTGGAGCTGGCGGACGCTCGCCCCACAAGGGGTCACAGCTCAAGATTGAAGAAGCCGCAAGTCCAGAAAACCGTGAGGGCAAACTTTTTCGGAGTGAGGGTTGTAAACTCTTGGAACAATCTACCAGAGAGTGTTGTGACGGCACCGAGTGTGAGCTCTTTCAAGACAAGACTTGACCAACACTGGAGCGGGTTCAGGTACATTCAGGAGCCGGTGCATGCCCAGTATTTGCCAACAGTGCGTGACAGAGACGTGACCGATCGCCCGGGCGGCTAGCGAGCCGATCTTTTGGTGAAGAATATAAATGAAAAGAGACGTGACCGATCGCCCAAGCGGCTAACAAGCCGATCAGTGGCGAAGAGGATAAAAGTGAAAGAAAGAAAATTTTTGGTCCCAGGAAGGATGTTTTTAGTACTTGACTGGGAACTTTTCTCCAGGTTGATGATCTGTGTATATGCCCATTTATTTTCCCTCCCCTTAATCCACTACTTAACACCATCCTGATGTTTTGCGCGTCATGCCATTACGCCTCAATCTTCAGGACGCTGCATGTGGAACATCATCAAACGCCGTAGAGAATATCATGTACAGTATAACACATCCACTGGTAAACTTTGGTTCATATATTATTATATTTTGTTATTCTTCTTGAAATGTAAGGAGATGTGTCAGTCCAGAATTTATCTCCGTGAAAGTGAAACCACATTTAAATGCGTTGAAGAGTCTGTGTTCTGTCAGGTGATGAATGATGGCCTCCCACAAAATTTCCTCAAACAGTTTGTACTTATATTACTGTATGTTGATTCAATGTCACGAAGTGTAAGAGGATGCACCTGGGGCGTACCAACGGTAAGGAGGCGTATCATATGTCCCAACGGGATGAAGAAAATGTACTAGTTGAGACTGTGTGTGAGAAGGACCTAGGTGTGTATGTTGACAATGAGCTGAAGTTCTCGGGCCATTGTGAGAAGAAGGTAAATCAGGCAAATAAATTATTGGGTCTTATAAGAAGGTCGTTCAGATATCTAGACGGTCCGTCCCTCGTAACGATCTTCAGGAGTGAAGTGCTTCCCCATCTGGAGTACTGTCACCCCATCTGGTCCCCGAGATATGCTAGGGACTGTCAGTTGGTTGAAAATGTTCAAAGGAGGGCCACCAAACTGGTGCCTGCACTTCGGCACCTCAGCTACCCTGAGAGATTGGAGCGCCTGAACTTGCCTAGCTTATACTACAGACGGGCAAGGGGGGACCTAGTTGAGGTGTATAAGCATCTCAGGGGGCACTACTCAGTTGAGTGTCCTTACTTGGAGCTGGCGGACGCTCGCCCCACAAGGGGTCACAGCTCAAGATTGAAGAAGCCGCAAGTCCAGAAAACCGTGAGGGCAAACTTTTTCGGAGTGAGGGTTGTAAACTCTTGGAACAATCTACCAGAGAGTGTTGTGACGGCACCGAGTGTGAGCTCTTTCAAGAGAAGACTTGACCAACACTGGAGCGGGTTCAGGTACATTCAGGAGCCGGTGCATGCCCAGTATTTGCCAACAGTGCGTGACAGAGACGTGACCGATCGCCCGGGCGGCTAGCGAGCCGATCTTTTGGTGAAGAATATAAATGAAAAGAGACGTGACCGATCGCCCAAGCGGCTAACAAGCCGATCAGTGGCGAAGAGGATAAAAGTAAAAAAAAAAAGTAAAAGTCCGTTGGGGTTTTGTCATGGAACCATTTTACTTCATCTTAAATTCCTACACCTACTTTTTTGTGTGAGTTTGTTTGGTACGTCGTTGCAACCAATGATTCAAGAAGAAATACGTTTTGAAATCTACGTGAGAGAAAGATAAGATATATTTGTACGTGTCTGTGTAAACGTAGAGGAGATTGTCATGTTTTAGCTGAGCCATAACTGGGGACAAGTGTATGGCAACATTGTGTTGTTTTCCTCATGGATGTACGATAATGGCGGCGCACATCCCTTCATGAAGTATAGTCATGAGGGTCAAGCACAGATAATTGTAATGAATAAACGGTATCCTACATCTTAAAATCGTCCTATGTATATAAAAATCATAGTAGGTATGAATTATTTAACATACAAACATGATAACAGAGGAATGTTTCCAGCAAGTTCGTAGGTTGAGTCCATTTATTTATTTATTGTTTGTATGAAAGTAAATCTTGAGCTGTTGTTGGTGTTACATCTGGATGGTAATAATTTAGTGTACATTATAAAATAAACATTAAATAATCAAATGGGGGAAAATTAATAGACGGTTTTAATTTACTCTTGGATGATTTAAATAACTACTTATACTATTTTATTCATAACCTCAAGTATAAATTCAGATCCAATATTAACTTCTTTGTTTCTTAGACGATTTTAAGGACTAATTAGAGTAGATAATTATGTAGTTGTCCTCCCTGTGTTGTGGGCCGTCAAACGATGACTGTGTGTTGAGGGACGACCTGGACCATGGACGGGTTGTATACATCCACCAACACTGTGTCAACTTCTTGTCTTATATATCTATGTGCATGAACGGTGATTTATTGTTCCATATACACAATTAAGAGACGACAGATTAATTACTCTCCACATCTCGGAGGGGGGTGAGTAACTAGAGTGTCCAGGGTGTGGGTCATGATGTATACCTTAAACCTGTACTAATTTTCCTTACATGTGATATGAAACTTTGATATAGAGTTTGGGTCTTTTTTTGTTGTGTATTAATGATGGGATTAAGTCACTTCAGTCATCCAAACTAGAGATTGGAGGAGGAGGCTAGTGGCTTTTGTAGGATTCCTCCATTGTCCTTGATAGTCTTGTTTAGGGATATTTTAAGCAATTATTCTACAAACATTCACTAATGATTCAGTAGTTTTAATGAAAGTTTGGGAAAATGTGTAATTAAGTTACGACTTTCCTACCTTGTTAATCTTGACCCCCACCAGAAGGGTTTGGAAGCAGAGGCAAAATGTGGAATTAAAAACATAAGTATGAGAACCTAACCTAACCTGGTTATTGTATACTTACTTATTGGGTAATTATTCTACAAACACCGGCATGTGATTTAGGCACATATTCAGACAATGGCTTATGGTTTAGGATCGTTTACAGGTTTGGTAAAGTATGAGAACACCACAACCACCAGAAGGAGCTGTTCGATTTTGTTAATTTTTTCCACAGATGTTCATATCATCATAGTAAGTATTTCAAGAAATAACATTTACTAAAACCTAATCGAACCTGACCTAACCAACCAAAGAAACCCACCTAGCATGGGTAAACGTTTACTCAAGTGCTGTGAGCGATTTTGCCAGTAAATTTTTTTCCTGCATGAATTTTGCTGCTTTTTTATTGGAGATAGATTTTTTGGGGAAAAAAAAGAAACAACGTTTTTCTAATTATGGTCAAACATTATTTTTTTCAGCTTTTCTGGAGAAATCAACATCCTTCAGTAAATAAAACAGCAAAATTTATGCAGGAAAATTTTTTTTTCTGCTTTTATGTACACAAAAGTAACACTAACCTACCCCCCCCCTCCCCCTTGAGTGGATATGTAATGTATTCAGTATTTAACTTAAACCTTATTTGACCTCACCTAAACCTTATTTGACATAACCTGACCTAACTCCCTTGGGTGGGGCGTTTCCGACCCCCGAGTTCTTATATAATGTCAGTATTTAACTTATCCTTATTTAACCTACCCCCACCCCCTGAGTGGTTATATAATATTGTCTGTATTTAACTTATCCTTATTTAACCTACCTTCTGAGTGGTTACCGGTATATAATATTGTCAGTATTTAACTTATCCTTATTTAAATTCTAAAAAATAAACACTTCCCCAAAAGAGAACAGTCACTAGCTATGGATGAGTTGAGGGTTGGAATTTTTTCATAAGATGACAGGTCAATGGGGAAAGAAAACGCTTAATTTTACTATGGAAACTATATTTTTTAATAAATTGGGCCAAAAAGTGTAATAAAGAAGGATTAAAGTTGCTAAAATGTCATGTGACTGCGAAAAGCTGTGAATGGTTGTGACGTCACAGGTTGTGTCGAGCCGCCCTGCGGGAGACAGCCAGCTGTGGCGTATGTGTTGCTACCAGCAGAAATACAGAAATTGTGGTCATATACAATGTTGATATAAACAGACATACCTTATTTTTAGGTAAAATAAATTACTGCTCAAGTATTCATCGTGTGTATTTACTTGCTGGGTGCCAAAAAGATACAAAAGACCTGTAACTCCAAAATGGAAGTTTTCATTACTGTTTTCTATTTCATGTCTGGAAAATTTAAGTTTTCGTCACTGATGTCTGTATTTAATGTTGTGGAAAGACTAGGGACAACCATGACCAGAGGATGGGCTTGAGATGATCAGATGACAGCTGTAATTTAACGCGCTTCGTAGCTGGATGGCCGAGTTCTTGATAATACTCTACAATCATAAAGACATCTACTTTTGGTAAATTTCTTTCATCTGCCTTGATGAACCCTGGAAGTAGTTGTCCAACCGTCTTGACTGATCGACTCTGTAAATAAATATTATTAGATAATTAATTGTGCTTTACTGTGCAACACAGTAATACTATTTTGAATATATAAATATTACTAAGCACATTAACTAATTCATTCAATGGATATTAGCTGCCCCGACTACAAATTTCATAGTATAAACATTCCAAACAATATTGGTATTATTTTTGTTTTGGTCATCTGGGGAACCTTAAGATTCTAACTATGGGATTAAATACTTCAAACAATAAGACACGTTATCTCTATGGGATTTCTGTCGCAAAACATTTTTCGGTCACATAAGAAAATACAGGTCATAGGTTAGGTTATGATTAGTTATAAGGTTAACTTATCATACATCGGTAAGGGAGGGTAGTAACTCAAAACTAGTGATTTCCGATAAAAATGAAGGTCTAAATCGTTCATAACACATCGCAAACCACCAGAAAAAAAACCAGTCTGCATGTCTAAGTACAGGCATGACCAAAACTTAAAATTTACCCAATATAGCCTATCTGGAATCTAAGCATCCAAATACTTATGGTAGTTAAAATAAAATATTACCCATCAATTAATATAAATGATGATATATCCCGGTGGTTCATTAGTGAATCTTCAAAACAATAACAGCACTATGTTGTCGTGTTTACCTAGCATCAGGCATTCTCCAAACAAAGTCCAGACAATGTCATTACTTTAAATTAACTCGTATCTCCATCTAGTACTGATGTACTCTGTAAATGCACAAAAAAAAGGAGAAAGTGTACCAGGTAAGAATACATGGTAGCTGAGCTGGTGTGAACATGGGAGTTTTTAATGTCCATAAGAACATAAGAATGGAGGAAACTGCAGCGGGTCTGTTGGCCCATACTGGGCAGTCCCATTTACACCCAACCCCTATCGTTCATATATCCATCAAACCTATATTTGAAGCAGCTCTTCACTGCACATATCTTCACTTACGAAATGTCCATGACTTAGACCATAAAAAAACACCCTTAAAACTTACCTGAACATGGCATTTGGGGTCTAAAGAGGCCACCCTTTGTACACCTACGACTGCAGCTGTGAGTTTGACAGAAAGCATCGTCTACAGGGTAAGTTATGACGTCATTGCAAATGGCGGCTCTGTTTCTAGAGAAATAAACTTATCTCGACTATTGTAGCAGGACTTTTAACTTTTATTACAAATTATATACAGTACAGTATTGATTTACGCGGATTTTGTTTACGCGTTTGGTCATTTACGCGGTGCCTTGCCAGAATGAAATGTTTGAATTACGTGGAAAATTTCATCATTTACGTGGCGAGCTGCTGGAGAGGTCCAGACGCGCCGCGCCATTTTTTACTCGTGGTCCATTCTTTACCATACGTGTGAAGCGGCGCGGTGAGGGGTGCGCATTAGGTCGCTCTTACGTTATCGCTGACGTCATATGACGTATCGGACTGTGATTGGGTCACGCATCCTTACCTCCCTCTGCCGCTAGCTGTGATTGGTTTAATGTAACATGACGTGCCCTGCCACCAGAAGGAAGGAGTCGCTGACCTAGCTGGGCCACTCTCATTGTTCTCAGTTCTCCGCGTATACAGTTCTCTCTTGTGCCTGCTATTCCCCTCACAATGGCTTCCGCTGGACCCCCACCACCCTAGAAAAACCTTGAACCTGGACCAAGCCATGATTATGTGAAGGAAGTCATTGAGTTGGGGGAGAAAATCAATCTCATCCTTGACAAAGACACAGTCAAGCGTCGGCATGAAGTGTCTAATAACCTTCTGTCGAAAATTATGGAGCCGTATGTCCAGATGTATCACGACAACATCAATGCTAGTCTCGCCCGTAACCCACCACAACCACAGCCAGCCCAAGTTAGTGATAGTGACAGTGACGATATGGACTTTGAGGAGTTTGTCAGGGAGGCCCTGCAAACCTTTGTGAATAGTGATAGTGATTCACCGGAGGGCAACTAATCTGCCCTCTGCCTCGAAACCAGCCGCCATTCCCGTATGCCGACCCATCTCTTCTACCAACACCTTTATTTGTACAGTAGTGTAGTTTTTTATTTAGATATTATGTGTGTCAATACCATCATAAAATTATGTTGTTATTTTTACTACAAGGTACGTATTGTGTCGGAAAAAGTGGAGTTTGGGAGTCGGCCCAGTCTCTATTTCAATTAATCCCATATGTTCTGTTATTTCGTTTACGCGTTTCTCGTTTTACTCGGACCTCCACGGGTTCAATTGACCGCGTAAATGGAGACTATACTGTACTGTATACCGTATCACTCTACGAACGTGGCAGAGTGTATTTCTTGTGTTTACCCAGAAACGTCAACTCGTCCATTAACAACAAAAATTATGGTGGAAAAGCAGTGTGTTCTTGCTAGAATCATTGGCAGCATTAATGTACAGTACTTGTTAACCCTAACTTGCTAGCAGGAAGGTGCCAGACTCCCTGCCATATTAAACAGAATCTACTTATTTTGGTATCTGGTACCAATGAAAGTAACTTTGTTGAAGCGTCATGGTGTAATTTTAATTTTTTGGTGGACGTGAGAGTACGCTTGGACTAAGCGGGTTGGTTGTAAACAAACAGATGACAAACAAACGTTCGTCTGAAATCCTCTATTGCCCCATGAAGAATTCTAAAATGCTGGGAGTATTCTTATGTCCCATTTTGGAAGTACTGAACTGTACAAGCGTTTGGTCAACATGTCATATGTCCGTGTGAAAAGTCCCATAAAACTCCATTGATTTTTTATTGATGCGACAAAAAACAGGCATGTGAAAGAGGCCCAACCGTGACTGCAGGAGAGGTGTGTTGAACAGTGGGAATAAAGTGGCTTAATTCAGTTAGTTAAATGTAATGGGGTTTACTGTGTCTAGTTTACATACAGTACAGTATACTGTACAGTACTTTAATCAATAATTGATATTGTATTTTTGTTTTGTTATGCAGTAGGTATTGACTGACTAAAAATTTTTTATATTCAGTACAGCATTTGTTGAGGATACTGGTACTATAGTTTATTGCTGTACACCTATACTTAATATTTATGACTTGGGTTAGTTCTACTGTTTATTGTAATTAGGCGTAAGTTTATGTAAGGTAGTGTGGTAGTGAAAGAAACACGACTAAGAGACTTTTTCAAAAGAATTAATAAACATAGATATGTACCGCGGTGGTTGGCAGGGCTATATCACGACTCCCCATTGGTCATTTGGTGTCAGTTTTGTCCGTTCTCTCCACCAATCACGTGCCGCCATCTGAGCCACGGTGTGCGACCAGGTCACCCAGCCTGCTTTAGTGTTGATGTTCGGATACAACATGATGTAAGCTGCTTCCAGGGCTTTACTGGTCTTGTTCTTGCCCTTGTATAAGACATGGGCACCTTCTCATCTGTGTGTATGTGATTGACAAAGGTGCTGGTTGTCCTGTGGTGTCTGAGGTCTGCTCGGTGCTCTCGGAGTCTCACCTTTAGACTTCTGCTTGTCTCTCTATAGCAGCCATGGGCAGCCCGCAGCCCAGACCATGTGTTTGTGCGGCCTGTGGAGTGATTGAAAAATTCTATTTAATGTGGCCTGCGGTTCAGGTAAATGTAGCCAGTTTATGGTGAGTGAAGCAATATTTATTAAAAGAATAATCTTCACACACAATTCATTACAGTACTGTTTCATCACCTAAGAGTAAGTAACTACAGTTGGTCCTCATATTACGCGGTCCCGCATTCCGCGTTTCACCGTTAACGCGGTGCCTTGCCAGAACCTAACATTTTCACATTCCGCGGTCGTGAACCCCATTACGCGGAGAGCGGCTGGCAAGCCGCGCCATTTTTGGATCCAAACCTCCCGCCATCCGCCATGTTGTGTAAGAGGCGCGAAAATGGTGCGCACAAGGTCGCCCAGTCATCAAAACATGACCAGTTCTTCACCCGCCACCCACTACAGCCGGCCCAAGTCAGTGATAGTGATAATTATAGTGAGGATATGGACTTATATGAACTTTGGGGGGTTTGACAAAGAGGCCCTGCAAGCCTCTGTGGTGGATAGTGATACAATTGATACAAGTGATACAGGTGAGGGCCAATAATCTGCCCTCTGCCTCGGAACCAACCGCCCATCCCCGTGTGCCCAGCCATCTTTTCTACTAATGTAAGTGTTAAAAAACCTAATATTATTGATATTTCTCTTAATTATTAATTGTGTGTGCATGCCATCATAAAGTTAAGATAATATTTTTACTACAACATAGTTGTGTGTCGTCAAAAAGTGGAGTTTGGGGATCGGCCCGGACTCCATTTCAATTAATCCCATATGTTATGTTATTCACTTTACGCGTTTCTCACTTTCCGCGGTACCCTCCGGGTTACATTAACCGCGTAATATGAGGACCAACTGTACAAGAATGTAACAGTGAAATAAGTACTGTATATATAGTCAACAATATAAACATTTTAACTAGTGAGTTTACAGGCCAACTTCTGCGAAGACTGTTTGTTGGATTAGCTGCAATGTGGCAGTGGGTCACTTGGGAATTGACTAAGGTTGGGTAAGTTCAAGTAGGATCATGGGCGGTGATCACGCAGGGTTTAACTAATTAAGTATTCCAGAATAACACAAAAACTCCTAAGTCGCACCTTGGAAACCCACAGTTGGTGAGTAATTAGCATTGAAATAAAATAATTAAAATCTTCCAAGCATCATTACAACCACTAATCAGTGGTGGGCACGGTTCCGCTAATCTGCTAACCGCTAATTAGCGAAGCTAACTTTCTCGTTAGCGGATTAGCGTTTTCGCTAACTTTGGAAACCATTAGCGGACCCAATTAGCTTCCGCTAAATTTAGTTCCACTCACTCTAAGTCCGCTAAAAATTTTTATACATGTTTGTTCATGTTTGTTGTAAGCGTGTGACGCCGCGACGCGTGTCTCCAACCGCCAGTCAGGCACTCTTGGCTGACTGCGTGTTAGTACGTGCAAAGATATCTTGAGGGCCAAGACCACTCTGTCAGATGGCAACTTTGAGGGGCTGATGTTTATGAAGGACAACCAGCATCACGTCGAGGCGATGGAGAAGGCCCAGCCACTGCAGCCGGAGTAAATGAAATTTTTCGATTATTAAAGTTTAATAGTACTTTTTTTTTTACAGTAAATAAAGACTGTCAGTGTATGTTGAAAGAATCATAGAGTGTAATTCTAAACTAATGTATAATTTCATTTCTCATTTATTTGTTAATTTAATTAGGATTTTTTTGTGTCAATATATTTGGTTATGCTAAGTACTGCATAAGTTCATAACCAGGATGTCATCCAAGGTGTGCGCCAAACAAATTTTTCTTAAAACTTACTTTTCATTAAAGTTTAGAGTTTTCTGTTTATTTACATGAATGACTAAGACCAACAATAAGTTATATAAAAATGCACTGGTATTATGACTGGTATAATGTGGTATGTGTATGTGGTGGTATTGCATATTTACATGAATAAAGAATAAGGCCGATAGGTTGTATGAGAATGCAAATTAATTATTTGTGAAATTGTGTACAGTGTACACCTTGATAAGTTGATCATCATCTGATCTTGGCATGATGCTATTTGCTACCTATGCTATACAGTACTATAGTTTTTGGATTCGTTTTATACTTTCTGTCTTTTCGTACAGTAAATAAAGATTATACAGTAGAAGTCCAAAAATCCGGACTGCTTGGGGATTGGGTCGGTCCGGATTCTCCGGATTCTCAGGCAGTACTTTTAAAATTCAAATTTAAGGAGGAATAAAGAAGAGATGAACAGGTACATTTTGATAGTTTATTCATTAGCAAATATAGCATGCTTCATTTATCAAAACGAGCAGTTTTAAAGAAAAAGCTGTGAATTCTAGAATCTTATTCTTTGCCTTTTTATATTATAAATTATCGACTTTCCAATGTCATATGTTTCCATTAGAACAGTACTTCTCACACCACGTTCTATGTTCTTAATTATTTCAAGTTTGTCACTCAATTTCAACGTGTTCTTCTTTCTTTTCACACAACGAAGTTTATCTACTTTAGGAACCATTATTATGGGCTTGTACAGTACTCTGTAAATGGAAAGAGTAGGACTCAAAATTACATACGTTGTCACAGTTTGATTGCTCGTTTTAAAGTGGCGACCGCGCGTGGTCGCTTGTTGTCGCTGTGCAGCTGTGGTGCTCACGCATGCGCACATACACACAAAAGCCAGCTAAAAAAAAAAAATTGGGTTTTCGAAAAGTCCGGATTCTCGAGTGGTCCGGATTTCTGGCATCCTGATTTTTGGACTTTTACTGTAAAGTGTATGTTGAAACGAATGTAAACTAATGTTTAATTTCATTTGTTCATTTAATTATTTGTGTACACCTTGATCATTATCTGATCTTGGCATGCTATACCTTTTTGGAAAGCTCTATGTCTAAGCTACAAAACAACATATGAAAATTTCAGCTCTCCAGGTCTGTTTATAAGGGTTTTAGAGCCAAAAAACAAACAAACCGAAGCGAAATTCATATAATAAAAGTTAGCGGTTAGTGTTAGCTTACGCTTATTTTTTTTAGCTGTTTAACGGTTTAGCGTTAGCGAAGTTAACTTTTTAGTTAGCGGATTAGTGGTTAGCGAAGCTAACTTTTCGTTTAGCTGTGCCCACCACTGCCACTAATTACCCCGCAATGGAATCGTGAACCATAGATTTGGAATCAGCATGCTCAGGAATACCTATACTGAGATGAGCTGATAGGTTGTTTCATTGTAGTTCTTCATATGCCAAGATTAATATTGGCATTATTCTGGTGGGTGTGTTTCATAAGTAAGAAATATGCTGTAACTGTAGGAAAAATCAATGTACTGTACAGTAAGTCCTCGTTTAACGTTGCCCCCGACAACGTTGTTTCGTTATAAAGTCGCTACTCTTTAGATACCCATGATTCGGACACTGTCCCGCCAGTTCGGTATAACATCGTCATGGACTACTTTCTACGGCGCATCACCCAATCTCATCTTGGCTCGCTACGCTCTCTCGCGGAGAGAGTGCTCGTGCGTGTTTAAGTGTTTTAGCTCTAAATACTGGACTGTAACCATTTGAAATGGCTTCATAGCCTGCAAGCGAGGAGGAATCTCAGTCAGAGTGGGAGGAGGAGCCACCCCCCGGGTCTCAGTGACTCACCACCCTACTCCTCTCCCGCCCTCCTCCTCTCCACTACCCACCACACACTCGCTCCACCTCCGCCCATGAGTGAGTACAATGCAAAATGATTTAGTTTATTTATATTTTTGGGTGGATAATATATACTATTTTCTATAAAAATTCCATTGGATTTATGTATATGTAATGTATTTTATGGGGCAAAGGGAGGCTGGGGAACGTAATTCCCGTATTTTACCTATTTCTTATGGGAGAAAATTGATTCCGTTAACATTGTTTCCGATAACTTCGTGGTTTTCAGGAACGCAACCACGAGGTTAAGCGAAGACCTACTGTATTCACAGACTGCTTTGCTCTTCTCCTGTTAAATGCAAAGAAACATTAACATACTGTACTACAGTACTTTAAAAATTATTATGATGGAATTGTTTCATAAATGGGAACAAAACTGATTGTAAACTGAAAATATCGTAAGGTGACGTGACGATAAATTGCTTCACTATGTGTGCTAATACAATATTAACATTACTTTTGGGTTAGGTAGGATTTGGTGGGTTGGCCCGCAGAAAAATACCTAAATCATAATGCAGCCCATGACTGAGGAAAGGCTGCCCATGCCTGCGCTATGTTATGTCTTGTCACAGGATCTGCAGGGTATACTGTACACAATGCTGTCTGTGTTTGTCTGGTCCATCTCTTAGTCGTGTTTCCCTCACTACCATCTTTCAACTGTGAACAATGTTCAAGTTTATGTAACATGCTGATGAGTAAGTCAATTGTATTTTTTCATAAGTCACTGACGTTGAATTTTTTTTTCCCCCACAGGATTTTAAATCCATTTAAAATGGAGCCCCAGAGTACAGTGGCTGAAGCAGATTCTACCTCCATCTTCCCACTCCTTGAGGCTATCTCAAATGCGGTTCACTCCTCACAGTCACTCCCAGATGGAATCCTTCCCTCACAATCACTCCCAGATGGAATCCTTCCTTCACAGTCACTCCCAGATGGAATCCTTCCCTCACAGTCACTCCCAGATGGAATCCTTCCTTCACAGTCACTCCCAGATGGAATCCTTCCCTCACAGTCACTCCCAGATGGAATCCTTCCCTCACAGTCTATCGCTGCATCACAAGCACCACTTACAGTGATCACCTCTTCTGGCTCATTAACAGTGTGGTCCACCTCACAGTCTCCACCAGTAGCAGACTGTCCTCCCTCACAGTCGCCCACATCAGAGTATCTTTCCTCAAGTTCACCTCCAGGAGGGTCTTCACCCTCATCTGTTTGGACCCCCCCAATAGTTTTACCACACTCACAATCCTCAACAATCGATTCCCTCACACAAACACTGTTTGCAGTGGAGCACGTACCATCATCACAGTCTCCACCCACTGAATTACAAACATCACAAAATTCACAGCCTACCTCTGTTACTTTAGGTTCATCATTTCTAGGAACCCCTTCAAATGTATTATCTCAACTGTCCCCCTCACTAGTGGTACCCAACCCACAGTCTCCTCCCAATGCTCCATTAGACCTGGATTCCTTCTACTTGCCCAGTACTTCTTCAGGAAGTTGGCGATATGACCCATTGGCCTCTCCAGATTGGGATCGTGCAGGACCTCCTGGGAACCTTTGTGCTGGGCGTGTGAAAAAGTGAGTTGTTACGAGTGTTAAATTGTATAGTATTGAACTTCATACATTAGCAGCATTTTTTATAATATTAGAAGTTAGAAAATAACATGTGTCAATACCTATACTGTATGGTACTAAGTGGATTAGTGTCTAGTACAGTATAGTCTGTGTAAAGTTTGTTTTTAGAATATTCGTAATTATATGAGAATTGTTCTGTTTTATTCCTATTCTTATAACTTGGAATTTCTAATTCATTACTTGCGCCAGACATTTAAAAAAAATAAATATATATATACAGTACATACTGTACAGCATTGTTGTTGTCCATCGAGGCAGGTGGCTTAAAAATTCAGCCAAGAAACTCATTTGCCTGATGGACACTCACTGAAGACCAAGTGCACTAACTACAGTGGTCCTTCGGTTAACGAACACAATTCGTTCCAGAAGGTCATTCGTTAACCGAAAATTTCGTTAACCGAAACCATTATTTCAATGGGATATTGGGTAATTGGTTCCAGCTCACCGAAAATTACATACAAATTAAAAATAAATGCAGTAAAGTACACTTACTTTGAGGTGTGCATGTAGAAGGCTCCTGGTTGATGATGATGATGATGATGGGAATTAGAAGTGGGGTGGAGAAGGGAGAAGAGAAGGAAGTGGGGGTGGAAGAGAAGTCACCCCATGCTTCATGCCGCCATTTCACCCATAAAATTTTAAGTTCACTTGGTGTAATTCAAGATTATTTTCTTTAAATCAACACCGCACTGCATTATATATTGTCAATATGTAAAATAAATTTCAGAATGACCATTAATTGTACTGTAAAAACTTAATAATAATTTATGTTCAAGAGAGTCTCAAGCAAGATGCTTCCTCCACTGAGCAGAGACACAAACTGATGCCATTCTGGGTGAGTCAAGTGGATGTTTGGCACTCTAAAAACTACTATAGTTCCCTGTACTTCAATTATGTTAAATAATTATTAAAATGACTAAAAATTTTCATATAAGACTTGGAAAATTATTGATAGTGCAACCTTCTTGATATTTACTCAAATGGGAAGGAATTTAAGCCCTAAAACCGATTACTGTATTGGCGGACAATACTACAGCTGGTGAGCAGGCGAAAACATGTTGGGAAAAATTCGTAAGGAATTCTTTAACCGAATTGAATATTCTTTTGGAAGGTAATTCGTTAACCGAGGTGTTCGTTAACAGAGGGATCACTGTAATCATGTTTATGATCCTGCACACAGTATACTCGGCTATGAAAGCCCAGTTGAAAATCAGAAGATTGTAGTTGTAACTTTCGAAAGTGAATGATATACCTGTACAGTGATGTACAGCCCCCTTCACTAGTGCGTTTACAGGGGCACGTCATATAAACATTCCATAAATCATTAAATTAAGATATTTGTTTTAATAATGTTTTACTTTGATTCCATAGTATGTTTACTACTGCGAGTTTCCTTCTGTCAAATGTAAACAAACACAGTGCTGCCACACTGCACATAACTTGGAAATGCTCTAGTGAAAGGGACTATACAGGGTACCTTGAAGAATAAGAGTCTAGTCATTAAAACACCAGTTATGCCAGTGTTGAGAACATAGCTAGACTTTGTCTTGTCATAAGATGTATAATTAAGGACATTAATTTCAGGGATCTCAGTAGCATTTTCACTGAACCTTTGCCTGGAATATTTGCTGCTCCTGAGGAGGACAACCTATTTAAGGTCCACTGCCTTATTATTGGACCATTCGACACACCATACGAAGGGGGATTTTTCCACTTTCTTGTCCGGTTTGGTCCACAGTATCCTCTTCATCCACCCAGGGTACGACTATTGACGACTGGAGGGGATTCTGTTAGATTCAATCCCAATTTATACAAAAATGGCAAAGTTTGCCTTAGCATTTTGGGGTAAGTGAGTGCATTCATTCCTTATCCTCTAAGAGATATAGCTGTGCTAAGACATTGTTTATCTGTTACCTTGGTCTGAATGCACTGTATTTATTGTTTTGTGGATATATTGTGTGTGAAAGAGCAGTTTTCCTCTGAGTTTTAAGGTTGCAAACTTAATACAGGTACAGTATTAACATATCAAAGTGAAAGTAAGATTTATAAGATTTTTATGTAGTTTGTGACATATAGTCGTTATATCTGTGTCTCTGTACATTATATATAGGTATTTGGTAAATATTTGTACAGCGTGTGTGTGTGTGCATCCGTGTGTATTTTTGTGCGTGCCTGCATGAACATGAATACACTTACCTCACATTTTGACTGATAAACTGCTAATTACTCCTAGGCCTTTTGAGTGTGTGTCCAAGTTAACCTGACTAATACATAAGGCTAAAGACGCTCTAATCCTTCCACCCGCAGGACTTGGTCAGGCCCCGCGTGGAGTCCAGCATCCAACCTATCCAGTGTGTTGTTATCTCTCCAGAGTCTCATGAACGAGCGCCCATACCACAACGAACCTGGCTATGAAAAGGTAACTGTGGTTCTTGGAGGGAATTCACGGGTCGAGGGATTAGAAGAAAGGGAGTACTGTATGGAGAGATGGTTAGTGTAAGATTAAGTACAGTAGTGCTCTAGATGAGGGTAGGAGGATTTATAGATTAAGAAGTTGAGGGGTTAAATATGCACTGTACTGTATATTGAGTGAAGGTGGTGTGTGGGTTAAGATATGGCATTTTTGAGGGGTTAAACATGAGAGGCACTTAGATATGAGCCATTAAAGGGTAATGACTAAGTTAATTAGGTTGAGAATGTGAATAATTAAGTGGTAAGGATGTGAACCAATCATGTATACAGTATAAAAGTATTAAGAAAGGTGTAAATTTATGAGGTAAGGGATTACAGGATAAAGGGTGGTCCTTCGTGAGGCAGAGCTAATCTTTGTGTTCATTCTCTACTTCAATTATTTCTTCCCCCTCTGTAATGAAGGACATCGTTATTGATGGGTATATTTCATGCAGTACAGTACGGTATTTGCATAATTTTACCTTCACACAGACTATCTTCTTGTTACTGTAATGATATAACTGTGTGTTTATACCAGTTCAGCTTCCCAAATATTGCACAGATACAGCATGTTAGGGTTATATTCCAAATGTGAACAATGTGTTAAGATGTGAAGCTCTTCTTGGCAAATTAATAAATACCGTACCGTATATCTCGGCCTATAAGATGGAATTTGAACCTTTAAAAATTCAGCCCAAAATTAGGGGTCGTCTTAAGTACCGGGTATAAAATTCTTACCTCTTAAATATTGTGGTTTAGCGTGTCAAGAGTGGTGATGGAAAACATCGTAAACCACCCACAAGGTCCTACCACTAATTATTTTATACTGAAACTTACGATTGGGAAGCTGGATTAAAAATAAGATTACCGGTATAATAAAATAGTAAAAATGTATTATAAACCTGTCTAACATACCGTAAAAGAACAATATACCCCGGTACTAAACACAGCTATCATCACGCACCGCCCCCACCATTTGCCAGTGACGAGACAAAAAAGGGAAAGTGACCGCTGTAAGAGGGGGAGATTGGGCTATGTTTAGCCCGTCTTTGTGTTCGAGGTGGTCATTAATGCATATCGGTATATTTACTGATCATAATACTTATCTCCTATAAATAATTAATTTAAAATTTATTTTTTTGCAAAGAATATTCAGTAAATGACTGCGTTAATTCTTGAAACTACCGACAGTGGTAAATTTAGGATGAGAATGATGAAGATGAAGTCAGGTCATCTGATTTGGTGTTTGATCCTTAATGATCACCATAAATGTATCA
This sequence comes from Homarus americanus, assembly GCF_018991925.1. Taxonomy (NCBI): domain Eukaryota; kingdom Metazoa; phylum Arthropoda; class Malacostraca; order Decapoda; family Nephropidae; genus Homarus; species Homarus americanus. Next base: position 13,975,697 of record NW_024737042.1, read on the forward strand.
GGTCAGCTTCACCTACCAGGTATAATGGAAGCCTCCCTTTGTCGCAAAACAAGTTTATAAATTAAAGAAAATACTTGCAGTGTGTTTAATATATTACAGTATATTATAAATAAATAAATAAACAAATAAATCGGTAAATCTATTTCAAGTAAATGGAAAAATTTTACTCACACCGACATTAGTTCCAGTTAAATAACAGATGCTTAAGTGAGTCACTAGTGTTTACACAACTGTACACTGGCCGGTAAAAATTGATGCCAATACTTGAAGTGAATTGGCCTTATTTTAAATAACCAACCATAAATAAATGCAAAAATGAAAAAGATCAAAGGTGAGAAACAGTATACTGTATGTAAGTTGTGTTGTCAAAGTAAGAGAAACAATTGAAACTCTGCAATTGTGTGTAAATGAGGCAGAAAGATAGATCAGCAACCTAAGACTTGGTCACAATTTTCGTGATGCCATATGGAAGTAGGGTCTACCATTAGACAGTACTGTACATTATGCTTCCAATATCTTCCCAGGTGGTAGTATCTCCCTGTTTGGTTGCTACCTACACAACTTTTAGTAATATTACTTTGATACAACATGATAAATTAGACAAACAATGAAAATAAACAAACAAAAGTTATTTGCGAAGACCTTCTCTCTGACAGAGGGTAAGAGATGTAGGGGGAGATAAGAAAGCTATTTATAGCCTTCTTTGTGTCCAAGCACTATAAATAATTCATTTAAAATTGATTTTTTACATAGAATATTCAGTACATGAATACAATTATAAAATATTGTGAATTAGTATATATTAAATATATATATATATATATATATATATATATATATATATATATATATATATATATATATATATATATATATATATATATATATATATATATATATATATATATATATATATATTAGGGGGCAGTGAAATTTTGCTCAAAGCTGCACTCTTCAGGCATTGTTCCTTATACATATCTAAGACTCCATGCCAAATTTGAAGCTGATATGTCGAGGTTTAGTCTGCCGCATTTTCTACTGAAATTTTTAAATTTACCTACAGTACTAGCCAAACAGCCGCTGTGGCGGTGCAATGTTCTGTTCAGTGTTTATCAACTTTTTTCATATCTCTTATTTCATTTAAGTTGTCTTGTTGCAGATGAGTATGGTGCTATGTCTATATTGATTATCAGCCTTTTCTCATTTCATTTCTCAATGTTGTGTTACTGTACTGTAATGTAGGGGAGACCTGGCATGTAATTGTGTTATAAAAGTTCCCAAACGTGAGGTGCAGTTTCTCCTTGACCAACGAGGTGATAGGAAGATGAAGATTGCAGGGGTTGACATGAAAGTGACGAAGATGTGGGACAGAGTGACGGCAAGAGAGAAGCATGATGCGGACAGAGTTAGGAGACAGCTTGAGCAAAAACATAGATATCTGGTAGCTGGAGATATTCCTTATGTTGAGGATAATTCAGATGATTCAAGAGATATTCCTCTCGTCAATACTGATGCTGATTTTGTCCCTGATCCAAGGGCTCTGACAGACACCAGTTCACAGAACCGGACAAGACTCCCTACACTGGCTGCCGCTTGTGACCGATACTTGATTAGTGATTATGCTGGAGCTGCCATTGCTACTGCCACCTTAACTGACTATGGCATTATCACAAAGGATGACAAGAGTCAGGTTATTGGACCACATAAGCTGCGGGATGCGAGACAAAAATACCGATTTAAGAGGCAAGAAATTGAGATGGCTAGTTTAGATAATTTGACGTCACTCTATTTTGATGGTAAGAAGACCGCCACTCGTGTGATGATAAAGAATGAGAAGACCGAGAAATGGAGTTCGAGGATGATGGTGAAAGATCATTATGTCATCATGGTTGAGCCTGGCAATGAATATCTCACACATGTGACTCCCAAGACTGGACACGGAAAGCAGATTGCCAAAACTATTCACGAGTTTCTGGTGGAGAAAAATCTAACCCAGCAGCCCATTGTGTGTGTTGGTTGTGATGGAACCAATGTAAATGTAGGATCAGAAAATGGAGTCATTCATCATCTTGAAATGTTACTTGGTCACCCGCTCCATTATTTCATATGTCAGCTTCACGGAAATGAGCTGCCTTTCCGCGCAGTTTTTTATCACTATGATGGTAAACCAAGTGGTCCTGAGCATTGGCGTGGTCCCATTGGAAAGCAGATCAAGGAGTCTTTGTCTGAGCTTCCAGTTGTCGCCTTCCAGCCAGTCAGTTTCCCTGATTTCCCTGTGTTTAATGATGAAGTGGAGAAAGATCTGTCCTGGGATCAGAAATACCTGTATAGGATTTGTAAAGGAGTTATCACAGGTGTTGTTGAAGATGACTTGGCTGCTATTGAGCCAGGTCCTCCCTGTGTGTCAAGGTGGAACACCTTATGGAGTAGAATCCTCAGGCTGTATGTAGCAACATCAAGACCCAGCCATGAGTTGAAAAGAATTGTCATTACAATAATAAAGTTCAGTGCTCCAATGTGGTTTTACATCAAGATACACCCTTACGTAACACACGGCTCAAGGAACGTATTCCAGTCCCTGCTATATATGAAACACCTGAATAGTGAGGAGGAGACGATAGTGAAGAAGGCTGTCCAGAGAAATGCATACTTCGCCCACACAGATGAACTTCTTCTTGGTATGTGTGCAGATGAGGACATGACTGTTAGAGAAAAAGCTGTCTCAATGATAAGAAAAATTAGAGAGGAGAATCAGCAAAAGGAAGAATGCACTGGCAGATCTGAAGAGGAGGAGGAAGATTCTGATGCTGCTGTTGACGAGAATTTGTTAAACTATACTGATGAGGAGGGTAAAGATGGAGATGGGAATGAGGATGTGCCTCCTGTAGTCAACATGAGAAAGGTGGTGACTCCGAAACTAAAGTGGCAAGCAAAAAACTATCATTCCATGATTAACTGGAGGAATGAACTCAAGACTGAGCCTCCTTACATTGCTTCTCTGTCAAATCTACAGGTTAATGACATTCTTGAGACACCATTAGTGGTGCCCAAGTGGCCAAACAGCACTCAGGCGGTCGAGAGAGGCATAAAAGTGATGACTGAAGCTTGCACTGAAGTGACGGGATACGAATCGAGAGATGGATATATTAGGCAAAGATTATTGTCTAGGAAAATGATGCCAAGGTTCCGCACAAAAAAGAATTTCAATATGAACTTGTAATGATTTTCTATACGGTGTACCTGTAAAATAACATGTGAATTAAATCGATGTCACCCATGTAAAATTTATCATTATCCTGGAAAACATTAAATGACACCTAATTTTTGGTATACACTAAAAGTTGACAAAAAGTCGTTCGCGATGTGGCAGGGTAAGTATGCATGAAATGGCATGAAATTTTGCACAGGTGTTTGTTACAGCCATACAAACGATGCCTGAAAAGTGCAGCCTGCAACTCAAATAAAAGTGTTTTTTCCCTGCCCCCTAACGTTCATATACACTTTTACTCTTAAATCACTACTGTAATGTGATACAGGTGATTAATTTTTATCTCTTGTGCAAAATACATGACGTTTATATTAAAATTATCCACTGTTTTACAAGGATTCCAGCAACGCCAAGCAGATGGGGGAGAGGGAGGGAGGGAGCGAGCGAGGGGGTGTGGGGGGAGGGGAGGTAGTACGTTTGACAGTTGGCACAGGCCCAGGTCTAACGCGTGTATATTTATCAGTTTTCAAGTGACTAAGCTTCTCTCTTATAAAAAGCCAGTGAAATGACCTGGGTGAATATAATTAACATTGCTGGGATTCTTATAACATACTGATTAATTTGAATATAAACATGCTATAATTTGCACTAGACAAAACAATTTTAGTACCGTAATCAAATTAGTGCATATGCACTCCAGCTTTGCACTAAGGTCATTTATTTCTATTACATTTCTTTTAATATGGTATGTGCATGTAAATGGGTGAAAATAAATGAAGAAATCTATGTAAATCTACCCAAAAATACAGTTGAAAAACTTTTTTATAAAATGTACTACAGTACTGTGCACTAATGTACAAAATTTTTTATCTATTGAGCAAAATATATGACGTTTATACAGTCAACCCTCGCTTTACGCGGTCCCACTTTACGCGTTTACACGGTACCCTGCCGAACACGGAATGCTCACTTTCCGCGGTGTGTGTGTACCCTTTTATGCGGAGAGCGGCGCGAGCAGGGTGCGCACAAGGTCGCCCAGTCATTAAAACATTACCGAGTTCTTCACCAGCCACCCACCACAGCCGACCCAAGTCAGTGATAGTGATAATGATAGTGAGGATATGGACTTGCACACACCATACTAAAAGAAACGTAACAGAAATAAATGACCTAAGTGCAAATCTGGAGTGTACATGTACTAATTTGATTACGGTACTAAAATTGTTATGTCTAGTGCAAATTATAGCATGTTTATATTCAAATTAATCAGAGAATCCCAGCAATGTAAATTATATTCACCCAGGTCATTTCACTGGCTTTTTATAAGAGAGAAGCTTAGTCACTTAAGAACTGATAAATATACACACAATAGACCTGGGCCTGTGCCAACTGTCAAAGCGCTCCCCTCCCCCCACGGCCCCTCGCTAGCTCGCTCACTCCCTCCCTCTCTCTCCCCCATCTGCCCAGCGTTGCTGGAATCCTTGTAAAACAGTGAATAATTTTAATATAAATGTCATGTATTTTGCTCAAGAGATAAAAATTAATCACCTGTATCACATTACAGTAGTGATTTAACAGTAAAAGTGTATATGTACGTATATAGTATTCCACATGCACGTAAGTATAAATACAAAGTTTATGTGATGACCGGATAACGTCCATTTCGGTTAGTGTCATGTTTCCAAGAACGTCCGATCGCATATACGTCCGTGGCCCCCCTCCCCCTAAAACCTAAAAAAAAAAAAATCCGTGACGCCTGCTGACCACCACTCCACGACCCCCTGACGGAGACACGATGATCCTCCCCATACTGGTCAGATATTATGTGTTAAAGGAATATGCTTCCTTCCTTAGCCTTTTTTTAAGCATTTGCCTCCAAGTGTAATGTTAACCTACATCTATTGAGGATAAAATCTTTCACCTACAAATTGACAATAACACATTTGCTGTAATCAGACATATCTAGTTGCCTCAACAATTGCAACCCCAGTTGCAATTGGGGTTGCAATTTCAAATTCTGTGGCATTACAGTAGTACCCCGATTTACGCGGTCAATTGAACCCACAGGGTACCGCGGAATGTGAAAACTGCGAAAAGTGAACAACAGAACATATGGGATTAATTCCAATAGAGACTGGCCCGACCCTCAAACTCCACTTTTTCTGACACAATATCTGTTGTAGTAAAAATAACATCTAAATTTTATGATGGTACATGCACACAATTAATATTTAAGAGAAATACAGTCGCCAAGTTAATGTCCATTCAAATAATGGACTCAAATCCCCCCCCCCCCACCTCTTCCCAGCTCACTGGCCCCTACCTCTCTGAGAAATGTGTGGGTGAAAACATTAGATTTTAACGTTTAGTAATAAATAATACCTCACACTAAAGTTAGGATGATATAATTGACATTTCTGGATTCATTGCAGGTCAGGGAATATTTTGAATGTAAACTTCATATATTTTGCACAAAAGATAAAATATTTGCTTTGTGTAAACCAAATTATTACATTAGATCTAAAATTTGTATGTCTAATGCAAAATCCATGATGTTTATATTCAAAATGATCATCATATTGTAAGAATTCCAGCAGTGTAAATTATATTCTGGCCGGGTAATTTGTATGAATTTTATGAGCTAAATAAAAAAAAATTATACTTCACCGCGTATATGAGTAGATGCACCGCGGAAAGTGAAAGACCGGTTCTGGCAAGTTACAGTGTAAATGAGAACTCGCGGAAAGTGAAACCGTGTAAAGCGGGGTAATGCTGTACTAAGAATTGTAAAGTCTCTGGTGCACTCTAAGATTAAGAGAGAAAACGGAGGACTCAGGCGTCCTGATGTGAGAGAAAACGGACTCGTATGATGGGGGACCAAATAAATAAAGCATAGCTACATGTTTTGTGGACTACAGTATTGCTGCATCTTTCACCACTTTTAACAAACCCAGCTTATAACATATATATATATTTAGTATAACGAAACCAGAATAAATCCCAGAGGTTCTGTACTTTCGTTATCGGCGGGGTCCCAATTAGGCGCGATAACCAAGGGATGACTGTACTGTACTGTATATACTTGTGACACTGGCCAGTTGCTTCTGGTGTTATGGTACAGGGGTACCAAGTGACAGCACTAGGATCCCTCTTCCTCTATCAAGGAATAAACAATTAAAATGTAAATTGAAAAAAAAAACCATTCAAATAATGGGACGTAGCGAACCTAAATGGCCCTAGAGCGGGCACAGTCAGCGCATGCATCACGTATTCTTATAGATTGTGCGGCCAGGCATACGTTATCTAGTGAATTTAGTCAATATTGCACAGTAACAATGGACCTAAGTGCAAACCTGTATTGTACATGTACTAAATGATTACGGTACTAAAATTGTTATGTCTATTGCAAATATAGCTTGTTTATACAGGTATTGAAATAAATTACTATCTTACAAGAATCCCTCCAATATAAGTTATATTCACCCATGTCGTTTGGGTGGCAAATTATGAGAAGAGCTTAGTCACTCTTAAGTAATGATAAATAAACACCCAGGCAGGCCTTCAGCGCCAACTGTCAAATCTTATCTCAAATAAATAAACAAACAAGTGCCAGACATTCTGTCACCCGTCCCCCCCCATCTTCCCACCACCCTCGTGTTCCAAGATAAAAGATCGGTGATTTCTTTATGTTTATTTTATATAATATCTCAGACTAAAGTTAGGATAATATAATTTGCATTGCTGAAATCCTTGCAAGACAGAGATTAATTTGAATATAAGCGTCATATATTTTGCTCAAGATATAAAAAATGTAGTACATTAGTGTACAATACTGTAGTTCATTTTATAAAAGTTTTTCAACTATATTTTTGGGTAGATTTACATAAATTTCTTCCTTTATTTTTATCCATCTACATGCACACACCATACTAAAAGAAACGTAAAAGAAATAAATGACCCTAGTGCAAAGCTGGAGTGCACATGTACTAATTTGATTACGGTACTAAAATTGTTATGTCTAGTGCGAATTACAACATGTTTATATTCAAATTAATCAGTACCTTACAAGAATCCCAACAATGTTAATTATATTCACCCAGATCGTGTCACTGGCTTTTTTTAAGAGAGAAGCTTAGTCACTTAAGAACTGATAAATATACACGCGTTAGACCTGGGCCTGTGCCAACTGTCAAGCTCCCTCGCTCGCTCCCACCCTCTCTTTCCTCCATCTGCTCAGCGTTGCTGGAATCCTTGTAAAACAGTGAATAATTTTAATATAAACGTAATGTATTTTGCACAAGAGATGAAAATTAATCACCTGTATCACATTACAGTAGTGATTTAACAGTAAAAGTGTACAGTATATGTACGTATATAGTATTCCACATACACGTAAGTATAAATACAAAGTTTATGTGATGATCGGACAACTTCCATTTCGGTTAACGGCACGTTTCCAAGAATGTATCTAGGATGTTAACCGGCGCATGACTATATCTATATATATATTTTTTCATGCGCCGTATTACGTCCTAGATACATTCTTGGAAACGTGACGTTAACTGATCATCACATAAACTTTGTATTTATACTTACGTGCATGTGGAATACTATATACGTACATATACACTTTTACTCTTAAATCACTACTGTAATGTGATACAGGTGATTAATTTTTATCTCTTGAGCAAAATACATTACGTTTATATTAAAATTATTCACTGTTTTACAAGGATTCCAGCAACGCTGGGCAGATGGGGGAGAGGGAGGGAGGGAGGGAGCGAGCGAGGGGACGTGGGGGGAGGGGAGGTAGTACGTTTGACAGTTGGCACAGGCCCAAGGTCTAACGCGTGTATATTTATCAGTTGTTAAGTGACTAAGCTTCTCTCTTATAAAAAGCCAGTGAAATGACCTGGGTGAATATAATTTACATTGCTGGGATTCTTGTAAGATACTGATTAATTTGAATATGAACATGCTATAATTTGCACTAGACATAACAATTTTAGTACCGTAATCAAATTAGTACATGTACACTCCAGATTTGCACTACGGTCATTAATTTCTGTTACGTTTCTTTTAGTATGGCGTGTGCATGTAAATGGATGAAAATAAATGAAGAAATTTATGTAAATCTACCCAAAAATACAGTTTAAAAACTTTATATTATAAAATGTACTACAGTACTGTACATTAATGTACAAATTTTTTTATCTCTTGAGCAAAGTATATGCCATTTATATTTAAATTATTGGCTGTCTTGCAAGGATTCCAGCAATGCAAATTATAATCTAACTTTAGTCTGAGATATTATATAAGATAAAAATTGTAAGCCTAAAACCTTGGCTGAGCAGTTGGGGGAGAGGAGCCAGCCAGCCAGAGGCGGGAGTTGGGGGGTGGGGTATTGAGGTGATATGTTTGACAGTTTGAGCTGAAGATTTCTGTGTGTTTATTTAACAGTCCTACCAAGCTTCTCTCATTTTAAAATGCCAGTGAAATGACCTGGGAGAATATAATTAACATTGCTGGGATTCTTGTAAGATACTGATTAATTTGAATATAAACATGCTATAATTTGCACTAGACATAACAATTTTTGTACCGTAAATCAAATTAGTACATGTACACTCCAGCTTTGCACTAAGGTCATTTATTTTTTTTACGTTTCTTTTAGTATGGTGTGTGCATGTAAATGGATGAAAATAAATGAAGAAATTTATGTAAATATACCCAAAAATACAGTTTAAAAACTTTATATTATAATATGTTCTACAGTATTGTACTATAATGAGACAGAACACAATAAGAAGATTACACATATAAGTAAGAATAGAGAGTAGTAATGTAAAGATAGGAAACCTGGTAGCGTGGCCGGGATGTTATTTACTCAGCGTCAATACGCTTATCTTATCTCGTATGTCAATACACATATATCACTTCTTAAAGGGACAACTTGTTAAACACCTCTTCGATACAACTATTTATTAATTCACTCAATGACATGGACACATTAATTTCACTATTATATCGGGGTACTAACACATTATGTTTTACGTTACTCGACACTGACTCTCGGACACACCTGAAAGAATACACTTCCCATAGTAGGTAACTCACCCTAGGAATCGTTCTGACAAGACTCACGTGTACCCTGACATAGGCCCAGTGGATGCTTGGCTGGGCTGCCTCCTATGGGAGGCTTCTGCTTAGCTGGGGTCTGGTCGGGAAGTCCCCCTCCCGACCTGGGGAGAGGACAAGCGTGACTGAGAATCTCCATAGTAATGTTCGAATGGCAACCAGGATCAGAATGATAATCAGAACCAGAAAGATAATCAGAATGGAATGATAATCAGAACCAGAATGATCGTGGACGGGACTGTAGGGCCTTTATATAGGATCGGCCCAACCGGCTTTTGACCTCAAACCAATTATCACTAAACTGGTTTGATCTGGATAGCTCTGTGCTGGTGTGGTCCTGCCCAGGTGTCTTGGTTAGGTGGGGTTGTAGGTCACCCGGCTAACTCACGTCATTAGCGGGCGAGGTCAAGTCCCTTGGGTCAACCTGAGGTGTGTCAACCCGGAATGTGGTGGTACCACGAGGTCTGTAGTGTACTTGCTGTTATATGCGACATAATTCTGGGCTGTAAGCTTTGGTCTGACAATCAATCATTACACCTCCCGCCAAGACCAAAGCTTCATCACAGAGACTGATGTCACATATGGACAACAACATCACGTGTGGTATCAAAGATCCCTGGGGTGATAACATAGTCTCACATTTACAAACTACAAACTCATAGGTGTATGTTTTTCTACTGGCGCTAGTTTGATCTGACAAAGCTTACTATACCTCCCGCCAAGCTCAAAGCTTCTATGGCAGGAGAAAAAGGAAACATAGCAAGTGAACATAGAATGAAAAAATCCTTCATATCTAGATTTGTATCTGAGACAACTTGCAAATCAAAACAACAACAGGTGTTACATTTCCTTATCAGCCCATGTCAAAATAATAATTCATCTCAGTCAGTAATATGGCTACAACATCGTGTTTCATAGTCCAAAACATTGATCAAATGAACTCATAGAGAAAAGTGAGGCTAAAAAAAGACATTCTTTGTAGTAAACATCAACAAAAATCAGAGAAAATACTTCAAAATACACCAAAAATGTTCCTACTTCACATATTAGGGTATTACACATCGACAACATCAACAACATCAGTACATTAGTTGGGTCCGGCATAGCTCACGTCTTCCATGCAGCTGGTATCTGAAAAATAGGGGATGCCTGCAGTACAGCAGCTATAGTGGGTTGGTCACCTTTTCATCGTCGTCTTTCTTTTTATGTCAGCGCAGCACATCTTCTGTCTTCTTTCTTCAATACACGTCTTCTGCCTTGTTACTTCACATAGCACGTTTATCTTTCTTCAATACCGCACCTTGTAGGTCGTTTCTCCACACCTTCTGACTTCTTCTCAGTTCCTCCTGGTTTTTATACTATTCCAGATGGGTTTTCTGTCCCATCTGTGTTCTTCCTCTACGTTTAGAGCCTCATTTTCAACATCTTCCAGATGAATTTTCTGTTTCATCTTCCTTTTTTCTCAGTACATCATCATTTTCAACATATTCCAGACGATTTTCTGTTCATCTGCCGTCGGCCCCCTCCGGCCGGGATGAAGGCCGGTCCACTGCTTGGGCTGTCGTCTCCTTAGATGACTCGTAAGGCAGGTTCCGCAGACCAGGGCTCGCCCTTCGTACGTGAGTGTCGGCGAGACCAAAAACCGTCCTGTCTTACACCTTCCACAGTGGTGAATCCCTCCCTGGCTGGGCTCACCAGGGTTCGTTGTGTGGCGCTTCATTCCACACTCTTTAACTTCCTAAAGTAGAAAAATATAAAATCTTCTTAATCCTAGACCAAGGGAGGACTTGAAAGAAGTGACGTGGTGTGTGGTGGGTTGCGTGCTGCATTCATCACGCTGCATTCATCACGCTGCTTCTTCACACTGCTTCTTCTCTGCTCGTATGTACTGTGGTTGATGGCCGGCTGGCCATGGGTGGTACTGTGTGTGACATTTGACAGAGAAACAATCCTAAAGGGATGATGGATTAGTTGGAAGTGCATTCGCAAAATTTTTTTTAATTTATACGTTACATCAATGTTTGGCAACTATTATTTCCGTCACTACAATGTTCTCATCAGGCTGGGTCGGGGAGTGAAGCTCTGCGCACTACACTGAATATCATTTATCACTACGCGTCAAAGAGTACATCACAAATCATAATAGCATAAAAATACACTGAGTGAAGCTCTGCATTCATCGCAATATTACTTTATATTAACCATCATCATCAACACATAGCTTACGGGACAAAAGACGGGG
>NW_024737042.1:13987384-14048866 GCF_018991925.1 Homarus americanus
GAGAAATTACGTTAAGCACTGAACATATTTCTAGTAAAAATTCTCGCATACCACGACGAGAGACATTTACTTGAGCTGTAACGGTGACACACTAGGACACTTTTCACGCTACTACGCAGGAACTTCTTATTACGCACTTATGAACGATACTCAAACAACGAGCCAGGTGTTATGGCTAAACGAGGGAGGGCATGGGTTTACGTTAAGTACACTGTTACCAATAACAAGGGACGAGGAGGGCGTGGGTTAACGTTATAGTTCGCTGCCACTAATATAATGAGACAGAACACAATAAGAAGATTACACATATAAGTAAGAATAGAGAGTAGTAATGTAAAGATAGGAAACCTGGTAGCGTGGCCGGGATGTTATTTACTCAGCGTCAATACGCTTATCTTATCTCGTATGTCAATACACATATATCACTTCTTAAAGGGACAACTTGTTAAACACCTCTTCGATACAACTATTTATTAATTCACTCAATGACATGGACACATTAATTTCACTATTATATCGGGGTACTAACACATTATGTTTTACGTTACTCGACACTGACTCTCGGACACACCTGAATGAATACACTTCCCATAGTAGGTAACTCACCCTAGGAATCGTTCTGACAAGACTCACGTGTACCCTGACGTAGGCCCAGTGGATGCTTGGCTGGGCTGCCTCGAATGGGAGGCTTCTGCTTAGCTGGGGTCTGGTCGGGAAGTCCCCCTCCCGACCTGGGGAGAGGACTGAGAATCTCCAGAGTAATGTTCGAATGTTCGAATGGCAACCAGGATCAGAATGATAATCAGAACCAGAAAGATAATCAGAATGGAATGATAATCAGAACCAGAATGATCGTGGACGGGACTGTAGGGCCTTTATATAGGGTCGGCCCAGCCGGCTTTTGACCTCAAACCAATTATCACTAAACTGGTTTGATCTGGATAGCTGTGTGCAGGTGTGGTCCTGCCCAGGTGTCTTGGTTAGGTGGGGTTGTAGGTCACCCGGCTAACTCACGTCATTAGCGGGCGAGGTCAAGTCCCTAGGGTCGACCTGAGGTGTGTCAACCCGGAATGTGGTGGTACCGCGAGGTCTGTAGTGTATTTGCTGTTATATGCGACATAATTCTGGGCTGTAAGCTTTGGTCTGACAAACAATCATTACAGTACACTAATGTACTAAAATTTTTATATCTTGACCAAAATATATGACATTTATGTTCAAATTATTGGCTGTCTTGCAAGGATTCCAGCAACGCAAATTATAATTTCCTAACTTTAGTCTGAGATATTATATATAATAAACACCTTAAAGCGTAAAGTTATCACCAATTTTTTGTCTGGGAACACAATGAGGGAGGTAGCCAGCGAGCTTGGGAAGAGGGGGTGGGTTACAGGGGGGGGGGTGTGGGAGGTGAGGTGACAGAGTGTCTGGTGTTTGTTTATTTATTTGAGATAAGATTTGACAGTTGGCGCTGAAGGCCTGCGTGTTTATTTATCATTACTTAAGAGTGACTCCCAATGGTAAGTGTCACATTTAGGGTAGTCTTATATCGTGAATAGAACTCAAAACCTACTTTTTAAATGGAAATTTTGGGGGTCGTCTTATACACCTCGTCGACTTGTAGGCCGATATATATGGTATATGGGTAGTTATAGTTCTTATACAGTCTTTCACTTATCAGTTTGCCAAATTATTTTCAGGAACACAATATTGGGGACAGTGAGCGTTACAACTCCATCATCATGCATGAGACCATCAGGGTAGCAGTGATACATCAGCTTGAGGGCAACACAACTGCCCCACCTGACTTGTTTAAGGTCATGCAGTCATCGTTTATGGAATTTTACGACCATTATGTTGAAATATGTGAGAAAAACATGCACAGAGACGGACAACCAATGGACGTGAGTGTTTAATAACATGAATGTATAATAGCTTCATATTATTTTATTGACTTTATTTCACTTGGCATATTGGATTACTCCTCTTACTAGTGTTCTTGCTTCCTGAGAAAGGGGACCTTGTAGTTTTTGCTTTCCCAGTCTGGTCATTCATTGCTTTCCCAGTCTGGTCATTCATCTCTCCTATTTTGTGTCCGGTCCCTAACCTCTGAATCAATGGGGAATTCTAATGAAACTTTGCACTAATATATTTCTTAATAAGATCAAATTGTTTCATACAAATTTGGGATAAGATGTCAAAGTTTAAGATGACAGCCAGGTTCCTGCCTTTCAGGTAGCATCATATATATTCATCAGCCTCTTGTATACCAAGGAGATAAGATAAAGTAGGATATTTAACTGGTATAAAAGATATGTTTGTCAGAGTATCCGAAAGACAACAAAACATTACTAGTGCATTGCATCGGCAACAACCTTATGTTTACTATTCATGTTCATCTTCAATTGAGAGTATTTTCAAAGTGCTTTTTTATTAGCCAGAAGTGCAGCCCAGGGGTTGGATTTAGGCACATCACTATGACAAAAGTTGCAGGCAGATACAAGAACGTGTATGGTGTACAGGTACTGTATACATATTATAGGCAGTTGAATGACTGAGAATGCTTTGCTATGGACAAGTTTTATCTTGGGCATCATACAGATCATTGTCCAAGATTCAATTAATCCTTCGAATAGACCAGTCATCAGAAAGCAATAAAATTGGCTGACTGAAAAACATACACTGCACTTAGCTTGTTGCTTAAACTCACGATTAATGAGAAATATTTGTGTTATTAATTGTTCTGTGAATGTTATTCACCTTGAAATTGTACAATTAGTAAAGGGTAAGAAATTTTTCAGTTGTGTGAAATGATTTTCTTTGTGTGACTTTTCATTTGAAGGTCCCCAAGTAGTGAACCTTATAAGCTGTTTGGTTATATCTTGCTTCACAGTTCAAGATTATTCTGTCTTGGGAGAATGTTATGCTCTTTTGTAATGGAAAGACACTAAACTAACACATCTGGGTGCCAACGCAGAAACACCTGTATATTTGCAAGTTCTTCAAGACTTGTTTTCATTTTGTAAGAATTCATGGAGGTATGACATATGCCAGTGGTGTGAGATATGTGCTGTACTTCACGTTTTACTACATTGAACTGCATATATGAACTTTTGTATAACTCATCATAATAAAAGATGAAATGTTACATTAAATTGTACAGATAGTTGAAATAATATCCTGTTTAACTACTTTGAAGCATCCATTGTTTTATAGTACAGTCAACCCTCACTTTACGCGGTTAATGTAACCCACAGGGTACCGCGGAAAGTGAGAAACGCGTAAAGTGAATAACATAACATATGGGATTAAATGAAATAGAGACCAGCTGACCCCCAAACTCCACTTTTTCCAACACAATACCTATGTTCTAGTAAAAATAACATCTTAATTTTATGATGGTACATGCACACAATTAATACTTAAGAGAAATAGAGAAATACAGTCGCCAAGTTAATGTCCATTCAAATAATGGACACGACTCCCTCCCCCTCTTCTCACACTACACTGCTGGCTCTTCCCTCTGAGAAATTTTGGGGGAAAACCAGGTATAGTAATAAATAATACCTCAAACTAAAGTTAGGATAATATAATTGACATTGCTGGATTCCTTGTAAGACCAGGAATATTTTGAATATAAATGTCATATATTTTTCACAAAAGATAACATATTTACTCAGAGTAAACATTACATCTAAAATTTGTATGTCTAATGCAAAATCTATGATGTTTATATTCAAAATGATCATCAAATTGTAAGAATTCCAGCAATGTAAATTATATTCTGGCCGGGTAATTTGTATGAATTTTATGAGCTAAAACAAATATCTTCAGTTAATAAAAAAAAAAAATATTCTTCACGACACTATCTGTCAATCAAAGTACCCCACTTGCCTCCCCCCTCTTCCAACGAGCCAGATGGTCAGTCCGTCCCAACCCTCCCCCCACCTCCACCAACCCTCCCTTCAAGAGAAAGAGTGGGTGAAAAAACTAGATTTTAACATTTAGTATTAAATAATACCTCAGATTAAAGTTAGGATAATATAATTGACATTGCTGGATTCCTTGTAAGACCAGGAATATTTTGAATATAAACGTCATATATTTTGCACAAAAGATAACATACTTACTCAGATTAAACATTTTATCTAAAAATTTTATGTCTAATGCAAAATATATGATGTTTATATTCAAAATGATCACCAAATTGTAAGAATTCCAGCAATGTAAATTATATTCTGGCCGGGTAATTTGTATGAATTTTATGAGCTAAAATAAAAATCTTCAGTTAATAAAAAAAAAAATATTCTTCACACGGTAACAGATGGTCGGTCGCTGGTCCCTCCCTCCCTCCCCCCCACCCCCCACCAACGTCCCTACTAGATAAATGTGTGGGAATACCAGACTGTTTACCTTTTTAGTAATAAATAATAAATCAGACTAAAGTTAGGATAATATAATTGACATTGCTGGATTCCTTGTAAGACCAGGAATATTTTGAATATAAATGTCATATATTTTGCACAAAAGATAACATATTTACTCAAGAGTAAACATTATATCTAAAATTTGTATGTCTAATGCAAAATCTATGATGTTTATATTCAAAATGATCATCAAATTGTAAGAATTCCAGCAATGTAAATTATATTCTGGCCGGATAATTTGTATGAATTTTATGAGCTAAATAAAAAAAATTATACTTTACCCGTGTAAAGGGGTACACCCACCGCGGAATGTGAGCATCCTGGGTTCTGGCAGGGCACCGTGTAAACGTGGAAACGCGGAATGTGGGACCGCGTAAAGTGAGGGTTGACTGTATGCTATTAAAAGTTGTTTCCAATATTGCCTGACTTGTTTCACACACACACATAGTTTTGGGAGTCCTGTTACCTGGAATTCCAGTTTGGGTCACTGTGAAATGTACTGTAGTTAGTTATGCACTATGCCAGGTGGTCTGGATATTACAGTATTTGCCATTTGTGGTACAGTGCTCTTGTTTTAGAGATATGAACTACTACTGCATAATGACACTTGGTCTTTTATGATTGTATAGTATTGTTTTTATGATGCAATAATGTTGTATATGAGAAACAATATAGTACAGCACTTGATCACTTTTCAGGATCCATTTGGAGAACGGCGAGGTAACTTCCAGTACTCTGTTTTGTTGAAATACCTCAAGAGATTAAAAGTCATGTTGAAGGCAAGTGGCATTCCAGAAATACCAGAAACTTCCTTGACGGCAGAAAGTGATGACGTGTCAAGTATATCAGGAAGTGAAGAAGGTTCGCCAGAGATTGAAGGAGAAGAGTAAGGCAATTAGAATGATTACCTTTTTATATAAACTAGCTACCGAAGAAGTTGACTTGTTCATACTTAATTGTTTCCACTCATCTCATGATTGAACCTACAGCAGTGAATGAAATCATAGTTTCTTTCATTTTGTTTATTATATTTTATTCTTTTATGATAAATGGCTTCCGATCTCACATATTTACTATACAGTACAGTAAAAGAAAATTATATAATTATATATATATATATATATATATATATATATATATATATATATATATATATATATATATATATATATATATATATATATATATATATATATATATATATATATATATATATATATATATATATATATATATATATATATATATATATATATATATATATATATATATATATATATAATAATTTTTTTTTATACAGTGGTCCCTCGGTTAACGAGCACAATTCGTTCCAGAAGGTGAGTCACTTTCCATGAAAATGTCAGGAACCTTTGGACTGACAGATTCTCCACTATGAACATCCTCTCTCCTTGAAGTGGAAGGCTGAGGGTTAGCATCTTGTTCCCTCTGCCTTTTACTGAAGAAAGTGTCAATTTTGGTCTGTGGGGCATCTCTCCTCCTCATCATTAACTGATGTTGAAAGAAGGAGACCACTGTGTCATCAACATGACACAAAGCTAGTTCAGATTTTTCCACATCTGGGTGCCTTGAAGCCAGTTTCCTGAACTTCTCCCAGTAGTGAACAACATCTTTCAACTGTGAAGTAGACATATGGTCATCACTTTCCGTTTCCTCCTCACCACTGTCAGCCTCTAACATCTCATCCAATTGCTGCAAGTCTTCAGGAGTAAGTTCCTTTTCATGAGACATCACAAGCTCTTCGACATCATCCTCCTCCACTTCAAGGCCCAATTACTGACCAATGGACAAAATCTCCTGGTGCAACTCTGTTTCATCCTGAAATCCCTCAAAATCATGGACTACTAATGGCCACAGTGCTTTCCATGAAGAATTGAGGGTTCTAGTGGAGACTTCTTGCCATGAGGACACAATCAATTTTACAGCCTCCAGGATGTTAAACTGTGTCTTTCAGAACTGTGCCAGTGTTAGTTCAGGATCAGTGGAAGTTGCCTGATGACACCTCCTGAACATTTTCTTCATGTACAACTTCTTGAAGTTGCTGATCACATTCTGGTCCATTGGCTGTATGATTGATGTAGTGTTGGGAGGCAAAAACAACACTTTGACAAAGTCAAATTGAGGCTCCAAAGTTCTGGCAAGTTGAGGGTCATGACCAGGGGCATTATTCATGAGGAGAAGAGCCTTTAAAGGGAGTTTATTGGTGGTTAGGTAGCTCTTCACAGAAGGGCAAAACACCTCAACAACCCATTCATTAAAGAGCTGTCTTGTCACCCATGCCTTACAGTTGGATTTCCAATAAACTCCAAGCTGTCCTCTTACCACTTTCTGTTGCTTGAACACCCTGGGTTTCTCAGAGTGGTAGACAAGCATAGGCTTCAGTCGGAAATCCCCTGAAGCCTTGGCACCAAGCAATAGAGTGAGACGGTCTTTCATGGGTTTATGCCCAGGTAAAGAGGCTTCATCTCTGGTGATGAATGTTCTTTTGGGCATCTTTTTCCAAAACAGCCCAGTTTCGTCCACATTGAACACTTGCTGTGGAAGATAATTTTCTTCATCAATCAGTTCTTTAAACTCCACTAAAAACTTTGCTGCCCCTTCCTCATCAGCACTAGCAGCCTCACCATGACTAACTACACTAAATATGTCATTCCTTTTCTTAAATTTTTCGAACCAACCTTTGCTGGCCCTAGAATCTTTAAATTCTGTGCCTGAAGAACCAGGTTGATCTGTCTTTAAATATTCGTAAATCTCCCTGGCTCTTTCACAAATAAATTCAATAGAAACTGAATCAACTATCATCTGTTTTTCCCTAATCCAGATGAGAAGTAACCTCTCTGTTTCTGCAATTAGGGATCTACCTTTGAGCACTCTGGTAGATTTGTCTCTCACTTTCACTACCTTGAATTTGTCTCTCTGCAAGAATTGTCGACACAGTTGATGTCGACATGTCATATTCTTTGCATAGCACATTTGTTCTAATGCCTTCTTCATGTTATTTAATAATTTCCTGCTTAACTTGGATTGAAATTGCTTTTCTTGATCTCTTGGGACCCATGCTGGATTCAAACAATCTCAACACATGATATTTTAAGTTTAATTGCTGTAAATAAAGAATATTTTCTTTAAATTAACACTGCACTGCACTATATACATGGTATTGTCAATATTTAAAATAAATTTCAAAATGACCAATAATTTGCTTGGAAACACAGGAAAAAAGCATTTAGTTGAAGAGTCTCAAGCAAGATGTTACCTCCACTGAAAAGACACAGAGACTGACGCCTGTTTGGTGTGTTGACAGGCTGTTTGGCGCGCATAAAACTAGTTTCCTGTACTTCAATTATGGTCATTAATTGTTAAAATGACTAAAAAATTTAATATTAATTTTTTTAAATTATTGAATAGTATAAACTTACTGATATTTACTAAAATAGTAAGGAATTTAAGCCCTAGAACCGATTACTGTATTGGCGGACTAATACGACAGCTGGTGTGCAAGCGAAAACATGTTGGGGGCCGCTCGTAAGAAACTCGTTAATCTAGGGATTGCTCGTTAACCGAAGTTAAGAATCTTATGGAAGGTAACTCGTTAACCGAAATCTCGTTAACCGAGGGATCACTGTATATACAGTATATACAGGTAGTCCCCGACTTATGACTGACTCAACTTACGTCAATCCGCACTTATGACCTGCTCTGACCTTACGACTGTCGGGACATACGACAGCCGCAGTCGCGACCAAAAATATTTTCAAATGACGCCCGCATTTTCTATACCGAAGCGCTTCCGTCGTGAGCGAGAGCGTGGCGTGGCTTGGGTCACCGTGTGGGTACACTCACTCATTACAGCGCTTAGTTGGTGTTTGGCTATCGTATCCTATACTGATCGCGCTCTGAACTTACGTTATTATCGTATTTAGTTGACTTTATAATGACTTGAAGCGTACAAATGAGAGTGCTGGTGGTGCTCCAAAGAAAAGGAGACAGGCAATTACTTTTGAGATGAAAATGAAGATAATAATGCAGTATGAGAACGGTAAAACAGTAGCAACAATCTCATGCGACCTAGGTTTCTCGCACTCGACCATATCCACTATTCTGAAGGACAAGGAACGTATTCGTGATGTAGTGATAGGAACAACACCTATAAAGGGAACTATAATTTCGAAGAAAAGATAAGGTCCTATTCACGATATGGAAAAATTATTGGTGATATGGATAGAAGACCAGATACAGAAGTGTGTACCCTTAAGCCTTCTAACCTTACAGGCTAAAACAAGAAGCCTGTTCCAAAGCCTGAAGGAGCAGGCAGGAGATGAATGTGATCAAACCTTTACAGCAAGTCATGGGTGGTTTAATAGATTTAAAAAATACTACAGTCTACACAATGTTAAGGTGAGTGGAGAAGCAGCTAGTGCTGATGTTAGTGCTGCCGAAGCTTTTAAGGAGGAGTTAGATGATGTGATTGTGGAAGGGAATTATTTGCCTGAGCAAATATTCAATGTGGATGAGACTGGATTATTGTGGAAGCGCATGCCTGAGCGGACATACATCCACAAAGAGGCGAAAACAATGCCAGGATTCAAGGCATTCAAGGACAGAATTACACTTCTGTTGGGGGGGAATGTTGCTGGTTTCAAGCTAAAGCCCTTCATGATCTATCATTCAGAGAACCCCAGGGCTTTTATACATGTCAGCAAGCACCCACTGCCAGTGTTTTATCGCAGTAATAAGAAAGCCTGGATGAACTTAGCACTGTTTGAGGATTGGTTCATGACTTGTTTCATTCCACGAGCCAAGGAGTATTGTTTGCAACAACGGATTCCATTCAAGATTTTGCTGATTTTGGATAATGCTCCGGGACACCTACCACACCTGGACGACATGCACCCTGATGTTAAGGTAGTGTACATTCCACCTAACACTACCTCTGTCATCCAACCCATGGATCAAGGTGCTATTGCTGCCTTTAAAGCGTATTATTTACGCACGACCTTCGCTCAGGCTGTTGCTGCTACTGAAGGTGAGAAAACACTCGGAGTGTTTTGGAAGGAGTACAATGTTTTGTCATGTATGAAGAACATTAGTGCAGCATGGGATCAGGTTACAAAACTGTGCATGAATGGAATTTGGAAGAAAATCCTGAAAAGATATGTGAACAGTTTCAAAGAATTTAATGAAAATGAAGTTATTTCGGATATTAGTAACAAGATAGTGGAGTTAGGTAAACAGCTTCAGTTAGAAATTGATAATGAAGATGTTGAACAGTTGGTTGAAAGTGTAGCAGAAGAGCTCAGTAACGAGGATCTTATTGAACTAGATGCACAGAAAATTGCTGAGGAAGAAGAGAGAGAAAATGTAGAAGAACCTGCACCCCCCAAAAAGTTTTCAGTGAAATAAATGGCAGAGGCATTTGCTACAATTAATAAAGGAATGCAAATGTTTGATGGCATGGATCAAAATTATGAGCATTATGCCAAAGTTGACAGAATGATCCAAGATGCACTTGCTTGCTACAGAGAAATTTATAATGAAAAGAAAAAACAAACTGTGCAGTCTAAATTGGACATCTATTTTAAGAAGTCCCCCAGTGCTGTCTCCTCACGCCCCACCAGTGCTGCCTCTTCACTCCCTCAAGATGATCCAGTGCCTTCAACCAACAAGTTTCCACAGTACATAAACCTGTCTGAAGAAAGCGACATTGATGACCCACCCAGCCCTGTCTCTTCCTCTGCTTCTTCCAATTAATGAAGTCTCCATGTATCCTGTAAATAGAAAATTATGGGGGCCCCGTGTGCATTCAGCTGACTACATTAAAGGTAAGTGCTTAGTCACACTGTATCCATTCCTCATTATTTATTACTTTTACTGTACTGTATTTCATTGTAGATTTTTTTTTTTTTTTTTTTTTATCTATGTGGACTTACCCTGGATTGGGTCCCCAACAGCGTAAGTCAGGGAACCTATGTATATATATACACAGTATATATATATATATATATATATATATATATATATATATATATATATATATATATATATATATATATATATATATATATATATATATATATATATATATATATATATATATATATATATATATATATATATATATATATATATATATATATATATATATATATATATTGATAACCACAAGGAAAGAAGAAAAACACGAAGTTCCCAAGCGCTTTGTAATTCACATCTTCAGGGGTGAGTACAGACTAAGGTACAAAACAAGGTGTATATATACAGAGGAGGGTGAGGAATTACTACACCATGCCCTCATAACACCATCTGTGAGGGAATTATTACACCACGTCAGGCCCCTCATAACACCATCTGTGAGGGAATTACTACACCACGTCAGGTCCCTCATAACACCATCTGTGAGGGAATTCGTACACCACGTGATGCCCCTCATAACACCATCTGTGAGGGAGTTACTACACCACGTGAGGCCCCTCGTAACACCATCTATGAGGGAACTACTACACCACGTGAGGCCCCTCATAACACCATCTGTGAGGGAATTACTACACGTGAGGCCCCTCATAACACCATCTGTGAGGGAATTACTACACCACATCAGGTCCCTCCTAACACCATCTGGGAGAGAGTTACTACACTGCGAGTTTGCTGTTCAACACCTACATTAATCTGAATGTTCACTGTATGTTTCTTTACCTTTCTCTAATGAAGGCTTTTGTTAAACCACCAATGTATGTAATAAGTCATTTATGTCCAATGTATATTTTCAGCCTTCTGGCTGCAGAACTTTTTCAATAAACCGTTAATTATTATTATTATTATTATTATTATTATTATTTATATATGGTTTCTCGGTTAACAAACGCTTCGGTTAACGAATTACCTTCCATAAGAATCTTCAATTCGGTTTACGAACAAAAATTTGATTAACAAAATCCTTACGAAAATCACGTTTTGTTGTGAACATGAGCTGGTCAGCTAATGGACTGGTCAGCCAATTCAGTAATCTGCTCTATATTTATATTCGTTTCCAGTGGAGTAAATATTGTATCAAGAAAGTTTTGCTCTTAAATATTTTTTAATTTTTTATATTAAAATTATTAGTCATTTTAACATTTATTTAACATATTGATAATATATGCAGTACAGGGAACTACTGTAGTTACAAACATCACATTTTGTTGTTTTGAGGATCAGCTGAGGGGGTACAGTACTCAGCCAATTCAGTAATCTGTTCTATGTTTACATTCGTTTCCAGTGGAGTAAATATCAATAAAGTTGTGCTATTTAATATTTTATAATGTTGTATATTAAAATTATTAGTCATTTTAACATTTATTTAACATATTGGTAATATATGCAGTACAGGGAACTAGTTAGTTGTGCACCCATCAGATGCAAGTCAGCCACCAGGCTCAGTCTGGCTTTGTTTACTGTTGAGAGAACATCTATTTTGTTGGTGTCTTGAATATTTTTGCATTTTTCATTGAAATTATTGGTCATTGTGAACTTTAGTTAGCATATTGATAATTTATAGTGCAGTGCAGTGTTGATTTAAAGAAGATAATCTTGAATTACACCAAGTGAACTTAACATTTTATTGGTGAAGTTACTGCATCAAGCATGGGTCCCCTGAAAGGTGATTTCTTCTCCATCCCCACTTCCTTCTCTTCTCCCTTCTCCTCCACCCCACTTCTAATTCCCATCATTATCATCAACCAGGAGCCTTCTACATACACACCTCAAAGAAAGTTTATTTTACTGCTTTTTTTTTTTTATTACTTTGTATGTACTTTTTGGTGAGCTGGAACCAATTACCCAATATCCCATTGAAACAATGGATTCGGTTAACGAAATTGTCGGTTATCGAACGACCTTCTGGAACGAATTGTGTTCGTTAACCGAGGAACCACTGTGTGTGTGTGTGTATATATATATATATATATATATATATATATATATATATATATATATATATATATATATATATATATATATATATATATATATATATATATATATATATATATATATATATATATAATTTTTTTACATATAAAACACCTAAAATTGATTAGGTATTGGAATTTTTCTTAAATTTTTAGCACAAAATGGATATTTTATCCAAACTTACGGAATATGAATCACTGGTATTATTACTTGATGTATGGCTTGGGCTTAAAGAAAGGTCCAGTAAGTAAGAAGTAAGCATACAGTAGACACAGTACAGTACATGTTCTGTGTATATAATGGTTAACCTTAAAAACAAACGCGTGTTCACCGCTTGTAAATTTTGGTGAATCTGTTAATTGCCAGCCAGCTCACTGCCTTATAGTATGTGAATATGATGACCCATGTTATCAGTTATGACTTTTAGAGTACAGTATCTGTTATCCGTCATTGCTATTACGCCACAAGCCATTATGAGAGAACAGGTATGCATGAATGATATAAAAGACTTCCTTGTGCCATTTTGCCTTTATCATCATTCTGAGACTGGGAGGCTACCAGTGAAGCGATGCAGCCATGTTGTTATGACACTGTGTAGAGGGAGTGATGCGAGATGTCATCTGAAAATGCTGTTAGGCAATAATATCCTAGTGATTATTTTTACAAGGGGTTTACCACTTCTGGGGTTGTGTATGCAGGTCACCACACTGTTGCTTAAACCGTACCATTAATCCTGAGTCATGGTCAGGTTGCTAGTAATGATAATGTTTATGTGAATTTTAATGATTTTTTTTTAACTAAGTGAAAGAGCAACTGTTGTTACATGTTATACTTTTTGTTATTAGTCGTTTTTAATGGTATCTGATTTTTTTGTCGGTTCATAAAGATCATTCACAGACTGGTCCAGTTACCTTAACCCTTACACCCCGGGTGACGTTCCAGAACGCCCGACCGGTGGGCCCTGGGTGACGTTCCAGAATGCGCGCCTTTTCCTGCCAGTGTTTAATTGTCGTGTGCGGGCTATCAGGTTCCAGTGTAACTATTTGCCTGTCACACCACACGCTTGGCCACAGGGAAGCTTCCTGAACGTAATTACCTACTTTTGTGTGTTTCATTTCATTGTTTGTCCATTTTATCATGTTGTATCAAAGTAATATTGCTAAAAGTAATGTAGCTCTATTGTAGTGTAGTATACGTACCGGAAAATAATGATATGATTATGTTATAAATGTATTTATTTGTGGAATTATTATTCCAATAATTATTTCTATGCATTACTTGCTCTACCAAACACAAAGACAGGCTGGCGGCAGACTGCATGTGTGTCGCTGAGCAGTTTTTATGAAAAATAATGCAAATAAAATAAATTCTAAATGAATTATTCAAAAGAAAGAAGTATTATGATCAGTAAATACATGCATTACTGGCAATCCCGGACACAAAGGCAAGCTAAAAATAGCTGCTAAGTGCGTAGTTGACCACAAGTGCTCGCCGTCAACAAGCTGTCCCCTTATCTCCCTCCCTCCGTGCTGCCAAGGAAGTTTCTAGAGGGTCAATATTTAGTTTTTCTTACTTATTTTTTTATTGTTTTATCATTTAAAAAGGTTAAAAATTATTTTTGGAAAAGTTGATTTTTCTCGATTTACTCCCACATGGGGGGTACACCCAGTGGCATCCTAACCCGGGGCTTAAATTATGTCTAGGAAGTTTTTCTTTTGTTTATCCCTTCACCTGTTTCTTTTGCAGGGTTTCTTCGGATTATTGTAAGACTCACTAATATTCCTTTACTGTCTCATTTATTTCTTATGCAGTGAATCGGAAATTTGGTTGGGGGAAGCATTATTTTGACAATTGAGTGACTGAAAGGGGAGGAGTGAGTGAGTGAATGAAGGGGAAGAGTGAGTGAATGACTGTTAATGAAGAGGGAGGAGTGAATGAAGGGGAAGGAGGGTGTGTTCCTGGAGAGGCTGTCTTCTCAAGTATTCTAGGTCTATTGTTGCCTGGTGGTACGTACCTCTCTATGGTTCATTAGCCACGAGCGTCTGTTTAGGCGCCAAAAACTGCGGCAAGGGGAGGGAGACGGAGTGTCATCTGTAAGCAAATTGTACAGATGTGGGCTCTTCCATTGAAAACACAAAAATGTGTCTATGTGTGGAATCTCGTCTCGACGAAGTAATGCAGGGTGGGTCTGAAACAAGTTCGAATACTGTATACACATATTTTCCCTTAATGTGTTGTCATTGATCCATTCTATATGCTCTGATATGGTACTGTGCTCCCGTTCCAAAACAAAACAGTGAAAATACATTGTACATTTAATTTTGCTAATTTTTTAAGTTTTTCATCTTGACTCATTCACTGTTTTTCTGGGTAGGTTGTGTGTGTTAGTTTTTAGCATATCTGATATATGTGTGTGTGTGTGTAAACCTGAAAAGGTGCCAAATCGACCCCCTCACCTAGGAGACAATTCCTCCACATCGTAACGCTTGGAGGAGCGCCACACGAGAAGGTGTCAATACTTTCAAGTTTTCCCGACTGCAAACGGAGGCAGATAAGCGCCAACGTCGGAAAGACGCTGTAACAGTAGATGGATCCCTCCATAAGTGCAACAAATGTGGACGACGCTGCCGGTCCCGTATCGGTCTCTTTAGTCACCTCAAAACTCACTAACCTACTGTAGTGACAGCAAAGTAGTTGTAGTGTGCGTGCGTGCGTGCTGAAAGAGCATGGCAGCCAAAGGCTGAAAATATACAGTTACATAATTGGGGAATGGGTCTCTTGATTTACCCAATAATATACAATTAACATAAGTGATACAAATATGATACAGGTTGACAATCCTTTATCCGAAATCCTTGGGGCCAGAGGCATTTCGGTTTTTGGAATTTTTTGGTTTTCAGAATGGTTAGGGTTTTTTTTTATTTATTTTTTTTATGTTTTTTTTTTATGTGTGTATTAGCCCACCCGGGCATAGATCACTGACCCACATTGGGGCCTGGGGGTCTAAAATATAATAAAAATTATAATAATAATAATAATAATTCATAGGTCTAGGTCGTGTTTCTCACTTTTGATCTTTTTTTCATTCTTGTATTTCTTTACTGTATTATTATTTTATTATTACAGTATTATTGTTATTATTATTATTATTAATTTTATTATTATATTTTATTATTATTATTATTATTATTATTATTATTATTATTATTATTGTAATCATTATTATTTTATTTTGGTGTATAATTATTAAAAATTTTATTTACTATGAATAATTATTATTATTATAATTATTATTACTATTACATTTTCGCCCCCCAGGCCCCGATGTGGGTCAGTGATCTGTGCCTGGGTGGGCTAATAATCCCTGAAAAAAAAAAAAAAAAAAAAGAGCCCCACAAAAAACTTTCGGTTTCTAGAGCTTTTCGGTTTTCGGAATTTCGGATAAAGGGTTGTCAACCTGTATATAATAACTTGGTTGGGAGAAGCTCAAACTACAGGGCATTTCAACATAGTGACAGTGCCAGTGGTGGGCACGGTTCCGCTAATTAGCGAAGCTAACTTTCTCGTTAGCGGATTAGCGTTTTCGCTAACTTTGGAAACCATTAGCGGACCAATTAGCTTCCGCTAAATTTAGTTCTGCTAACTTTAAGTCCGCTAACAAAATTTTAACATGTTTGTTCCTGTCTGTTGTAAGCGTGTGACACCGCGACGCGTGTCTCCAACAGCCAGTCAGGCAAGCTTGGCTGACTGCGTGTTTATTTACATGACTAAGACCAACAATAAGTTATAAAAAAATGCACTGGTATAATGTGTATGTGGTTGGTATTGCATATTTACATGAATATGAATAAGGCCGATCGGTTTTATGAGAATGCAAATTAATTATTTGTGAAATTGTGTACAGTGTACACCTTGATAAGTTGATCATCATCTGATCTTGGCATGATGCTATTTGCTACCTATGCTATACAGTACTATAGTTTTTGGATTCGTTTAATACTTTCTGTCTTTTTGTACAGTAAATAAAGATTATAAAGTGTATGTTGAAATGAATGTAAACTAATGTTTAATTTCATTTGTTCATTTAATTATTTGTGTACACCTTGATCATCATCTGATCTTGGCATGCTATACCTTTTTGGAAAGCTCTAATGTCTAAGCTACAAGATAACATATGAAAATTTCAGCTCTGTAGGTGTGTTTTTAAGGGTTTTAGAGCCAAAAAAACAAACAAACCGAAGCTAAATTCATATAATAAAAGTTAGCAGTTAGCGTTAGCTTCTGCTAATTTTTTTAGCTGTTTAGCGGTTTAGCGTTAGCGAAGTTAACTTAATAGCTAGCAGATTAGCGGTTAACGAAGCTAACTTTTCGTTTAGCTGTGCCCACCACTGGACAGTGCAAAAAGTAAGATTGACTGGGAGTGAATACAGTGGTTGATTACAAGTTATTGATAATTTTACAATGGTTGGGACTGGGCTGTTCTTATAGCAATCAGCTCGTGCTCGTATGGGCTGGATGCGGTTGTGGTGTCAAACAGCAATTCTCGGGCGAGGGATCTCAGGAGGTAGTAGGAGTCGGTGTCGAGGATGGTGCAGAAGCTTTTCACCAAATTTGCAGATGAGGTCGTGGTGATGGTCAGTGAGAGCTGAGAGGGTCAGTGTGTTGAGCGCTTCTTGATATGTGGAGTAGGAAGGGGAGAGAATAATCTTGCATGCCCTCTTTTGCACTTTTTCTAGGTGTTTATGTTGTGTGACCTTTAGGGAGGAAGACCAGGTAGGGGAGGCATAGGTGAGCTTGGGAAGTATGAATGTTGAGTAAACACTGAGGAGCTCGGGTGCAGGAACTCCGAGGGACTTGAGTCGGCGGAGGAGGTGGAGACAGAAACTGGAGGATTTGACAACTTCACTGAAATGTGGTTTCCAATTTAGTTTGTTTTCTATGGTGACGCCGAGGAGCTTAATGGAATCTACAACCTGGAGTGTGTTGGGACCTAAAGTAATGGAAGGGGGTGGGACAACGTCGGAGGAGAGGTTGATGTGCATAACCATGGTCTTGGTATGGTTGATGGTGACTTGGTTGTTGGTGGCCCAGTTTGGGAGACTGTTCAATAAATCCTGAAGGGCGGTATTGTCGGGAGCCGAATTGTTGACACTGATCCCAATGGTGGAGTCGTCGACATATTTCCAGCGAGCAGGGGTTTCTCTAAGGGCATCATCGATAAAAATAAGGAAGCATAGTGGTCCCATCTTGGTGCCTTGGGGGACGCCACAGGTGAGTGACTGAAAGGTGGAGACAGCCCCTCGGAAGCGTACAGCTTGGCGTCGGTTTCTGAGGAAGTCTGTAAGCCATGGTAAAAGACTTCTTCGAAACCCGAGGTCGATAACTTTGTTGATGAGTAAATTGTGGTCGACTAGGTCGAATGCCTTAGTGAAGTCAATGAAGGCGACAGCTACAGACGTTTTTCATTTCTCCAGATGGCGGTATATGTAGTCGAGAAAGCTTACAAACAGTGAGTGGTGGAGGAAGTTTTCATATTACCAAATTGCTGAGGATCTACGGCTCCTGCAATATCAGCATAAACCCAGTCACACACAAAACTTTCACAGATTAAGCTGGGCTTTTGGGGTGATTGCAATGGGTCGTAGCTGATTTAAGGATTGTGGGCTGGTTGACTTGGGCACTGGTGACACATAAGAAGTCTTCCAGTCAGCTGGGCATCTGGCTTGACTGAGAGAAGCATTGATGATGGAGCAGAGGGGTTTAGCAAGCTCCGGGGAGAACTCCTTGAAGAGTTTCATTGGTAAGTTAATGGGGGTGGTGGAGCGTTTTAACTTGAGTTTGTCCAGACGTTCTGCTACTTCAAATTCTTCTACTAAGTCAGTGGGAAAGGGGGCTGGTAGGTGAGCAGGGAGATTGGTTGTGTCAAGCCGGGGAGCGTCTGGCATATAGTAGCGAAATGGTTATTTGATTGCTCAGCTGCGTCAACATTAGTGAGATGGCTAAGGAAGGGGAGGGGGTGTGTCTTATTGTTTAGTCCACAGAGTTCTTTAAGCTTACCATACCACTGACTGATGTTGGTCTGCTTCAGGTGTTGCAATTTGGTTGGGTAGTGAGACTTCTTTGCAGTGCGTATTTCGCGGATGACTCGGTTGAGAAGGGACCTGTAGCGGATGTGGTCATTGAGATAAAAGGCTCTGTCTCTCTGTTGCTTAAGTCTTTTGATCCGAGGTGTGATCCAGGGCAAATCAGCTGGGTGAGATCTGACGGACTTCTCGGGGAAGAAGTGGTGGTGAGCTTCCGTGGTGGTGTTGGTATAATTTATCCGTTTGGTTTCCACGTCATCCAGGGATGGTGAACTATCCACCGCCCGAAGAGACGCACTGCAGAGTCAGTAATCGGCCTGTAGGTCTTAATTTAAGTAGGGTCTCTGTACTTGAGTGGGAGTGACAGCTGAGGACCAGAGCACTGATAGGTGTGTCCTACACCCGATAGGAGGCATTGGTTGAGGTGGTTGGTACTGGTCTGCTAAGTCAGTTAAGATAAGGTCAAGGGTATTTTGACCGTGTGCGAGGAAGTTCACAACTTGTGATAGTGACAGCTGGTCCTGGATATCGGTGGTGTCAATTTCATTATAATCCCCACATAATATTAACCTGGCACATGGGTACCTATCTCTTAGGTGGTCTGAGGTGGTAATGAGATGATTGATAAGAGTGTCTCTGGTGGGTGAGCGAGGCGGATGGTATGACACACAGATTATGATGGAAGCAGTGTGGTGCGGGAGGGCCCGTGGCACAGCACGTATGCATAATGCTTCCACATCTGCTGGGACTTGAACATCCAGGCGTGATGAGCGTAGGTCATCTTGAAAGAAGAGGGCAACACCCCCACCACTTCTATGTGAACGAAGGTGATGAAAGAGTTGATATCCCTCAATGTGACACATTTCAGGCACAATTTGCCAAGCCTCACATATGGCAACGACGCTAGCGGCGGCTGACCTGACTGGTTGCCAGCATGTCAAACTTGTTAGCTAGGGAAGTGATGTTGGAGAGCAGTAAAGACGGGAGATCATACCATATTCGTGGAACTTCAGTGTAATGGTACGGTCTGTCAGGGGTGGGCTTCTCTGGTTTCCTAGTGGAGGTTACGGTCCTAATGGGCTTATGTTTATGACGCCCCTGTCTATGGCTGCGCGCGTGGAATATGTTCAGTGACTTGAGTCTTGCGATAACACTGCCATCAGGATAACCGTTCCCACGCTTTAGAGGGTACAGAGAATGTTGGGAGTAAGTGATTGGTGGCCATCTGTTGATATCTGTTGTTGTTATTGTGGACGGACGAGAGAGAGAGAGTTGTGTGATTGTTTTAACCATCCGGTTGGGTTTAATTGTTGCAATATTTTGGTGAGAAATCATAATCTATAGGTGATAAATAATTAATATCAGCATAGTAGGGAAGAGTTGGCTAATAGTCATTAGTCTGATGCAAATTTCAGTGAGAACATAATTATAAGTTACATATGAGCTTTATGTATATAGTTTTTATTATTGTACATATCTTTACTGTTTCTACCTTTATATGTGTAAATATGTCAAATTGTCACCACAGATTATTTTTTGTTCTTTCGTCTTCTGAGTTTTAAACACTTTACGTAAACTGTGTTACTCTTTCTCCCGGAGCAAGTAGCTAAATATTTTAAAGGTAAATGGCCCCTTGACCCATTACTACAGCAATAACCATAACAGGCAGTATAATCTGAGTGGCTGCTAGCAAGTACATATTACAACTTGTGATCATATCCAACCTGGTAAGAATGAAATGAAAGAATCCCTTCTATCCACTTTTACAAGCTTTCTCCTTCTACAGCTAAGGTCACCCAGAATCCAGAACAACACAGAATTATCCCTTTTGCTGTCATTCATTCGCCTCACTCGGTTAACACCCAATGCTGTTGTTATACAGTCGCCTGCACATACTTGGTACAGTGGTTAGCGCATTATGTGAGATGTGGCAACTCTGTGGAATGCTTATCTAGCATCCTTATCTGGTTACTGTTGTAAAGTTCCTTATGGCCATTTTGGGAGTTTTAATACGATGTAAACAAACACAGAGGTGCCACATCCGAAAAAACACGTCAACCACTGCAGGTATACTGTAAGTGCAGGTGACTCTACATTGGTTTTGCTGTCTCTGGTGGAATAATAACCAATCCACTACACAAAGAATTACAAATAGTCTTGAGAAAATGGAGAGGATTGGCACAAGAAATAGTTAATGAAGAAAAAATAGTGAAGGAATAAAAAGACTTGCAAAATATAATTATACAGGTAATACTAAGTAGAAAGAGGTAAGGGTAAAATGAGCGGTTTTCTGGCGTCCATGAAAAATTGTATGACTAAGATAATGAGACAAATCCTTAAAGTGGTGCTACTACATTGTAAGTGTCACCACAGACCCTGACAGTCAAGACAGAGAGTAACCTCTTCTCTCTGGTTGATACTTCCATGGGTAATATTAAGTCCAACTGATCTATAATTCTTCTAAAGAATACATACTTCACTCATTGTCTTGTGAAGTTGTGTGGAAAAAACTTAAAACTTCATTGCACAGTTTTACAAGTAAAACATACTCTATTACAGTAACAAGGAAATGTGCTGATATTCCTCTATGTAATTTATTGATTGTTATTAAACATTTTTTTTTTTAATTTTGGTGGTCCTGCACAACAGTAAGCTGCAAGAGAATTATTATTATCTCAGGGTGAGTCAGCAGTGATGTGTAGCCCAAGTGGCGCTGATGAACTGCTGGAACTGTTGTTACCCAGGTAGGATCTTTACTGTGCACACAACTTCACTAGAATAGGGAAGAAAGTATTCTGTACATTTGGATGACATAGAGAAATTATTGTATGTGCAGATCTAAAAGAAATTCTGATTGAGATAAAGAATCAAGTTTGTGGACCTTGCATTTTAATTAACTGCACTCTCAGTTATTGTTGACATTGCAAGTTATTCAGTTATGTACATAGCAAATAGTCATTGAGTCAAGTTTATAAAAAAAACATTCTCCTAATTAAGTGATGACTCCATGAAAAATTGTGGAAACTTGTGTAAGACTGTTATTACTAACTTGTGACACTAACAGTTCTGTGGTTAACTTATGGTACTCAAAGTTCTTAATAGTTCTCAGTTTTCATGGACAGTTAAATTAAGACAAGACAAGCCAAGGAAGAAAACTTATGCATGTTAGAAATAGCAGTGATGTGAAGAACTATGTTTAACTATTGTTAACAGTTTACATCTGTCTGTTCTTGTTATTGCAATGGAGTCTTTATTGCAGAAGCAACTGTGATATGAAAGTTAGGGGGTAAAGAAGAAATACTGTACAGTATTTTAAACTTGTTTCTCTTATTGTTTTAGGGCCTATTAGTACCCACTGAAAAAAATAAAGTTAATACAGTATAAACCAAAGCTCTGTGCATGCATTTACCAAGTTTGGTTTAGTTGCTATTCCTCCAGGGATCACTCATCAAATTTTCAGGTGACAAGGAGTGAAGGGGGGGGGGGACCTGTACTGTCAATAAATAATGATAACATAGGGTGTAGATCTCACATCTTTTTGAACCATCCTTATGAACAAACCCCACCTACATATTCTATGTTTACTGTGACAGATGAAGCCTGAATAAAAGACACACATGAAATGCCATGTTACCTGTTAATGTTGTTATACCTTGTGACAGCCAAGTACCTGTAGTTTTAATTGGGACATTTGGTTGTTCTGGACAACATCTTTAGTGGCAGGGTGAGGGACATCATTTTGTATTAGAGTAAATATGAATTTTTTCTTCATTTAATTGCATTTTCCAGCACTGTTTATTAGTAGTGACCTGTTAAATTAATGGGTTTTTATATATTTATTTTGTATTTTAATATATCCAGAAAGTGAAGTCTGTAATTTGTTTCTTAATTAGTGAGTGTATATTTTGTCAACTTTTATTTTAGATGGCATTTGGAAGTCCTATATGTAATGTGAGTTCCCAGTAGGAGTGGCATGTAGCTTTGTATAGGTGTCTCTTGGAACACCACACCATCAGGTGACCACGACTAACCCATTGCAGGTGTGGAGAATGGCCTTAAAACAGTGAGGATGACTTTCCAGTTTCTCATAAATGGCCTAAACTGGACCTTATTACAATAACAACAGACCACCTG
This sequence comes from Homarus americanus, assembly GCF_018991925.1. Lineage (NCBI taxonomy): Eukaryota > Metazoa > Arthropoda > Malacostraca > Decapoda > Nephropidae > Homarus > Homarus americanus. The sequence continues at coordinate 14,009,994 of NW_024737042.1, forward strand.
GGGTGCTAGTAAGAATTAAACGAATCTAAATTATAGGTAAGCTTTGATATGCTGGGGTCTAATAAGCTTAATAAGAATGGAATGGTTTATGATTAAAACTGCAAAAATTTACCTTAATTTTTTAGTTATTATAGATACCTGTATATATAGTTCATATATTTTGCCTAAAGTAATAGGAGCAACAACTGTAGAATACTGTTTAAATGTTTTACTGTACTGTACTGTATGTGTATTTTTGACCTACCTAATAAAGATACAGTAGAGATATACAGTATATTGATTATATAGCTTTGTGGATAAATAATTTTCAAGTATTATTGGAATTTGAAAAATTTCTTCATATTGACCTTACTCAGATATAAGTATATACTGTACAGTAGTATATATCTGCACTACCATAGAGCAAGAGTTTCATTATGACATTGTTGTGACAGGACAGTACTGGTGTGTGCAGAGTTGGTGCATAAGATGTCTCTGTGTACTTAAGTGAATATTGTTTTGCTTCTACTTTTATAGTTTGGTAATGTAATGACTTTTAGTTGTTGTTATTCTTTGATTATCACTACGTTACAAAAGCCTAGAAACTGTGATGAACGGTGATATAGGTCATGTATTAATTGTTTAAGATAATGGGGCCCTGGTGAGACTTGTGTTCTCTCTCAAGTCTCAGAGTAACCACAACCATTTCTCAGGAAAACATTAAGTAAAGCTATTGCAACACAGTGTGCAGTTGATAGCAGCAGCAGCAGTAGGTTAGTGGTGGAAGCAGAGCCTAGACCTTACAAAGGAAGGTCTTGGAGGCTTGAGCTTGGTGTCATATTACCTGTTCAAAGTCAGTCTTCGCCCACACAAGGCTTAGTCATGTATGTGTGAGTAATTTTGACATCATAAATAAATATGCTGTTGGAAGACTGCAGCATTCATGTATACAGTAGATTCAAGATTCATTCCTATTTGAGAATCCACGGAGTTGTTTCAGTGTGTGTGTGCGTGGGGACATTTGTTCTTGATGATTGAAGTATGACACAAAGTTCTACCCTCCTAGTAATGTTATTGAGGCCACAATGAAATATTTAGGAAGCAGTATAGGTTTGATCTTAAACATTTATTCATAATACTGTACCATTAAGTTCAAATTTCCACTTCTTTTGAATTCTGTCTCAGTGGAGCAGGTGATCTGTAATTACTTTATTGCTCAAGTTGCAGATTCTATGTTATGTTATAAGTGGTATTGTGAAATAAACTCACTAATAACACAGTCAGTTTAGGTCAGTTGTATCACCATTAGCCTCTTGGAAATTATTGTAAATATTGTAAGTTGTTTGGCCATGACACAGGTGATTCAGTACACTACTCTGAAATAAGAATCCTGTGTTTGTTAGACTGCGGTGAGTCAGATTTCTTAATATTAAGGTTGAGGCTGGAAAACTGTGTGTAGAAATTTAGATCTCTAAAAAACATTATTTCAGTTGCCTGCCATATTTGTTTACTTTTATATTAATTGGATGACAACCAAAGAAAAGAACAAATGAATTCATCTAGTATTATAAAAAAAAAAAATCAAAGGGGTTATAATTATACAGTATGAAGTAATGTTCTCATGTCCATCTGTTACCTGCATCTTAACCTCCACCAATGCTGCTGCTGCTACTGTAATGATACGGTGATGTGCCACAATACCCATCTGAGAGGAACAAGGGATTATATAAACTATTCTTCATTACATGTGTGTTATGTGTAATTTCATGATTCTCTTGTTCACATGGCATATTAACCCTTACTCTCATTTTGATGTATGTATATTTTTATTTGTGATATTGAATTATATATAATGATGTGATTGTGTGGATACGGACGATGATGAACACACACACACACACACACACACACACACACTTGAGATAATATTGTGTGTTATATTTGCATTCAAGAAGTACTGTACAGTGAAACCCCCATCTAATGAACTAACGTATTATAGGGAGAGAGAAGTCCGTTATATAGAGGTGTTACCGTATCTCATTATTCCATCTTTTTGTCGTGATTCATTGGGATTATTTCTGGTGAACAAAAAAGGAAAAGTGTAATGAAGCAGACCATGTTTCTTATAAGCAGTCGCCGAAATTTGAACCAGAGTGGATAATAACTGGATGGAAAAACTCACAATACCGTACTGTTATGTGAAAATCAGTTTATAATGTAACCCATGTATGTATATTATGTATGCTGGATTATGTACTATGTATGTATATTATGTATGTGCTCCATTTATATTTATTCAGCCTAGCTAGCAGCGTGTGGCAATGTTATTACCATATCCCACACGCTTAATTAATGTGCCTGGCGACGTATGGAAGCTGCTAATGTATCACTTGCCATACGTCGTCTATGGTAGTTGACCAGACCTTAGCTAGGGAGCAGTGCTACCCACCTCTGTGTACATACTCTTATCCAGTAAACCGAACCTACAAAACTATACAGGTGTTTGTGTTCTCTCCTGTATATAGAACTTATTACCCAGAACATCTAACATGGCGCAGTGAGTAGGATTACTGGATAAGAGTATGTACACAGAGGTGGGTAGCACTGCTCCCTAGCTAAGGTCCTGGTCAACTACCATAGACGACGTATGGCAAGTGATACATTAGCAGCTTCCATACGTCGCCAGGCACATTAATTAAGCGTGTGGGATATGGTAATAACATTGCCACACGCTGCTAGCTAGGCTGAATAAATATAAATGGAGCACATACATAATATACATACATAGTACATAATCCAGCATACATAATATACATACAACCCACACTCAAGTTTAGAGTCTTTCCATTAAAACAAGACAATTTTCATGTCCTCCAATGCCCTCTTGTCCACATGCCTAAAGGGGGACATCAAGGGACAGTGAGTTTTGATTTGAATTTGTAAGTACAGTAAGTCCTCGCTTAACGTCGTGGTTCCGTTCCTGAAAACTGCGGCGTTAACAGAAACAACATTAACGGAATCAATATTCCCCATAAGAAATAGATAAAATACTGGAGTAATATTCCTCAGCCCCCCCTTTGCCCCATAAAATACATTACATATACATAAATTCAATGGAATTTTTATAGAAAATAGTATATATTATACTGTACATCCAAAAATATAAATAAATTAAATCAAATTTCTATTGTACTCACTGATGGGCGGAGGTGGAGCGAGTGTGTGGTGGGTAATGGAGAGGAGGAGGGTGGCTCCTCTTGCTTTGAATGGGTGAGACAGGGTGATGCGCTGTACAAAGTAGTCCATGACAAAGTTGTACTGAATCGGTGGGACGTTGTCGGAATCATGGGTATCTAAAGAGTAGCGACGTTATAACGAAACAATATTGTCGGGGGCAACGTTAAACGAGGACTTACTGTACAGTTTTTAATTCCAGTTTATATTAATCCTCTTAAAAGTTCCATATAGTGGTAATGAGAAGACTATGTAATGATGTCTTGCTACTGGTTCCTTTAGTAATAAGTTACAGAGCAAGATTATATTAAGCATTCTTATTGTAAATGACTTGATCAGTAAAACCCAAAGAACAGAAAACTCGAGTAAACTTTATTCTTCCCGACTTGATGGAATCTCTTAAGTTTTATTGATCACCGGTTAATGTATTGTACACTGCGATACTCCCAAGTCTAGACACTTCAGTAAAGATAAACATCGTGTACGTTGTATTTACCTGCTTTCAACTCAGTAAGTTCAAGGGGTCTCTCTGTGCTGACTATAATCGTCCCCGTTTGGTCAGGTGAAATAGTAAAAGTGACGTCCAATGGTGAAGGGGTTAAAAACAATCTTAGCCATTAGAAGTGGGGTTTTCACAGCATTATAACCTAGGATAAACCCAGGCATAAAGTCACCCATCTATCTCCCAGTAACCAGGCATAAAGTCACCCATCTATCTCCCAGTAACCAGGCATAAAGTCATCCATCTATCTCCCAGTACCCAGGCATAAAGTCACCCATCTATCTCCCAGTAACCAGGCATAAAATCATCCATCTATCTCCTAGTACCCAGACATAAAATCACCCATCTATCTCCTAGTACCCAGGCATAAAATCATCCATCTATCTCCCAGTAACCAAGTGTAAATAAGTAAAAGATAATATTTACAAAGAGAGATAAAGATATTTTTGTATTATATTAGGGTACTGTACTTGTTAGTTGTGGTATAGCTAGTAAAAAAAACCCCAGGAAATAAGACTTTAATTTAGAGAAGAAGAAGAAAAAATAGTTGTTTTTTGGTGTATGGTACTGATGTTTGGTCGCTGTGAGAGTTTGTATGACTGATGTGGGGTAGAATGGATGGCTTACAAGGTACAGTTTTAAATGTGATGGGTTTAAGGTTTAGTAAATACCTCATTCCAAAAAGTATCTTTATTGAGGTGTCTGATAAATTTCAAAATAAACACCGCAACTCCTGTTGTCTCAGTAGAGTTGTCAAAATCCTTTCTTCGTCTGTTGTGGTGTTGTATTTAAACAAAATCATAAAGATACGTTTGGAGTGTGAGTATAATACTGTATTTTCAGAAAGGGTAAGTGAAGGCTTAATAAGATGATGACCAGGTTTAAGAAAGGAAAAGTGAAGGATTAATAAGATGATGACCAGATTTAAGATACAGTATAGTATAAGCGAAACTGTTGGAGATGATAACTACACTAATGAGACCAGTGACTTAACAACTAGTGACATCAATTAAAATCATTACAGATAACAACTATTAAGAAGCAATGATCGATACAAAGATAAAGGTAATGAAGTAAATAAACACCTCAAAGCTGAAAATGAAAAGGATATTTTCGACACTGTGTTATATAAGGTTATGGCAATCTATATACACTTCTGCATCTTAATTTTTGAATGACAATACAAGAATACAATTACACACTTTGAAGAGTTGTTTAAGCATTAAAGAAATTAGTGTTGTTCAGTAAAGATGAAATTGTTTTCTATTGTATCTCCCAGTACTAAAATCCCCTGCACCACCTCATTCTACAACCAAAATACCTAGGTGACTCTGTTAACCAAGCTGCTTCTGGTTGTTACCTTACAGTTAGTTTTGTCAGAATGATTTTTTTTTTTAACTTATGAACATATTTATCATGTTACAAGGTATTAGCTGATGTAAAAGTAATTGGAAATAGACATCTTTATATAGTGAAACCTCTATTTAAGGGACTGTATGGAGATAAAAGTCCATTATATCGAGGGTTCGTTAGATGTGAAAACCCCCAACTAATGAACTATATGGAGAGAGAAGTCTGTTATATAGAGGTTTCACTTTACAGTTAATTTCATGATTGGCTTCAGGTTGGAATGTTGTAGGAATATTCTTGATAAATTGTATAACCTGTACAGTACCTAAGTTTCCTGCACAGTTCAAAGGAAATCCATCATACTGTAATTATTGTATTGTAACCAAGTACTGTAACAAGCTATCAACAGTAGCCATTTCCATCTTTTAAGTATACCTGTACAGTATATGTTACAAGTGCAATGAATTATATATATATTAGTATACAGATGTAGATTAATCATAAGCCCACAGAAATACATGAAAAGTTAAAACACATCAAGAATAATGTGTACTGTATATCACAGAAGAGATTGGTCAGGTTGCCCTTCTCAAGATAAATGGTAATATTTCTTGGTTCAGCGTATAGTTTGTAACGTGCATGAATAAGATTATGAATGGCCACGTTATTGTCATTAAAGAACCAACTCCTTTGTTATAGAAAACTAATCACTACTTTTTACCTAGTGTGAATATTGAGCAGTGTTCAAGACATGTAACTACTGTACTGTATGTAGCTTGAAGTAGCAGGATAATTTCATTGCTCATAGCAGTCTTAAAACAGATTCAGCAATAGGAGGTGCATCCAGCCATAAAATCCTGTGCTTCAGAATTGCTTGAAGGGACCCAGGAAATCTTGCCCTAAGGTAATCACGGATAGCCCACACAAGCTGGAAAATGGCTGCAAAATGGTGAGGAGAAGGATGATGATTATGAGGAGAAACTATTTAATTCTATCATCATATTATCTGTGATTATGCACCAGTCCAAGATCTGTTTAATCCCCAAGGTGCCTCTTAAGTTTTAATCTTGTTTATTCATTATGAAGGCTCAAAAATAATAACTTGTGGACAATATTTTGAAAGTAATTCAAGCCTTAGATTTTTTTAGATATACCCTATACTGTACTGTACTTGTGTGTATATATATATATATATATATATATATATATATATATATATATATATATATATATATATATATATATATATATATATATATATATATATATATATATATATATATATATATATATATATATATATATATATATATATATAATTTGTTTCTTACAAATTTCTGCCAATTCCTTAGAATATACAGTTAACTATACCTGGTTCTCAAATGGCTGAACATTCTGTAATAGGATTTCTTGAACATTCCATGGTATCATTGCCAGTCCTCAAATTGGAATTGGTGAAAATATCCTCATTATAATCTCCAGTTAGCTAATGATTATTGATAACTATTGTCCAACTGTCATATTTGAGGACCAGTGATGCATAAAACTTGATAGTGCCGTGACAATGATGATGTAAACGTGTATGCCTTGTATGTTGTCTATTGCCGCAGCAGCTTCAGGCCCTTCCCCACCTTTGGGCTGCCATTCATTCATTCTCTGTAACTGTCTTGCCAGAAATTCAGAAATTTGATCACCTGAAGATCACCCCTTAGCTTATTTCACCTTAAGATTAACGACCCTAATGCTTTCTTAACATATTATATCCTAACCTAACCCCTGCAGGCAGCATTTGGGTGTTTAATCATCAGGTGAAATAAACTGTGGGCTAATCTTCAGGTGACCCCAGGTTTTCCTGCTATGGTACTTTCCTCCCATAAGAAGACTCAAAATAACCATGTACTTTGTATCAAGGTACATCTAGAACTGATTAAAGCAATAAGACTCACAGGTATTATTCTGGACAATGAAATTTATTCCAAAGTTTATTATGTTTTTGTAGATGTCTTTAACAGGAAGCACTGGGATTTTTGATGATACTGTAAGTCACATAAGATACTGTGGATGTACAGTAATTAGGTTATTGAAAATGATAGGCATGGTTGTATTTTTATTAATTTTAAATATAATACCAATTTATAACTTACAAATGAGCTACAAAATGTGGTGCTTGGTCAAATGGGTCCCACTGTTGATATGGTTCAGTCGTAACTAATGAATATGATTAGGGGTCAGTCCTAATAGGTTCCAATCTCTCCTTACCATTAGGATTGGGTATGAGATTTTATTTCCCCTGTAGTCTGATATGGCCCAAATTCTAATGGGTTCCAATCCTAGTAGAGTTGGGTCGAACTGGCGTTTATTAGGACAGACCTACTTGACATGTAACATTTAATTTGAGGCTTGGTAAGTTGCACGAGTAAAGACAAATTTACAACATGATATACACACTTCATAATAAGAGCGAATTTGATATTATTATGCTGAGGTGAACATTTTAAAAGATCCCAACATTTAGGTGAGGTGAGAGTGGTGACTCTAGTTAAATAATGGGATGAATTGGTAAATAATGTTATTTGAATGAATATATGGGATGACTTTGTGGGTGGAGAGTGACTGAGAGAAGCATGAGGTTATTCCGATGAACTGGTATTAGTCTGTAGATAAAAGGCTACTCTCCAAATTAGAGTACAGGTATATTGTTTTTGTAAGCTTACTGTTTTTTGTTAATTATGGAACAAAATATGGATTAGCTGTAAAAAAATCAAATATTCTCGGAATGTAAGTACAGGACAATATTTATTTTTATTTTTAGGAGTTAATCGGTAAATAATAATTTGAAGACCAAAGACATTGAACATTTTGAAGGTTTACATGACTATATTTGAGAGATAATGAGAGTAATCACAAATTATAATATGTTATATGTCATGTGGACGTATTATAATTTATATGAGACACTATTTTGCCTTTTGGGCCAAGTGTTCCAACAGCTCATTCAGGTGTCTTGATGTATAAAGTATGATATACTGTGTGTATATATATATATATATATATATATATATATATATATATATATATATATATATATATATATATATATATATATATATATATATATATATATATATATATATATATATATATATATAAACAATAATATTCTGTATAATGACTATTTTAAGGTTTGTACATAGATATAACATTAATGCATGAAATGAATGGTTTGCAATTGTTTTTTTTTAAGTGATCAATGAATTTTGAATGATTGTCTTGATACATTCCTTGTTAAAAAAGTGAAAAAGTCTTGTGTATAATTATTGTGATAAAGCTTGGTACTATACCCTTTCTGAAAATGTTGGTATCTTTATATTTTTTTTCTCGATAAAGTGGGTTACCGTTACACGTACCATTTTTTGTAAAGTGTGCATGGGTTGTCTTGTTCCCACCACCAGGCAGTCTGCGATTCCCTGCTGTACTGACACTGTAAATACTGATTTTTATTTTTGCTGATTGGTGCTATCTTGCTCTTAACAATGTTTCATCAAGGCATATATGGACTTAAATACAGTACCTAAATTGCCAGTTTTCATTTTATTATCCAAACATTTCCAAACTGAATGTGAATATGTGTGTTATCTACCTGTGTGCTCTATTTAACTATCTTTTAACCTATATCATCTATCAATTAATTAGTATACCTATATATACAATACTGAAACTATCTAGAACAGGGGTAGCCAACCAGTCGATTGGATGGCATAGTTAAACTTAATGATCCATCCTTCATAAGCTGCCATAAAAAATCATATTCAAATTTTACGCCTAGTCATTGGGTATTATATTTGTTTAGATTTTTTCTTGGATTATTTATCATTATGGACACATCAGAATGATACATACAGAAACACTTTGACTGTGCCATGCTCTGTGTGGCTGAACCTGATAGGAAGTGTTCGCATTCATACGGGCTGGTGCTGGCTGGTTCCTGGTGAGAAACTGATAAGTAAGTTGTCAGCAGTTGTAGGTTAAAGCCAATCAAGTATTTGTTTTTATAAGTTTACAAATACATATTAAACCTTGTACTAATGAGTTCGGTAATGAAAAAGTCGACTCGGTATTGAGGAGTCTTGTCAAAAGTAAAGAGAATCATACTTGGCAACCCTGTCCCTACGAGCCTACACACTTGTCACCAGCATTGCAGTGATTTTCAGGCATCTGCAATAATTGGAATTGTGAGATGCTGTCTCTTGTTATGGAAAAGTCTTGGGTGATTACAAGAATTACTGACTTTTTAGCTTAGCAACAGTTCTAGCTGCATCCCAAGAGTAGACAGAAGTGTCCACATTAGCCGGCGACAATTGCTTATGAAAAGAGTTAAAAATGTTATGCTGTTACAGTTAGTAATTCTCATATTCATGTAGGAAAAGTCATGGAAAAAAGTAATTTTCGCATTCACGTACGACTTTTTCTTTTCCAAATGATCGTCTCGTGAGCCGCTTGGGCGATCGGTCACGTCTCTGTTACGTACTGTTGGCAAGCACTGGGCATGCACAGGCTCCAGAATGTACCCGAACCTGCTCCAGTGTTGGTCAAGTCTGGTCTTGAAAGAGCTCACACTCGGTGCCGTCACAACACTTTCTGGTAGATTGTTCCAAGAGTTCACAACTCTCACTCTGAAAAAGTTTGCCCTCACAGTTTTTTGGACTAGTGACTACTTCTATCTTCAGCTGTGACTCCTTGTGGGTCGAGTGTCCGCCAGCTCCAAGTAAGGACACTCGACTGAGTAGTGCCCCTTGAGATACTTATACACCTCAATTAGGTCGCCCCTTGCCTGTCTGTAGTATAAGCTAGGCAAGTTCAGGTGCTCCAATCTCTCAGGGTAGCCGCGGTGCCAAAGTGTAGGCACCAGTCTGGTGGCCCTCCTTTGAACATTTTCAACCAACTGACAGTCCCTAGCATACATCGGGGACCAGACGGGGTGACAGTACTCCAGATGGGGAAGCACTTCATTCTTGAAGATCGTTACGAGGGACGGACCGTCTAGATATGTGAACGACCTTCTCATAAGACCCAATAATTTATTTGCCTGATTTACCTTCTTCTCGCAATGGCCCGAGAACTTCAGCTCATTGTCAACATACACACCCAGGTCCTTCTCACATTCCGTCTCAAATAGTGCAGTTTCTTCATCCTGTTGGGACATATGATACGCCTCCTTACCGTTGGTACCCTCCAGGTGCATTTTCTTACACTTCGTGACATTGAATCTCAGCAGCCATTTCTTTGACCATTCTTGGAGTCCACAGAGGTCCTTCTGCAGCTCTTCACAGTCCGCTGGGTTTTTGATTTCCCGAAATTACTTGGCGTAATCGGCAAACATTTGTATGGAGAAGTGTACAACGTCAGGCATGTCATTTATGAAACAAACAAACAACAGCGGGCCCAATACACTGCCCTGTTGTACCCAGCTTGTGACAGGTAAGGATGCTGATTTCATGCCATTAATCACCACACACTGCTTGCGGTAATGTGGAAAGTCTTCTATCCACGTTAGGACATTTCCCCGAATTCCGTACCCTTCCAGTTTGATTTTCAGCCTTTCGTGGGGTACACTGTCAAAAGCTTTGGCAAAATCTAAGTAAATATTGTCGATATTACCACCCCGTTCCAGAATATGGGTCCAAATATCCAATACCTTGAGCAATTGTGTTCAGCAGGAGCACCCCGGCATAAAACCGTGTTGGCAATCCTTTACAAGGTTGTTTCGTAGTAGATGTTCCAGGTGGTATTGCTCTGACTGCACAGTCAAGGTGAAAGAGGCGATTACAAGCCATAGGGGAACGAGTTCCCTAGGGACGAAAATGGATGAAGCTGGAGCCTTGCTGGTTGCCAAACTAGAGCGAGTTGGGAAAGAGATCCTTGCTAAGACTGAGGAAGTAGCCGATAGAATGGAGGTGGTTGCTAAGACGAGTTATACTGAGGCATTAGCAGGGCCACGGGAGGTGGCGGAGAGTAATGCAGGATCAGAACAGATTCTACAGCAGCTAGGGACTCTGAAGAAGTGTGTCGAAGAAATGGAAATTAACTGACCTACTGTAAGGGGAGAGGAGGAACAACGGGAACATTTCTAGCGCAGGAACAATGTTGTAGTGGACGTCTCCCCTACAAACTGCGTATCGCATTCCAATGTGCCGCCTTCCCTAGCAACCAACCAGATGTTACCGTATCTTAGCAACGGAACCAGTCACCGGCGACTTTCTGGGTTTTCCCAACATGACTCATAGCGGCTGCTGCTGGGTATATAAGCTCTGTCTCTCCATTGAGATTCATTCTGACCATTCTTCTTGAACTAGCAACACCTTGTAGTGGACGTCTCCCCTACAACTGCTTACAACTGCGTAGCCACGCCACCACCTGTTACCGTCTTCCCTAGCAACCAAGCGTATCCGCATTCCAATGTCGCCGTATCCTAGCAACCGAGCCAAAATACCGGCGACTTCTCGGGTTTTCCCAACATGACTCATAGCGGCTGCTGGGTATATAAGCTCTGTCTCTCCATTGAGATTCATTCTGACCATTCTTCCTGAACAAGCAACACCACCTCCTCCGCCGCTGCCTGGCTGCCCTTCGCATCTCCTCGCCTGCCTGGCGGTCCTTGCTCCCGCCAGCGAGCATGGCGACCCACCAGCTGTCCTCTGAGCTTCCTCACCAACCAACTCTCATTCTGCCCATTTTCCTGAACAAGCAACATCTCCTCCAGCAAGCTCCACGCTGTTAACATTTCATTCAACCAGGAGGCCAGCAACAGGCAACATCTTCTCTAACGAAGCTCCTGCACATCTACCTCCTTCAACACGCTACTCACCGAACGTCTTCTAATGAGCAGCTCCCCACCACACGGCATCTCCAGCACCAGACTGTCTATCATATAACTTATATATATATACAAGAAAACCACATTAGAGTTTCCTTCCATCCTGAGTGCTAGACAACATTAATATCTCGATACCCCTACAATGGTGACTCCCGGAGATTAGCACTCACACAGGATGGAGGAGACACTGATCACGCTCCCAGTCTTCAAGCAGACACCGGCTCCTCTTCCTGCCCCACGCACCACATTCTGACGACCCCAGCACACCCGTCCTGCCTCAGACGCCGACCCCGGCCCAGCAGTACCTGCCGTGAGGGAAGCACACAACATCCATCGCCTCCACACCCCCTCTTTTCTCCCTCAGGTACTCCCTGCTAATGTCCTGCACCCTGCTGCTGTCGTGGACCCAGCTGCTGTCACGAGCCCTAATCCGCTTCTGCTGACCCAGCCCCTGCTCCTGATCCAGGCCCACACACACACCCAGCAGGCGCATCTGACGACCCTGTACCTGTCGTGAGGGAAGCACAACATTCATCGCCTCCACACACCCTTTTTCTCCCTTCTCCCACAGATAGTGTGTATCTAGACAGTTGTATTTCAGCGATCGGCTCATCACGCCATCGCCGTTGTCTCACATGAGGCATGCACCGCCCGGTCTTCCTCACATGTGCTAAGCAACTCTACAAACAACAAGTCTCCTACACCGCCTGGAGGGAAGGGGGAGTATTGTAGTGGACGTCTCCCCTACAACTGCTTACAACTGCGTAGCCACGCCACCACCTGTTACCGTCTTCCCTAGCAACCAAGCGTATCCGCATTCCAATGTCGCCGTATCCTAGCAACCGAGCCAAAAGACCGGCGACTTCTCGGGTTTTCCCAACATGACTCATAGCGGCTGCTGGGTATATAAGCTCTGTCTCTCCATTGAGATTCATTCTGACCATTCTTCCTGAACAAGCAACACCACCTCCTCCGCCGCTGCCTGGCTGCCCTTCGCATCTCCTCGCCTGCCTGGCGGTCCTTGCTCCCGCCAGCGAGCATGGCGACCCACCAGCTGTCCTCTGAGCTTCCTCACCAACCAACTCTCATTCTGCCCATTTTCCTGAACAAGCAACATCTCCTCCAGCAAGCTCCACGCTGTTAACATTTCATTCAACCAGGAGGCCAGCAACAGGCAACATCTTCTGTAACGAAGCTCCTGCACATCTACCTCCTTCAACACGCTACTCACCGAACGTCTTCTAATGAGCAGCTCCCCACCACACGGCATCTCCAGCACCAGACTGTCTTCATATAACTTATATATTATACAAGAAAACCACATTAGAGTTTCCTTCCATCCTGAGTGCTAGACGACATTAATATCTCGATACCCCTACAACCTCCTCCTCCGCCGCTGCCTGGCTGCCTTACACACGGATGTAGGGGGGTGCCCAATAAAAAAAAATTATGTTTTGAATAGTTATCTCATAGCTTCACACGAAGCCTCAGCACAGATCAGCTGCCTGCTTGGCCCTCAAAACACATCGTCTTAACACTATTTACTCTACACTCAAACATAGATCAAGCTTTTATCATCACTCACAATGGATCTTGAATGTTTCAGCTGTAAGCAGTTATGTGTCTCTTACAGTAACATATGTGCATTCATTCGTAGTTTTAAATATTCTACACCTGCATGGGATATGAGAGATTCTGAAATACACGCCAGAAAGCTGACCTCTCACAGTACCGTCTCAGGTATTAATGAAGCAGCAAGAAAACGGACTTCTTAGTAGGGGGACTCAAGAAAGGAGTTATAGCTGCATGTTTTATGGGCTTTTAAGCGTAATATGAATCATCTGATTTTACGTTAACTAACATGTATGACTGTGGTCAGTACAAAGCTTCCCCCTCCCCAAAGAGTCATATCATGTTGTAGTATCTTACATGATTTAACTGGAGAAGAAGCCACATGCTGACTCTTACTCATGTGGTTTATTGTTGTTGTTGTCGTACAACGTGCCTCGCACATTCGTGATTACACAGGCCTAAGCACATTCTATCTTTGGTAAGAAGTAACATAATATATACTATATATATATAATTAATCAATAAAGGCAGCATATAAACATACACATATATAACACTATTTCTCCCTTTCAAAAAGAAAGCATGGCTGCTACAAATCCTAAATAAACAAAACTTACAAAATTACATATGGCAGGGAAGAAGGGAATAGAACACAAGAAATATAACTTCCTAACTAAACAGTTTTGAAAGGCCTGTTCACAATTCAAATAATCAGAGGTCTAATTTCATTACAGGTCTCCTAACTCTGTTTGATCTTCTAGGACTATTCCCTCCATCAAGTTTTACAGGAGTTTTTCCTGCACTCTGTGCATTATCAGTGACAGACGTATCACCACTACAGTCAGTTGACACAGTAAGTGGATGCTGGGAAACATCATCTTTGACCTTATTACGATGATGATCATCTGCAACTGTGTCAAATTTATCATCATGTTCTGGTGCTACATTTATCTCGTCGTGTGCCTGAATGATGTCAGTGACACCATTTATCCACTTTGCATGTACAGTACCATAACCTTTAGCCATGTTCCTAACTCTCACCCTATCATTTACCTTGAACACTCTTTCACTGGAACTCTTATCACGATACAGCTTTTGTTGAGCTTGTTTCCTCTCTACAACTTCAAACAGACTTGGCTTAACTAAACTTAATCTTGTTCTCAACTGTCTCTTCACCATTAACTCTGCAGGAGTACATCCTGTCACACTATGTGGTGTGGTTCTGTATCCGAGTAAGAAATTTGCTAGTCTGTGTCTCATTGACATTCCAACAGTTCCTTGAATTACCTGCTTGGAAAGTGCTTCCTTTATAATTCTAACTGATCTCTCAGCTGCACCAAAAGAGGCAGGATGATAGGGTGGGGTCAGTACATGCTTTACAGTCTAGTCAGTCACCTGTTATACAGAGGGTTGGTGCTTGAGAGTCAGGACAAAGTGATTTGCTCCTGCCTCTCACAGCCTCTTTCAAACCCCTGAGTAACTAGCTCGGGACTTTCACAGACATATTTATCACACTCCTTTACTGTACACATTGGCCTGTGAAAATCATGCTATGAGTAAGAGCTTATGTTAATTCTCTAGGATTAACTTTCAAAATCTAATGGGTGTCAGAATGGCAGTGCATTGTGGGCGGAGCTTTTGATCACTGATCTTGTCCTCCCAGGAGTATAGGTTAGATTTCAAATTTCTGCAATTGACAAAAAAGGCGAACAAGATTAATGAGAATCTTAAATACAAAACTGACAATAATGTTAATACTCTCATCAGATTCTCTGGGGTTCACAGATCGAAAAGATATGACTTCAGTTTTGAATTGCTATCCCGTAAGTTCACGAAAACCATAAACTGATTTCAGGTGGTGGTTGGGGACTCAAAACACATCGTCTTAACACTATGTACTCTGTACATAAAGATATACAGAATGACACTTTCAACATATACAGTAGATCCTTGCCATTCGCGAATTTGCGATTCGCGATTTCGACAATTCGCGGTAAGCAGCTGGTGTCATGGTCACGTTGACTGCTGAACTATTTAACTAATGATTCTTATTAAACTCCACGACCACAAAACATGAGTGAGTTAGCGACCCCTGAGAAGACGTGTTTTTTCCCTATAGACGCTACACTTGTGTTCCCTCCCAGAGTCCCGCCTTTGTGAAGACAGTTATCAATGCGTTGTTATTCCACTTTCTCCTGGGAAGCTCAATCTTGAATTAGTCTGTGTATATCAACTCAAGTAATTCGTCAGACCTTTGTCAACTGAGGGTCATCTTTGAATGAGTAACAGTTAGTTTGTTTGTGATTACTGTCATTGCGTGAGTAGTGATCACTGGCAACTCAGGGGTATTTATACCCGTGCATCGCCAGGGAGAGCGCCCCCTGACGCTGCTCCAATGTTTCTCCAGGTATGTTTATGTGTAGTCATTCAGTTAATTCAGTCAATTGTAGTGAATATCAGTGTTCACCAGTGTTCATGATTTAACAGTTGAATTGTCATTCACCCAGTGTAGAAGAAATATAACGTAAATACGTCTGTCGTCTAGACAAGAGAATTGTTTGTGTTGTCATGCTTCCCAGACCGCTCCCTGACGCTGCTCCCATGTTACTCCAGATCCCATTGTGATTCTTGCATCGTTCAACAACGGCCCCGGATGTAGTAGATACCCAGCAGGGACCATATATGAAACGATGGCACAGATGCGGCCTGATTAATGTGCTTCACTGCTTCGTTGGGCCAGACCCCAGACCCGCCATGTGTCTGGCTACCACACAATAACAACGGTCGTGAGCCCCAGTGCTCTACCCTGGGTTACTCCTTGGAAGTATATGTCAACAGAGAGTGTTGTAAGATGTATGTTAGGGATAATTAGTTGGAAATAATTATCCCATGTTGGGTAGTGGACCCCTGTATATGCTAGTGTCATTATTAACGAGTATGTTGAGTAAAGTAATCTACAATGAGTGCCATGTACTATGTATTGTGAGTAGGGCCAAGGAACTGGTCCTATTATGCCAGGTAATGTAACACCAGTAATGTTGTGTGCAGTAAGAATGTAAGATCTGAGTAATTACTGTTGAGTAAAGAAATAAGAAAATAAGTAAATAAGAAAATAAGTAAAGGAGAAAGTACTGAGTCTGCAATAAGCCCAGGAGTTGAGCCTGGTAGTTATATGATTAATACTATATCTTTTCCCCTTTGATTTCATATTAATAAATTTGTTCTTAGAGTACTTTAGGTGTATTCATTTTTCCCACAGTATTTTACCTTTATTTCCGTCCAAGTGACTTGATACCAGAATTACCATACCCATGTGCCTAGACCCTCGACCATGCTACCAAAAGAATAGGTGATAGAACTAAGAGAAGTAAGTATGAGGGTGGTGTATATACTGTGGGAACACGTGCCCTCACACTGGTGGCTATGGTGGCTAGCTTGCAAGCCTTTTCCCACAGCACAACGAGTCACCCCACGCAGCATCTCATGTTGTATTCTAAATACTTTTATGTTTCTGTTTGAAAATGGCCCCTAAAAAACTGCCTAGTGTCAGTGCTAGTGATGCTAGTGGAGTGAAATGTAAAAGGCAGAAGTCAGTGATGACCCTGACAAAGAAAGTTTTATTATTAGATAAGTTAAGAGAGGGGATGAGTACTGTTGAGGCTGGGCAGTTGTTTGGGATTGACATACAGTAGTGCACTAAAGTAGTATAAGTTGCTATTCGTGGTTTTGCCAATTCGTGCCATTTCTTGGAACCTATCCCTCGCGAATGGCAAGGGTTTACTGTACTCAATATTTATTATTTACTGTCTGAATTTATTTACTGTCTAGGTGTTTTGATTATTTTCTATCCCAAGCAATAGTTATCTTGGCAAATTTTGTGAAATTTTCGTGTATATATTGATGCATAAATTATGTAAGAATTTTCTGGAATGTATTGCCCTTGAAATGGTGATGGGAATGATCGTGGTGACGAAACGGGTAAAAGCAGTGGTGACGAAACGGGTAAAAACAGTGGTGACGAAACGGGTTGGTGACGAAATGGGCACGCCCCATATCAGCACATCAGCTGTGAGTATAGTTGCTCCACTCACATCATATAACAAACTCAAATGCCAAGTACACAGGCTGGCAATCACATTGTGGGCGAAGCTTCTCACCACAACATCCGTTCTACACTTCAAAACTTTCTTGCAGTTGAGTTCTGCTATCACGATAAATGAGTTTCTGAAATACAAAAATTACAATAATTTCAATACGCTCATCTGATTCTCTGTGTTCTGTTAACTAAGGAAATACAACTTCATTTTTGAATAGTTGTCTCATAGCTTCACACGAAGCCCCAGCACAGATCAGCTACTTGCTTGGCCCTCAAAAAAAAAAAAAAAGACTACCCTCCCAGCCACACACGGACCTGGGAGGGCTCACTAACTCCACCACAGTAAAAAAAAAAAAAAACGCAGTAAGAAGTATAATAAGCGGCACCATATAGATAAACCAATATTAATACAAAGGTCTGACGACCCGAGGGAGCAAAACAAAGATACAAAAACAAAAAACATTCTTTCTACTCCTACTATACTTCAGTTTCACCACTTTTCTTCAATCCCTAATAATCTTCTTTCACCTCTTAACTCATGACTCCAATGCAATACATCGTCTTAACACTATTTACTCAACGCACAAACATAGATGAAGCTTTCATCATCACTCACAATGGATCTTGAATGTTTCAGCTGTAAGTAGGTATGTGTCTCTTACAGTAACATATGTGCATTCATTCGTAATTTTTAATATTCTACACCAACATGGGATACAAGAGATTCTGAAACATGCCAGAAAGCGGACGACTCACGGACCTCATGGTACAGTCTCAGTATTCAAGGAAGCAAAAGGAAAACGGACGTCTGAGTAGGGGGACTCAAGAAAGAAGTTATAACTACATGTTTTATGGGCGTAATATGAATCATCTGATTTTACGTTAACTAACATGTATGACTGTGGTCGGTATACCAGTACAGTTATCAGAGTTTTCTTCTTTAGTAGTAAAAGCCGTGGTCCGTGGAACACCAGTCAACAAACGTAACAGATCTGTAAGCCGACGAGTGGTGAAGAGGATAAAGTAAGTGTGAGCTTTAAGCCTAAGCTTGACCAGCATGTTCAAAGTTATACCAAAGAAATGTACATGCCCGGTAGTTTACCAAGAGTGTGTAACAGCACAGGTGACGAGGAAGACCATAAACTAAGGTTATCAGCACTTTGAGGCAGCATTTAAGATGCAGCTCATATAGACGCTGGTGTCTGTATTGCCCATCCATGATAGAATTCAGCTCACTTATTTTAGTGATTATGTGACTTTTGTTATGAACGTTGTGTATGTAAACTGTCTATGAAAATTTACCGAAATATGAATTAAAACGGATACCTGTCGAGTTAAAAATATACTTTAGTTGCCCTAAAACACAACAAAGAATAGATTGATAATGCGTTTTCTACAATAAGTTGCCAGTAGAAACTAAAGAATAATTCACAGTTGGGTGTCCAAGCTGGTCTAGTACTGCCTTCAGTATCAGTCCAACAGTGACTTAAACAAGTTACACGGACTCTTAGATGCAGATGATCTTGTTCTTTAGAGGAGATTAAATGGAGGTTGTCTATTAAGGCTCTTAAGCTCCTTTGGTTTGGTAAGCTACAGTTTGGGGATCTGTAGATACACCTGACAATAAGTAAGTCCCCTCCCTTTAATTTAATTTTACACCACTTGGATTCTTCAAAAACATCCTCTCTATGTACTCTCTCCTGGCTGGCTCTGAGGTCTTGCCTAGCATAGATAACCACACCCCTCTTGCAAGTTTCTTGAGAAAGGTTCGTAAATAAGTCATATCCGTCAATACTGAACTCACATTCCTCTGGGTCGATTCTCCTGCTCTTGTACAATAGTTCTACAGCTCTTGTAATGACCACGGTCATACACGTCAGTTAACGTAAAATCAGACGATTCATATTACGCTAAATAGCCCACATAACATGTAGTTATGCTTTCTTATTGGAGTTCCCCATCTGAGGAGTCCGTTTTCTCATTGCTTCAGGACGCCTGAGTCTTTCGTTTTCTCTCAATCTTGAATGTACCCGAGACTTTATTATTCCTTAGTAATGACAGAATTTGAAATTGCAACTGTGGTTGCAATTGGTGAGGCGACCTAGTTATGTCTGTTTACAGTTGGAACATTCAAGATCCATTGTGAGTGGTGTTGAAAGCTTCAACTGTCCTTATTGTTAGTAAAACTTGTCAAGTAAGTGAGTGTCGAGTTTGTCAGTTTGAGTGGCCTATTTCATGTAGTCCGTGGGGACATCCTGAATTTTCTATCGCTACTGAAGTTATATTATTTTGTCGCCAAAACATCAGGGAATCTGATGTTTATAGTTTAGTTAGTGTCAGTTGTCTATTTTAGAAAGTCATTAATCTACTGAACAGTAGAATGTGGTCTGCGGTCAGGCGAGTAGAGTTACTAGTGCATATATAGCTCCATTTCACCTCTTTCCTGACAAACTCAATCTCTGATTAGATCATAAAGATAGACGTAGAAAATTAACCTGACCTGTGACACTGACGGTCACAGCTAGGTGTCCAGCGACCACTTTGAATAGAAGGTCTATTTTCTGTTACCTAGTTCAAGATAAGGCCAGGCCAAGGTGCAAATATTACAAGGGAAACTACAATGGGATGAGGGAAGAGATGAGGGGTATCAACTGGCCTGACTTACTAAGGTACAAGAACGCAGACACTACGCTGAATATCATAACTAGTAAAATGACCCATTTGATCGATAAATATATACCCAAGACCAAACCCAGAGCTTCTAGGAATACGAGGGGATCACTACACATGAACCATGTGGCGGTCGACAAAATTAAGAAGAAAACCCAGAAATTCAAGACGTGGGTTGGGTCAAACGATGAGCAAGACAGGAGGATGTATGCAAGAGCCAGAAACCAAGCAAAGTCGGAGTGTAGAAGGGCTGAAAAGGAGTTCCAGAGGCTGGTTGCACGCGAGGTCAAGTCGAACCCAAAAGCGTTTTACCGCTATGCAAAGTCGAAATTGAAAACGCGAGTAGGAGTATCAGACCTGTGGCTTGAAGATGGTAGTTACGCAGATTCTGACCAGGATAAAGCTGAGGCATTGAACAGCTTCTTTTCCTCAGTGTTCACAAGAGAGGATGCAACTAACCTTCCTGCGTTTGAGGACAGACGGTTCGACACAGCACTGACCCACATTGTGTTCACAGAAGAGGGTATTAGAAATAAACTGTCCAGGCTAAAGGTCCATAAGAGTCCCGGACCTGACATGGTGCATCCTAGAGTGCTAAGAGAGCTGTGCAACGAGCTTGCAGAGCCCCTGAAGATTCTGTTTTGTAAATGCCTGGATGAACAAATGGTCCCCAGTGAATGGAAAGTGGCTTATGTGAGTCCTATCTTCAAGAAGGGCGATAGGCACTCCACGAACAACTATAGACCGGTGAGCCTGACCAGCATAATATGTAAAGTACTTGAGAGTATTATCAGAGATGCCGCGATGGAACATCTACTACGAAACAACCTTGTAAAAGATTGCCAACACGGTTTTATGCCGGGGCGCTCTTGCTTAACACAATTGCTCAAGGTATTGGATATTTGGACCCATATTCTAGAACGGGGTGGTAATATCGACAATATTTACCTAGATTTTGCCAAGGCTTTCGACAGTGTACCCCACGAAAGGCTGAAAATCAAACTGGAAGGGTACGGAATTCGGGGAAATGTCCTAGCGTGGATAGAAGACTTTCTACATGACCGCAAGCAGTGTGTGGTGATTAATGGCACGAAATCGTCATCTGTACCTGTAACAAGTGGGGTACCGCAGGGTAGTGTATTGGGCCCGCTGTTGTTTGTTTGTTTCATAAATGATATGCCTGACGTTGTACACTCCTCCATACAAATGTTTGCCGATGATGGCAAGTTATTTCGGGAAATTAAGAACCAAGCGGACTGTGAAGAGCTGCAGAAGGACCTCTGTGGGCTCCAGGAATGGTCGAAGAAATGGCTGCTGAGATTCAATGTCACGAAGTGTAAGAGGATGCACCTGGGGCGTACCAACGGTAAGGAGGCGTATCATATGTCCCAACGGGATGAAGAAAATGCACTAGTTGAGACTGTGTGTGAGAAGGACCTAGGTGTGTATGTTGACAATGAGCTGAAGTTCTCGGGCCATTGTGAGAAGAAGGTAAATCAGGCAAATAAATTATTGGGTCTTATAAGAAGGTCGTTCAGATATCTAGACGGTCCGTCCCTCGTGACGATCTTCAGGAGTGAAGTGCTTCCCCATCTGGAGTACTGTCACCCCATCTGGTCCCCGAGATATGCTAGGGACTGTCAGTTGGTTGAAAATGTTCAAAGGAGGGCCACCAAACTGGTGCCTGCACTTCGGCACCTCAGCTACCCTGAGAGATTGGAGCGCCTGAACTTGCCTAGCTTATACTACAGACGGGCAAGGGGGGACCTAGTTGAGGTGTATAAGCATCTCAGGGGGCATTACTCAGTCGAGTGTCCTTACTTGGAGCTGGCGGACGCTCGCCCCACAAGGGGTCACAGCTCAAGATTGAAGAAGCCGCAAGTCCAGAAAACCGTGAGGGCAAAATTTTTCGGAGTGAGGGTTGTAAACTCTTGGAACAATCTACCAGAGAGTGTTGTGACGGCACCGAGTATGAGCTCTTTCAAGAGAAGACTTGACCAACACTGGAGCGGGTTCAGGTACATTCAGGAGCCGGTGCATGCCCAGTATTTGCCAACAGTGCGTGACAGAGACGTGACCGATCGCCCGGGCGGCTAGCGAGCCGATCTTTTGGTGAAGAATATAAATGAAAAGAGACGTGACCGATCGCCCAAGCGGCTAACAAGCCGATCAGTGGCGAAGAGGATAAAAGTAAAGTAAAAGTTAGTAAAATTAGTCTTTCTGGTAGGGATATGCCCACAGGCTCGCATATATACCGATGCACGAAGAAAAATCACTCTCTTGTGATTTCTCCTCCACGCATCTCCAGGTATGCAGATGATTGTTTCTCGCCATCATGTTAATTCAGTTTAATTTAGTCGATTTTTGTGAATATCAGTGTTCATGTTTTAACATGGTAATCTTCTGTGCCAATTAAGTCGAGTAACGTAGATATCGTCTGTACCGTTGTCAGACGTATGTTTTGTATAATTGAAGTTAAATATTCACTCTCATGTGATTTCTCCTCCATGCATCTCCAGACGCGGTTTGTGTGTTAGCAACACTACTGAGGTTCGGTAGCTGCCTATGGGCAAGATGGTTCTCGAAGGATGTCTTTAAGGTGGCGAGACTAAACTCCCAGGACGAGATTCCTCGGGAGACGTCGTCGACGACTCTGCTAGTCTGTCACGAGTCAACCTCCACAGGCGCACCGAGCGAGCTTTTAGCTCGGTCGCTGTAAACAACTGTGCCCCGCTGACTCCGTCTGGCGATTGTTGTCCATCTATTTGCATGGAGCAGTATCGGTCCATGCTTGGGGATAACTAGGAGAAATAGAGTATCCCAGGTTAAGTATTGAACTACTGAGAGTTAAAAGGGCCATGTTGTGCCTTCCGAACTAACAGGAGGTATTGTATGTTGCTGTAATTGTGGAGTTTGTCCAGTGTGTTATGTATTTATCGGTATTGACCGTGAAATAATAACCTGAGTGTATAATGTTATAACCAAGAATTGAAGATGTAACTTGTTACTTGTAAGAGTAAGACCTGAGGGTCCAGTGTTTCTGACCGTGTGTAGTAACTCCTGAATCTTACTTGTGTTACGAACCCCTCCACCCAGCACTACGAACCACGCCATCTATTGTCCTGATCTACCTACCCAGCACCACGAGCAACGCCATCTAGGGACGAGACACGAGTATGACTCGTCTTAGTTACCACTCCGAGGTTTCCCTTCTTCCTATCCTGGTTGTTGCGTCACCTCCTCAAAGTCTTCTTTGTCAGCTCCAATTCGAGGAGAGAGCACTTGGCTCTGGGAAGTGACCACAGGATCATCTATCCTCTAAACCTACGTGCAGTGACTACCTACCGTCTTCTACAATACTCAGCCTTACTCGTCAGCCATCTCAGCTCCTCACTTAAGTACTTGTATTTTGTATTAACTCCCCCACGTCCACTTGCTTCAAGATTGTTTATGTTGTATTAATATGTATATACTGTTAATGTTTAGGTTAAGTTTGGTTAAGGGTAATTTATAAGCTGAATATTTTGTTAAGGGATTTATGGTACTCTATTATATACAACGAAAACTCTCATCCTTTGTCTACCCTTTTATAGTCCGATTGTCTGTTTTTTTTTTTTTTGTTACCTGTTGGGATCTGGGTAGACGTATAACTATATTCTAAATCCCCAACTCGTAACACTTGTCAGAGAAATAATACAGCAGTTGTCTCATGAAGTAATAAGTACTTGGAGTTGTTTAATGATATAATAAGTACGTGAAATATTTAATGAATTAATAAGTAATTGCGGATCTGTTTTGTCAATGGTGCAGAAAGACCTGAGGGTCCAGTCTTGTCTGAGTGAATTTAAGTAACAGCTTATTCACTCACTGTGTTAATAAACATTGAATTAGTAATCTACGAGTATCACCACTCTATTCCTTCTAAACATTGGTTCCCAGAAAATAATACTTACCCACGTGCCTATACACACTCTACCACACTACCCAAAAGCTTTCCATGAGATATGTTATATTCTAATAAAAGTCTGGGTGGTGGCAGACTTCCGTTGTAAGTATAATAAGTGTTGTACTAAGAATAACATGGTTCCCCAGACTAATCCATGGTTGAGAATATAATAAAACAGAGTATACTTCAGCAAGGTAAGAACATATGAACTCAGACATATAATATAAATTACATGAAAAGAAATGAAAGACTTGGAAACTATAAGCAGAGAAATATCAGAATTACTTATATAAGAATATAAGCAAGAATATAAGGTATATATAGATAAAGAATTGAAGAATATCAGAATGGTAAAATATGAAGTAAAGAAACTCGGCCCATCACAAATAGTGGCAGCTTAGGTGGAATATAATATGAAAGAGCTCGGCCCAGTACAAATGGTGGCAGCTCCGCTCAGTACACTCTTACTATATCGGGTTGCAGTGCCGGATTTAGACCTGTGGAGGCCCATGGGCAGCCTCTTTGTGGAGGCCCACCTCATTATAACTACCCAAGAGGGTGGGGTGGCGAGTGAAGCGAGCCTAAACATCTGGGAGTTCCGGGGGGGCGCTGTAAGCCCCCGGGAAAATTTTGGAATTTGATCACTTCTTTGGAGAATTTTGAAGCCATATGCAGTTATATTGAGGAAATTAGAACATTGAGAAATTTTTAATTAACTGTACATTTATTGATAGTGTACAAATTCCCAACACACACACACAAAAGTGAGACATGACTGGAGTCATTCATATGGTTTCAAGTCGACCAGCCCTGATATGTGGAGGCCCCCAGATTGTGGAGGCCCCTGGGCAGCTGCCCACTTTGCCCACTCCTCAATCCGGCCATGTCGGGTTGGTGTACCTTCAGTAGTGTTTCAAACTCCTCAAAGGAGGGCCACCAGACTGGTGCTTGCACTACGGCACCTCAGCTACCCTGAGAGATTATAGGGCCTGAAATTGCCTAGCTTAGACTACAGACTGGCAAGGGGGGGACCTAATTGAGGTGTATAGACATCTCAAAGGGCACTATTGAGTCGAGTGCCCTTACCTGGAGCTGGCGGACGCTCGCCCCACAAGGGGTCACAGCTCAAGGTTGAAGAAGCTGCAAGCCCAAAAAACTGTGAGGAGTAACTTTTCGGAGTGAGAGTTGTAAACTCTTGGAACAATCTGCCGGAGAGTGTTGTGACGGCTCCGAGTGTGAGCTCTTTCAAGACCAGACTTGAAAAGCAATGGAGCAAGTTCAGATACATTCAGGAGCCCAGTACTGTACTTGCCAACAGTGCATAAGAGAGACTTGACCGATCGCCCAAGCGGCTAACGAGCCGAACAGTGGTGAAGAGGATAAAAGTAAAGTAAAAGTGATAATTAATCAATCTTTCTTTCAAGTCCTTTTTTTGCCCTAATCCAACATCCTCCCTCTCAGTGAACTTACTCTCCCTGATGCTAAGCTTACGACCTCCTTCCTTTGTGATCTTACTCTCCCTGATGCTAAGTTTACACCCTCCCTTCTGTGATCTTATTCTCCCTGATGCTAAGCTTACACCCTCCCTTCTGTGATTTTACTCTCCCTGATGCTAAGCTTACACCCTTCCTTCTGTGATCTTACTCTGCCTGATGCTAAGTTTACACTCTCCCTTCTGTGATCTTACTCGCCCTGATGCTAAGCTTACACCCTTCCTTCTGTGATTTTACTCTCCCTGATGCTAAGCTTACACCCTTCCTTCTGTGATCTTACTCTCCCTGATGCTAAGTTTACACTCTCCCTTCTGTGATCTTACTCGCCCTGATGCTAAGCTTACACCCTTCCTTCTGTGATCTTACTCTGCCTGATGCTAAGTTTACACTCTCCCTTCTGTGATCTTACTCGCCCTGATGCTAAGCTTACACCCTTCCTTCTGTGATCTTACTCTGCCTGATGCTAAGTTTACACCCTCCCTTCTGTGATCTTACTCTCCCTGATGCTAAGCTTACACCCTTCTTCTCTCTGCTACAGAAAAAAAGGCCTACATTAAATCGTTCTTCTTCCTACATCCCATCCCCTTGTAAGAATCGTCGACTTGGATCAATAGTTCGTCATCATAACATTCTCTCGGCTGGGATACGTATACCTGCCTGGTACAGTAAGTCTCTAAGGCGGAGGATGTCTCACTTGTCTTTACCAAATTACGTAGAAAGTCTCGCTCTCAGGGTCGTCACAGGGCGAGTCATTAACCATTATATATCACCAATTACTCATACCTGGTAATTTAGGTGTTAGTCTGGCACGATTCCCTCAGTCATGATGGCCTCTTGGTCTTGTGTTAAATTTTTTCCCTCAAGACATGATAGATTGAAATAATAACATCTTAAGGCATATCAAGGCGTGGATGAGATCGATGCTTGCTCTGTGGATTCCCTGAAGCAAATGTCCTCTACTGTGAAACAAATTTATTCCAATGACCAACCACTCGGTGAGATAATAGATAATAGATAAAATAAATAAATAAATAAACCAGTAGAAGAAAAACTTTGTACGTAATTAAGAGGATCGAATTTACATAAAAACAATAGATTTAGAATCCCACTTACTCATATATAACTAATTCTTCCCTGTCACTAAGGATTTTTGGAGTTCAATTATGAACACA
Source organism: Homarus americanus (assembly GCF_018991925.1). Taxonomy (NCBI): domain Eukaryota; kingdom Metazoa; phylum Arthropoda; class Malacostraca; order Decapoda; family Nephropidae; genus Homarus; species Homarus americanus. The sequence goes on from NW_024737042.1 coordinate 14,036,882, forward strand.
AGAATAAAAATATAGCGAATAAGACATTTAATCTGAGGTAATTTACTAAAACTTAAAAGTCGAGTTGTCATTATAAGCAGAGTAATAGAACCGCCCTCTGTTGATACTTTGAAAATATTAGAGACTAGCTAAAGAGAGAATGAACATATACAAAAGAGCTTTGAATCCATTTGTGGACAGGTAGTGTGTAAACTTCAACGGGAATGAACTTACAGCCAAACTTCGTGTTCTGATGTATAGTATAAGCTTACGATGACTTGGTTCGAGTCGACTTTCTGTTTGACGTTGTTAGTATACCTGCAGTCTCTATGTGCGTACATTGTTTATTTAATAAATTCCCTGGTCTAGCGGTTACCATAAACGAACACCATTGTTGACAGCGAGCGATCATTCGTCTGGCGTGTAGAGAGGCATTGTTAAGATGATCGTCAGACGCTGTTGGTCGCTCGGGCTGACGCTGTGTTTAAGGCAAGAATAAATGTGTGTGTGTGTGTGTGTGTGTGTGTGAAACACCTATTGGGAACAATTCTTACAGGGGATTAATAGAACAACCACACTAGCAGAAGTGTGGAACAAAATTAGAGCCATTACCAAGTCACCTACCCCAGTCCAACTTCATCACAGCCCTGCAGAATATGCTGACATGTTATTAGACCAATGGTCTAGTGTGTCACAAATCACTTCCCTGCCTCCTGACATACAGCAATATGTTAAAACTACACGCATTAATAGGGGTTTCAATGTTGCAATTGTCTGTTCCTCACCAGACCTTACCGACCACTTTTCTATAACGCACCACGAACTAATAACAGCACTAATAAAAGGTGAATCATCCTCCCCTGGTGAGGATGGCATAACCTATAACACCCTGAAATTGTTGAATGAGGTCCCTAACCATCCACTGCTTGACCTGTATCAAATGAGCCTCACACAGGGTATTCTGTCTAAGACATGGACTCATGGAAACATATTACCAATCCCTAAAGCTAACTCTCCAAACTTTAGGCCCATTTCACTCACATCCTGTATATGTAAAGTCCTTGAAAGAGTTGTTCTCAGCCGTCTCATGTTTCAAGTCAAAGACAAACTGGCCCCTAATCTGTATGGGTTTATGACCGGGCACAGCACACAGACATGCTTTGCAGAATATCTTGTCCACTTAAAAGATAAGACACAAACAGCCTTCATAGACCTTAAATCAGCCTTTGATGTAGCTAATAGAGACATTATACTTGAGCAACTAGCTAATTTTGGCATCCAAGGTAACCTCCTGACATGGATAAAGGGTTATCTGTCCAACAGGTATGCCAGTGTTCTGTTTAGGGGAGTCAAGAGTACCAGAAAGAGAGCATTTGAGCTTGGCATGCCTCAGGGAGGAGTGTTAAGTCCTAAGCTCTTTAATATGCTGATGCACAAGCTTATTGCTGACATTCCAGTTCAGCCAAACGAGGCTGCAATAAGCTATGCTGATGATATCTGCATTATGACACAGACCAAGCTGGAGGACTGTGGAATGTGGTCTCATAATATCTGTTGACAAGACGAGGGTCCTCAATCCTCGTCCTGCTCTCCCTCTGCCTCTTGACTTTAACATTAACAGCATGCCCTTGGAACTATGTAGCTCTTATAAATATCTTGGAATTTGTGTGAATGATGCAAACTTTGTCAGCAACCTTCGTGCCAAACTAATGCAACGCATTAAACCCCTCAGAACCCTTGTTGGCAAGGGCTATGGAATTAACATCACCTATGCTCGTACTTTCTATCTTCACTTCATTCGTTCTGTAGTTGACTATCATACTCTCCATCTTGTGAATATTCCGCCTAAACAACTCAACAGCCTTGAGGTAGTGCAAAATGAAGCCATGCGCATTATTCTAGGATGCCCCAAATCAACCAGAATTGGAAACATGAGGAAAGAGCTCGGGCTGCTCTCCCTATCTGAGAGAATAGCTCTACTTAATGTCATGTTTTGTGTCAAAGTTTTGAAGAACAATGGTCCCCAAACTACAGCTCAAACTGAGTTGATGTTCTATCTAAGTAATCCCGACCATCTCGCTAACCTTCCACAAAAGACTCTCTTTGGGGCATGGCTTCATAAAAGTGTTGCAGATCTCTTGAAACTGAATGTCCCAATAACCCCAGACGAACCCATTAATGCCATTCCTCCTTGGCTGGACATATCAGTTCCTATTAATTACACTCCTGTTGGTAGTAAGCAAATGTTTAACACCGATGTGATGAGATGTGTCACACTAGAAACTATTAACAGACACATAGAAAGTATTAAATCAAGTGAATGTTATGCTTTTAGTGATGGTTCTGTGCAGACAAACGCAGGTAGAACAGGCTGTGCAATTGTAATAAAAAAAAAGAGATGATAGTGTAAAACAAGCAAAGGCTGAACAACTGGGCCAGCACAACACAAACTGAACTAACTGGAATCTACTTAGCTACAGACAGACTACCTTAAAGAAAATGGAGGTGGGGTGATATTTTGTGACTCAAAGTGTTTTGAAATCAATGAACAGCCCGTCAGGTTCTATGTCTAAAGTTGTATGTGATATTAAAAGAAATGTGATAACTGCCAATGAGAACAACTCTCGTATCGAATTTGTGTGGATTCCGTCGATTAGGTATCATGACCGTGCTGATAGACTGGCCAATGAGGCATGTACGAAAAGAAAATGTTGACCGTGACCTTGGTCTGTCCAATGCTGTACTTAAGAAAAACATTCAAGTCAGAATCATGAGCTCTGATCTATAAGAACTGAGAAATGCAGAGAGACCTGACAGTTGTAGCATTAGTAAATATGAAAAATTTTGTGAGGAGAGGTACCAGTATGGTCAGCATAAGGACAGAACTAGACAATGTAATGTAGTCGTGGCCAGAATTAGACTAGGATACAGACACATCTGGCAAGTTAGTAACGCTGTACCCATACCGGAACACTCAGCATGTAAGCTTTGTGATAAACCTTTAAAGCATACACCTGAACACTATATTATTGAATTTGACACTATCAAAGGCTTCAGGCCACCTGGCTTATTGTATCATGAACTTTGTAATTACTACATTGAATCGGGGGTGCTTGGGGACATTCTTGCTGTTTATCCCAAATTTGCTAGCCCACACTGATTAGTCTTCAATTAGAATATGACGTCCAATGTGTATGAACCACTGTCTTGCATGGCAGCGAACAGTGACATCACCCCCATGACTCTGACGTATATATACTGCTAATTAATATGGTGCATTTCTTTGTGTACGAACCTCTGTCCTGCATGGGAGTGAACAGTGACATCACCCACATGACTCTGACCTATATATACTGTTAATGAATATGATGTATTTCTTTGTGTATGAACCTCTGTCCTGCATGGCAGTGAGAAGTGATACCACCCTTAGTGTCAAGACCTGACTGAATTACTCAGAATAGGCAAACTGTACTACAAGCTTTGTCAATAAATTTGATAAAGTAAAAAAAAAACAACCATGCACAGACGACCAACAATTACCAAAGTTTAGCGGTGCATGACGACACTCTGAGGGGACTACCAGGGGTTGAGGCTACATGAGGGGTCATCAACTGAGAATTAATGGAAGATTACTCTCTGGGTCACCTGTTTAATTAGGAACCGGGTGATGAGGGCAGGCATATTACTGTCAACACTGAATTTATGAAGTGGACACGGGGAGGGAGGTGATGAGTAGAGGGAGGAGAAGAAGGAAGAGGGGAGTAGATGAAGGAGGCGGTGTTGGAGTAAGACAAGGTGAAGGGGGAGGAGGTATTGGAGAAGGAGAGGTGAAGAAGGAGGCGACATGAAAGAGGAAGAGTTAAAGAAGGAAGAGAGGAGGCGAAGGAGGAGGAGAGATAAAGGAGGAGCAGTTGAAGAAGGAAACAAGGAAGAGAAGGGAAAAGGGAGTAAAACAGGAGGAACGCCAGGCTAAGACGCAGAAACTATATAAGATGTAATGACGCAGCGCCAGAAGCAACTGAGACTAGAGGGATCGCGTGTGTAAAGACTGTCTCCCTGAAAATGTAGAAATATCCATTTTTTTTGTAGCTGTATGTATATCTTACGTTTATTTAATAATTTTCTCGGAGTTGAAGTTAGCTACGCGTTGTCTTGTGAATGTCGATCGTAATAATTGATGAAGGTGACGACTTGCAACATAAAAGAATACACTATTTCTCTCGACGAAGATATTGCGTAGTTTTTAGGGGTCGTAATTGAAAGTATACCCGCTAATATAGCCCCATGCTGCGTGCTGTGTTATATAGGGTGATGAGGCGTAGTTGGACATGATGTAATGGTAAATCTAGACGCTGATGGTAAGTGTGTGATGGAGAATTGAGATTGATAGTGAATTTAAACATTAATGGTGATTCTGGATTTGGTGATGCGTTTAAGCGTTGATGGTGAGTATGGTGATGCGTTTAAGCGTTGATGGTGAGTATGGTGATGCGTTTAAGCGTTTATGGTGAGTATGGTGATGCGTTTAAGCGTTGATGGTGAGGGTGGTGATGCGTTTAAACGTCGATGGTGACGATAGTGACTCCGATAGTAAGAACAAAATTAAGAACAAGTACAAAATATACAGCTAGAACAACGTAATAACAAGAACACATTCAAAAGAACATGACAACAACAAGGTAAAGAACACGAGAACAGCATAAGAACAAGAACAGAATAACTTGATAATAAAATCACAAAGAACAAAAAAGAACAAAAACACAAAGACAATAACAAGGAAAAATTAAAGAACAAAGAAAAAGAACCACAATAACAAGAATATTAATATACATGCCAAGGACAATAACACCAAGAAGAACATTAAAAACAACGTAATTATTTAAATGAACGAGAACAGGATAAAGTTAAATCTAGAACAACACATGAACACAATAACAAGAACAAACGCAATGGAACACGAGAAAAAAAACACAAAAAAAAACACACAAACACACTGGAACAAGAAAACAAACACACAAACGCAAGAACGAAAACAAACACACAAACACAAGAACAAGAAAAACAAAATCACATTAAATAAACACACTGGAACACGAGAACAAACACAATGGAACAAGAGAACAAACACACAAACACACGAATCAAACACGAACACAAAAACATACACACACACCCACACACACACACACACACACACACACACACACACTGGAACACAAGAACAAACACATAAACACAAGAACAAATACACACACACAAGAACAAACACATACACACAAACAGGATATATATAAAACACCGATTAAATCTACGTTACCTGTACAGACACCTTGTACTGGATGTCACCTGTGTAATTAAGGTCTTGTTACCCTCAGGTAGATAATCTTCAGTGTGCTTGTGTGTTATTTGTTAAGTGACTAAAATAAGAAGTGTATTGTAAGGGAACAGCGTCTATCTGAAGGAGGGAGGGAAGGAAGGAAGGAGGGAAGGAGGGGGAGAGGGAGGGAGGGAGAGAGGGAAAGGAGGGAGGGAGAGCGGGAGGGAAGGAAGAGAATGAGAGAGGGGTTGAAGAGGCGGAGGAGGAGGAGGAGGAGGAGGAGAAGAGGGCTGAGGAAACTGTGTGTGTGTGTGTGTGTGTGTGTGTGTGTGTGTGTGTGTGTGTGTGTGTGTGGAGGGAGAATGTTGTGGGGGAAGGAGTGGGGGAGATGGAAGGAAGGAGGGTAGGTGAGAGGGTGAGAGAGTTTAACTTAGACCCGCCCTCTTTTGATCACAGCCCCGCCCCCTTCTACCTGCGTGGCGCATCATAACAGTGCCATCTTCCTCTCCCCCTGACCCCCCCCCCATCCCTCCTCCCTCCTCCTTCCTCTCCCCCTCCCCCTCCCCCTCCCCCTCTACCTCTACACTTGTTTCTTAAATACCAAATAAAAAGTGTAACAGAGGGGAGAAAAAAATGCAAATAGTTCAAAGGAGGGATATAGGTTCTCCCCTTCCCCCCTTTTGTTATAAACAGTTGTCGAAGAAAAATTGTATTCTCAAAATGGTCAATGTGTGTGAGGGAGAGAGGTAGGAGTGGGGGGAGGGGGGGTAGGAGTGAGGGAGGGAGGTAGGTAGGGAGGGAGAGAGGGTATAGGAGTGAGGGAGGGAAGGGAAGAGGGTAGGAAGGAGGGAGTGAGGTAGGGAGGGAGGGAGGTGTGGCAGTATAGAAGCGCCTGCGTGATGCCAGCGCCGCTCTCCCTCGGCTTGACATGTCTGTCCACTGGGTCGATGCTTCCAACTGTTTTTGCTCATCCACATTTTAGGTTGATGAACGCCAACTGGAAGCTGTCTGTGATCTCCCAAATAGTACCATAAGACTAAAATATAATCACTATAGAAGGAAGAGGAGGAGGAGCAGGAAGAAGAAGAGAGGAGGAGTAGGAAGAAGAGTAAAAAGAAAGAGGAGGAGGAGGAGGAGGAGGAGGAGGATGGTGGTTATGATGGTGGTAGTGGTGAATGGAAGGGTAAAATTGATTACGTATATCTGAGTAGAGGCAAAGGTGTGTGTGTGTGTGTGTGTGTGTGTGTGTGTGTGTGTGTAAATCTGAGATAGAAATATAAACATTGGTAATTTATAGAGGGAAGTTAATGTGATCGGCTCTTGTCTTTTCCTTTGTCGACGATGAGGCCATTGTGAGAGAGAGAGAGAGAGAGAGAGAGAGAGAGACTATAGGTGCAAGCTTACTATTCTTGATGTCTAACCTAACCTAACCTAACCTAACCTAACCAAATACCCCATCTCTACTCCTCAACTTATTACAACTTCACTCAACAAACTGCACACAACATAACAAATATAGTAATTTCACCACGAACACCTGAAATGAAGTCAGGTGTTAATGAAGACTTACACCTGGATATACAAACTCTTATACCTGTGGGAACTTCACACACACACACACACACACACACACACACACACACACACACACGCGCGCGCGCTGGGACTGACTGGGGACTTGGTGTCGTCATTCACAGCTGTCCAATGATACCAGCTTATTCGTCTTTGTTTAATATTAAAACAAGTAAAACCTTAATCCAATCTTGTGTTTAGTACGGTGATAACAAGGACAGCTTAATCCAATCTTGTGTTTAGTACGGTGATAACAAGGACAGCTTAATCCAATCCTGTGTTTAGTACGGTGATAACAAGGACAGCTTAATCCAATCCTGTGTTTAGTACGGTGATATCAATGACAGCTTATCCTCCCTTGTTTAGGGCCAAGATAACAAGCAATAACCTTCACCTTGTGTTAAGATACCAAGATCACAACTGTTATCGTCTTGTGTTAAGGGCCAAGATAACATTACTAAGCTGAGACAAAAGAGGTGACACGTACCACCTGGGCGACAACAGCAGTCACTAATTTCTACCTTAATATTTTGTTTACATAGTCTGATCCTCTTCCTCCTCCTCCTCCTCCTCCTCCTACTCCTCCTCCTCCTCCTCCTCCCCCTCTTCCTTTTTGTCCTCTTCTTCCTCTTCTTCGTTCTCCTCCTCCACTCCCCTCCTCTTTCTTTTCCATCTCTTCTTCCTTTACCTCTTTCCTCCTTCTCTCACTCAAACTCCTCTCCCTCCTCTTCCCCCTTCTCTTCCCCCACTATCTCCTCCTAACCTAACCTAACCTAACCTAACCTAACCTAACCTAACCGACTATAGGAGGTTAGGTTAGGTTAGGTTAGGTTATACAGTGATATCCTATTACAGTAATAAAATCGATAGTTACAGTATAGTGTGCAATGGTAGAGTAATACAGTAATACAGGGGTACAACGAGGCTTCAGAGGATGTGTGGAGATCTGCTGAGACATACTAGGGAGGAGGAGGAGGAGGAGGAGAAGGAGGAGGAGGAGGAGGAGGAGGAGGAGGAGGAGGAGGAGGAGGAGGAGGAGGAGGAGGAGGAGGAGGGAGGAGGGAGGTTGAGGAGGAGGAGGAGGAGGAGGAGGAGGTTGAAGAGGAGGAGGAGGAGGTTGAGGAGGAGGAAGAAGAGGTGAACGAAGAGTAGGAGGAAGAGGGGTTGTTGGAAGAGGAGGAGGAGAAACTGGAGGAAGAGAAGGGGGGAGATCTTTGAGGAGGAAAAATAAGTGAAAGAGTAAGAAGAGAATAAAGAAGAATAGGAGAAACAGGAAACATAAGAGAAACAGACAAACGAGAAGAAAAAGGTAGAGGAAAAACAATAATATATATATAAGCTAATACAAACTTTAATAAATAACATAAAAACGAAAAACAATTGATTTTTTTTTAAGTTTATAATTCTCAACTTTAATATCATGTAGTTCTGATATTATTGTACCCCAGCGGCCTGTCTCTGTGTCTTGGTAAACGTATTCTGAATCGAGTACAATGATGCGAGGATATAAATACTAGTAATTCCCTTTAATTGCTGTAAAAAAAAAATCTATTGACTTCGTTTTCAATTCTAAGTCGATACACAAAGTTGAGGATTTTCCCCCGATTGTATCATAAAAAAACTAATGACTGTAGCTGAAAGTCTTATAAAAGGATGTTCTATAATGTTCTCTGTCTGTCTGTTTGTGTGTCTGTTTGTGCTCCTCTTTCTTTCTCTCTCTCTCTCTCTCTCTCTCTCTCTCTCTCTCATTTTTTATCCGTCTCTCTGATTGGATGGAGATTGTTTAGCCGAGTCTCTGTATCCTGACTCTGATTGGCTAGAGGTCGCGTGTACCTTTTACCTGATTGGTTCTTACGCTATTACAAGGGGACCCAGGAAACATGTTGTTGTTGTTGTTGTTGTTGCTGTTGTTGTTGTCTGGTTTGGTTTAGATTGTCCAAGTGGTTTGTTGTGGTTTCTATCTCTCTCTCTCTTTTTCTCTATTTTTCTTTATCTCTATCTTTATCTCTCTCCCTCTCTATTTGTTTCTCTCTTTTGATAAATTTTCCCCCCAAAAAATCTTTAACTCAAAAAGGCATTGATTTTTGGCTATTAGAAACGATAATATATATATATAAAGTTTTGTGAATGTTTAAATTAAAAAAACAACACGTATTTTAGATGAAAGCATTATGGTAAAATATATCTGTGTTGTAAAATCATATGTTCATTATTAATTATCTAAAAAAAATAATTACTAGCCAAAATATATTATAAATAGCGGACGTAGTTTCTGGAGTTGGCGCGAAATAGCGTATACTCGTTGCTGGTAGAGCTATTCACTGCGCTATTTCGAACAAGGATTACATTAAAACAATCTGTTTATTCGAGCTGTAAAATGCTTGAATTAATTTATTTATGGAATACACGATAATGGCCATTTAGAATTCTGAAAATGCTGCAGTGATGAGTTATTTAATGCCAGTAAATGTTGAATATGTTTTTTTTATGTCATTTCTGAACGCGGCCGACGACAAGTTCTGAAATATTTCGTTGATGTTTTTTTTTCTGACGATGATGATGATGATGACATAGACGTGTTTCTGCATATCAGCTACACGTCACATTAAACACACACACTTTCACCCACACACTCCTTCCTCCACACACTCACCTTCTCACACCCTCACACACTCCTTCCCTCCCTCCCTCACTCCGTCTCTCCTTCCCACCCTCCCTCACTCCGTCTCTCCTTCCCTCCCTCCCTCACTCCGTCTCTCCTTCCCTCCTTCCCTCACTCCGTCTCTCCTTCCCTCCCTGACATGACTCTCACTCAACCATACACAATTGGCATTTACTCCCATCTTTCTACAAGTGACATAATAAGAACAGAGGTTAATGGCGCGTGTGCAGGAGCCTCTATGGGTCATAGTGTTGTGTTATCATCTTAGGATAGACTTGTATTAGTGGCGGCGTCTTTAAAGGGGATATACTTGATCAACTTAAAGGTATACGTGAAAATTACCCTTTAACCCCCTCCCCCCTCCTCTCCTCTCCCCCAGTTTATGTCATCTGATGATTAAATATCCTAATTTTAACCTAACCTAATCTGACATGCTCTAACCTAACCTAACCTAACCTAACCTAACCTGTGGAGGGTTATTGAGACCTTGAATTGTCCGAGAATCGCAGACACTCACTCACTCGCTCACTCACTCACTCACTCACTCACTCACACACACACGCACACACACACACACACACACACTGTCTCTCTGTCTCTCTCTCTCCTGTTGTGTTAAAGTTAGTTTCCATCATCCTCATCTTTAAAGTGGTGAGAGGGATTTTTCCTTTTCTAATTCCCTTTAGGAACTATCTCCCTCTCTCTTCCCCCCCCCCACTCGGCTGTCGTGTCATTAAGGAATGGCCCGATAATAATAATGGAGCACATAATCTATCAAAATCATATCCCACGCCGACAAAAGCTTCTTTGAATAGAACTGTGTCTTGATTAAATCGGGATTAGTTCACAAGGGGCCGTTCGGAGTCACCCACCATCAGTCACTTACATCATACTCCTTCTACTGACCATACAACAATGTGTTTATCTCACGTAATAACCCAACTAAAACCAAAACTCATTATATCACCTAAGAAAAAATCATTGTAGGTAATTGTAACTGTACTTTTGTGTGTTGGAGGTGTAAGCGTGTTTATGAGGCTTCAGAGAGATACGAATCATTTCGAAACGCCTCCGAAACTCTCCGGAAACGAGAAAGTTATGAAACGGATACTCTGGCCTTACAATAAGAGACTTTCCCGGCCAGATAATAAGGCGAAGGATAAGAGGAGAGTAAGGAGATAGTTAGGTATATGTAAATAGGCAAAGGAGCTTAGCCTTCAGATATTAACACTCACACACAGAACACTTGTGCCTGAAGACGCTACTAGAGGAGGAGAAGGAGGTGGAGGACTTGCTGCTGCTGGTAGTGGTTGGACTGTGTGTCTTCCTGATTTCATCCAGCCTACCATCCCTTCCCTTCCTTCCCTCCTCCCTCCTTCCCTCCACACACACAAACACACACACACACTTCCCTATCGCTGGGGGTGTAGATGTAGGAGTGTATTATTCTTCCTCATACACACACATAACACAGTGTAGGTGTAGTTTATGTATAGCTCAAACATATTGGCTCACTACCTTAATCATATTTAATTAATGCCTTTCTGTAAGTCATTCATTGGTTGAGGAACTTACCATAGGGGGGATAGTCTTTAACCCCTTGTGTACTAACGCCTCTGAGCTGAATAAAATCGTCTCGTGTGAACTCAATAAAATATTAAAAGTGTCGCTCCTGTAGTGAAGGGCTTTAGGGACCTTCTGCGTGGTAATGAATGATATACGAGGAATATAACACCCTAAGACGGCAACAAGACGCCCACACGATGCTTCAGCCGAACCCTACAGTATGTCACAACCTAACCTAACCTAACCTAACCTAACCTAACCTAACCTGACCTAACCTAACCTAACCGTAAGACATGTGCTTATTTTATATTTGTTATGTTGTTGTTGTTATTAAGGAGGAAAATTTGATGTTAATTGGGTCTCGTTTGCCTGAAGGTCCGTTTAGGTTAGGTTAGGTTAGGTTAGGTTAGCAATAGGGTGATTAATCATCAGATTAAATAAGCCCGAGGAGGGGGTGGGGGGTATAGGCGAATCGTCAGGTGATCCGTGAATATCAGATGAAACTTCAGCCTCAGACTCCCTGTCACCCGAAAGGAGGCAGTGATGGCTTAATTCCCCATCAACATCAATAACAAGATCACATCAACACTAAATAACAGTAACAAGGTTTAGATACAACACACGATTACAAAACTTCGAATCGTTAGGTTAGGTTAGGTTAGGTTAGGTAATAGAGACTGCACCGACCCTCCTACCCCGTGCCTGCCTGCCTCACTCGCTCGCTGTCGTATCGATTAGCACAAACTGATGTAGATCTGGACACAAAAGCCAGAAGCTCTCCCCCAGAATAAGGACGAATAACATAAGTGATTCAGGTACACGTTGTATGGTTGGTCATAGTGAGTTTAAACCCAGAACACCTTAATGCACATCACTGTTTGTATACCTC